>NC_059080.1:42582443-42888038 GCF_020497125.1 Mauremys mutica
CCTGACAGTTAGAAACTTTTTCCTAATGTCCAACCTAAACCTCCCTTGCTGCAGTTTAAACCCATTGCTTCTTGTTCTATCCTTAGAGGCTAAGGTGAACAAGTTTTCTCCCTCCTCCTGATGACACCCTTTTAGATACCTGAAAACTGCTATCATGTCCCCTCTCAGTCTTCTCTTTTCCAAACTAAACAAACCCAATTCTTTCAACCTTCTTTCATAGGTCATATTCTCAAGACCGTTAATAATTCTTGTTGCTCTTCTCTGGACCCTCTCCAGTTTCTCCACATCTTTCTTGAAGTGCGGTGCCCAGAACTGGACACAATACTCCAGTTGAGGCCTAACCAGCGCAGAGTAGAGCGGAAGAATGACTTCTCGTGTCTTTCTCACAACACACCTGTTAATGCATCCCAGAATCACGTTTGCTTTTTTTGCAACAGCATCACACTGTTGACTCATATTTAGCTTGTAGTCCACTATAACCCCTAGATCCCTTTCTGCCGTACTCCTTCCTAGATAGTCTCTTCCCATTCTGTATGTGTGAAACTGATTTTTCCTTCCTAAGTGGAGCACTTTGCATTTGTCTTTGTTAAACTTCATCCTGTTTACCTCAGACCATTTCTCCAATTTGTGCAGATCACCTTGAATTATGACCCTGTCCTCCAAAGCAGTTGCAATCCCTCCCGATTTGGTATCATCTGCAATCTTAATAAGTGGACTTTCTATGCCAATATCTAAGTCGTTGATGAAGATATTGAACAGAGCCGGTCCCAAAACAGACCCCTGCAGAACCCCACTTGTTATACCTTTCCAGCAGGATTGGGAACCATTAATAACTACTCTCTGAGTATGGTTATCCAGCCAGTTATGCACCCACCTTATAGTAGCCCCATCTAAATTGTATTTGCCTAGTTTATCGATAAGAATATCATGCAAGACCGTATCAAATGCCTTACTAAAGTCTAGGTATACCACATCCACCGCTTCTCCCTTATCCACAAGACTCGTTATCCTATCAAAGAAAGCTATCAGATTGGTTTGACATGATTTGTTCTTTACAAATCCATGCTGGCTATTCCCTATCACCTTACCACCTTCCAAGTGTTTGCAGATGATTTCCTTAATTACTTGCTCCATTATCTTCCCTGGCACAGAAGTTAAACTAACTGGTCTGTAGTTTCCTAGGTTGTTTTTATTTCCCTTTTTATAGATGGGATGCTCTCATGGTAGGGGTCTGCTATAGACCACCAAATCAGGAAGGGGAGAGGGATGAGGCATTACAAACACAGACAACAGAAATATCCAAACCACAAGACCTGGTAGTAACGGGGGGCTTTCACTAGCCAGATGTCTGTGGGGAAAGTAATAAGGCAATACACAAAATTTCCAGTAAGTTCTTGGAATGTACTGGGCACAACTGTGTGATTCAGAAAATGGAGGAGGTAGGCAGGGGGACAGCCATTTTAGATGTGATGCTGAACCATCAGCTGGAAATTATACCTGCAGCTCCAGTGTAGACATGCCCTAAAATGGCAAAACCCAAGAGCAGATTGTCTCTAACACACATGTGTCACGACACATTGCAGACTTTGGTAAAGCACTCATGTGTCCCTGGGACTGCTGCTTTCCCTGAGAAACAGCATCCACAATCTTCTCTAGTCACATAAAACCCTTTGCATTTAGACTCCTACACCCTGTCCCACCCCCCTCCTTCCCTAGGTGCTATGTGTATCTCAGAATTGCCTTCGGCGGGAAGACGGGAAGACTACATTCTGCTCTCAGCACTTGTCTGCTGCAGGGATTTTTGTATTGATGTAGCTGCACCAGTACAAACCCCTATTGTAGACGCAGGGTGTAAATTTAAAATCAATCTAGTTTAAACCAGTGCAAGTCCTTAATGGAGATGCCCTTAAACTGGTTTAAGCTACACTTAAATTGATTTAGCTTGTTGACAAATCATTGAACTAATCTAAACCAGTTGAAATGAGGGTGAGACCAGTGTAAGTGCATCTACATGATGGGCTTGCACCAGTTTAAACTGGATTGATTTAAATTTAGTTTAGTTAAACGGATGCCACTTTTCTAATTTAGGGCAGGCCTGTGTGGAGAGCAGAGTGCAGTGGAGCACTGTGAGGCCTGTGGTCTCTTCTCTCCTGTGGGGGTGAGTCTCAGAGCACAGGCCCAGGCGTGGGGAAGTTCTGTCTCCTGCACAATTTGCTGGTCCCATAGGAACATGGCTGTTAGAGGAGGTCATGCTGAGAGCCAAAGGATGGAGGGTGTAGGGCAGTGGGGAGAGCTGGGATCCCAGGTACCAGCATGCAGTGGAGGAGCAGTCTCCTGGAGGTGATTTACGCGTAAGGCCAACCCTGACCAGAATGCTGTTCTCTATGGGGAGTCAGTGCAGAGCCCAAGGGTGAGGGGTGCGCAGGGCGCTGGGCTGCTCCAAGAGTGGGTAGCAGACAGATCGCTCCTGGGGCGTGAGTCGGGGAAGCACCAAGGCAGGCTCTCTGTGCCCGCCATAAGCCATAGACAGCCATAGGCAGCAGGAGAGAGAGCTGCCTAGGCACTTTCCCAGCACATGCAGTTCACCAGCCAGCAGTCCACGGGCAGGAGCTCAAAGGACACTCGAAGGGGAGGAGGGGTGCTATTAGCTCATCTCACTTCCAGCATGGAGCTGCCCCGGTTGGCACGCAGTATTCAGATTGGAAAGGGTTGGTTTGGCAGCAAATCATTCCCTTTAAGCACAGGTGCCTGCAGCCTGCACAGCGCAGATTAAAGAGCCAGTGCAGAGGAGGATAAAAATGCAATGCCTGAGGCCAGGCGTGTTTGTCTGAGCCAGTGCAGCACAGTCCCCATGCTAGCCTCTCTCTCAGCTCTGCTGTCATTTTGCATGTGAAGCAAACCCAGCACCTATGGTGTCCTGGGGGAATGATTGTTGGCCAGAACAAACAGCCTACCCCTTCCATGTAGCACCGCATGATACTCGTGCCAGCTGACCTCAAAGCACCAGGGTCTAGTGACGCAGATATTCAGGAAAAGCTTGGTGTAGCTGCAGCCGGGCTGAAAAGGATGCAAGTCCCATCCCAAACCCAAACCCGGGGTGGGGGGGGAGTGGCGCTAGAGAAAAAAACATGGCACTTTACACTGCACCCCCTGCAGAGCACACCCTGCCCTGGCATCCACCTCATGGGACCTGCCAACTGCTTGTGTCCACTTCTTCCTGTGTACGCCAACGTGCAGAGAGCACTAATGCAGGGTGGGGTCAGTGCAGAATGGGTGTGCAGCGTGGCTGCTGAACCATGCAATGCTGCTAAGAGGGCAGCCAGGCTCAAGGATGATGAAGGGAGAAGGTGCAGCCAGGCTGAGGGGCAAAGAGGCAGCTGGTCTGGAGGATGATAGAGGAGGCGAAACTTGGCTGAGGGGTAAATGGGGGGAGAGAGGGCAGCCGGGCTGAGGGGAGAAGAGGCAGCTGGGCTGAGGGAGGAAGGGGAAGGCAGCCAGGCTGAGGGGTGAAGCGGGGAGAGAATGCAGCTGGGCTGAGGGGAGAAGTGGGGAGAAGGGGCAGCCGGGCTGAGGGAGGAAGGGGATGGCAGCCAGGTTGAGGGGTGAAGGGGGGAGAGAGGGCAGCCGGGCTGTGGAGAGAAGGGGCAGCTGGGCTGTGGGGAGACAGGTCAGCCGGGCTGAGGGAGGAAGGGGAGGGCAGCTGGGCTGAGGGGTGATGAGGGCAGAAGGGGCAGCTGGACCAAAGGGTTATGGGGGAGGAGCAGCCGGGCTCACAAGATGACACAGGGCCAGCTGAAAAGAGCAGGGTTGAAGAAGGCAACACAAAGATGCTGGCACTGACCAGGCCAAGCTCTGGTGTCTGGCTGGTGCATCAGGAACTCTTCTGCACAGAGGCAGGGTAGGTCGCTAGAACCCTCCAAAACTAGGGTATCAATGAAGCTTCAAACTAATCTGCAGATTTAGAGATGTCCAGGCCAGAAGGGATCCTTGTGATCATGCAGCCTGATCTGCAGAGCAGCCAGAGACCCCAGTGAATTCTGCAGGGAGCCAGCACGCTGAGCCCACGCAGTAGCAGCAAGTCAGACTGGTGAGGAGTTAGCATGCAGACGAGGCTGGAGAGGCAGCACAATGACGTCCTGGAAGTAAGGAGAACTGGGACTATTCTCCACTGGAACATTTGGGCTGGTGTGCTAAAAATAACAGGGTAGCCGGGTGGCAGCTCAGACTAGCTACTTGTACATGCCTGCCCGGCCCCTCTGGATACATACTTGGGTGGCTAACGTGTTCTCTGCATTGCATTAGAGAAAATGAAGATTTCCTGGACAGACGTCAGGATATGCTTCTATAGGCACAACGTTCTGAAGAATCGGAGCAGGCTGTGCAGAGGAGAGAGAGGGATGGTGAAGAAATTTGACAGCATGTGGCCTCCAGAAGAAAGAGGAGCGTCCATGTACCAGCAACTGAGATACAGGTGAGCAACCGTTTTCATGTTCTCTCCACAGGTACTAATGCAGAGAGTGGACTAGATGATACATTTGAGCGAAGGGAGCAGAAGGAGACTCCATCGATTGGAAGGCACGTGATGCACTGTTCTAGGGATGGGGGTTCCACGACCACCGCTCCCAAGAGAAGGAGGCGGGTGGTGGTGGTCAGGGACTCCCTCCTCAGGGGGACTGAGTCATCTATCTGCTGCCCCGACTGAGAAAACCGAGAGGTCTGCTGCTTGCCAGGAGCTAGGATTTACGATGTGACGGAGAGACTGCCAAGACTCATCAAGCCCTTGGATCGCTACCCCTTCCTGCTTCTCCATGTGGGCACCAATGATACTGCCAAGAATGATCTTGAGCAGATCACTGCAGACTACGTGGCTCGGGGAAGAAGAATAAAGGAGTTTGAGGCGCAAGTGGTGTTCTCGTCCATCCTCCCTGTGCAGGGAAAAGGCCTGGGTAGAGATCGTTGAATTGTGGAAGTCAACAAATGGCTACACAGGTGATGTTGGAGAGAAGGCTTTGGATTCTTCGACCATGGGATGGTGTTCCAAGAAGGAGGAGTGCTAGGCAGAGATGGGCTCCACCTAGCGAAGAGAGGGAAGAGCATCTTCGCAAGCAGGGTGGCTAACCTAGTGAGGAGGGCTTTAAACTAGGTTCACCGGGGGAAGGAGGCCAAAGCCCTGAGGTAAGTGGGGAAATGGGATACCGGGAGGAAGCACGAGCAGGAGAGTGCAAGAGGGGAGGACTCCTGTCTCAGACTGAGAAAGCGGGACAATCAGCGAGTTATCTTAAGTGCCTATACACAAATGCAAGAAGCCTGGGAAACAAGCAGGGAGAACTGGAAGTCCTGGCACAGTCAAGGAACTATGATGTGATTGGAATAAATGAGACTTGGTGGGATAACTCACATGACTGGAGTACTGTCATGGATGGATATAAACTGTTCAGGAAGGACAGGCAGGGCAGAAAAGGTGGGGGAGTTGCATTGTATGTAAGAGAGCAGTATGACTGCTCAGAGCTCCGGTATGAAACTGCAGAAAAACCTGAGAGTCTCTGGATTAAGTTTAGAAGTGTGAGCAACAAGGATGATGTCATGGTGGGAGTCTGCTATAGACCACCAGATCAGGGGGATGAGGTGGACGAGGCTTTCTTCAGGCAATTAGCAGAAGTTACTAGATCGCAGGCTCTGGTTCTCATGGGAGACTTTAATCACCCTAATATCTGCTGGGAGAACAATACAGCTGTGCACAGACAATCCAGGAAGGTTTTGGAAAGTGTAGGGGACCATTTCCTGGTGCAAGTGCTGGAGGAACCAACTAGGGGCAGAGCTCTTCTAGACCTGCTGCTCACAAACTGGGAAGAGTTAGTAGGGGAAGCAAAAGTGGATGGGAACCTGGGAGGCAGTGACCATGAGATGGTTGAATTCAAGATCCTGACACAAGTGTAACCCCCAAAGAGATTACATAGATTCCTGGAGCTCTGTCTGCTGGCAGCTCAGGGAGGAGGAGCCAAGGCAAACTCAGAGTCTGCCCAGCAACCAATAGGGAGCGGAGATGCCCCTCCCAGGGAGTTGAGGAGAGGGAGAAGCCATTTTGAGGAGAGGCTGGAGCCAGCCAGGGCAAGGGCCGGACTGGCTGTGAGGGGAGCTGGTGAGTCCCAGGCCTGCAGGCAGGTTCCCCCTGAGAACTGGCCTCTAGGCACCTGACCCCAGATCCCTCAGCTGGGTTTTCCTTCCCCACGGATGATTCCCAATTGTTATGTTTGCTGAGAAATTTCCCCAGCCAGGCTGGGTTCGCCTCCAGCTCCCCTGGTGAGACCAGTCCCCACATGGTCGGTGCTGCTAGTCCAGGGCTGCTGCCTGCGGAGTGTGTGACTGGAGGCTGGCGAGGAGGCTACAGCTTGGACGTGAGGGTAGTTGTATAACCTACACCTTGAGCCCTGCACCCCTTTGTGGTGAGGGGAAATCCTGGGACCAGCGCAGCCTGATTCCTGCCTGAGGAGGATCCCTGACCGCAGACAGCAGCCAACCTGCAGTGACTGAGGAGTCCAGCGTCATCCTCAACCCTGAAGATCATCGTGAGTGCCTTGTCTTTAGTTAGTTAGTCAGGGAATTTGTTTTGGGGACCCCCTACTCCCTGAACTGTGTCCTCAAGCCAGGGAGTGCGGGTTTGAGAATTTTATAACCTACCGCTTATCACACCTGTGGAGGGATTCACCACCTCCTCCCATCTGTGGGTCTTTTGGGCTGTACTGAACCCAGTCAGCCACACTGCTAAACCTCTGCAGAGAATTGTATAGGTCATCAAGGGCCACAGCAAAGTACGCGTACCAACAGGACACTAGTTTTACATTTGTTACATCCAGACACGGGTATTTTAAGTGTGGGCACCGGTGACCCTAAAAATAGTGTTTCCCCTCTTATGTTGTATTTGTTGCCTGTTTAATATAATTGTTGTGTCAAATATATTTTTATGTGTTGTGTTATTTCTTGGAAGTCTCCAACTATCTGGCAAATAAGTGGGGATTCCTCTGTAGTTAAAATTTTCCGCCCAAGCTGCCCTGGTGACCCTGCCAGGAAGGAGCGAGGGGGGTGGAGGCACCGCCAACTAATTTCATAACCAAAAAAGAAAAAAGATTCACCCTACTGAGTGGGTGGCGGGATCCAAAAGAACCCAGACCTGTCCATCAGAACATGTAAGCGGATTGCCATTAAAGGAGGTAATCAGGTGGAGAGGGGCGCTACATTGGAGGCCGGGATCCCGTATTTTAAACTCAGACCTTATATATACCCCTGCTGTCTTCTTGGGAAATTACGTAAATTCCCAGTATGGATTACCAGAAGAGGCTTGTGACTTGGTGTGAGCTGGAGGGGGCTGACCCTGAACGCCACTTCCTGGTCACGAATGTACCCACTGAATGGGACATTAGAAAAATTGAAGAGGAGATTGCTAATGTTAAAGAATGGGGAACCTGTGTGGTTCGGAGTCAGATGCAAGCAAAAGGGGAAGCTACTTTATCCCTTCTTGTAGAGAGCAAGATTATACTGTCTACTGTGGTGACGCCCCATGTAATTCTGCCAGATGGAGAGAAGGATGGATGGAAGGTGACCATACAAGCACAATCACATTTTCCCTCCCCACCTGCCCCACCATCTGAAACTATCAATTTTCAGTCCAAATTGAGAGACTTTCTTAGGCAGGAAGGGAAGACCATGACTGAATTAAGGACTCTTTTGGGAAGTAGTCCTGTGCCTCCCTCCAGTTCTACGGACCAAATAATTTTTGCTATGGGACAAGCAATAGGGGAGTCCATAAAGACAGCATATGAATCGGGTCCTTACAGAAAGCTGAAGTTCTTTTCAGGTATTAAACCAGTGCCTATAGGGGAAGATGACTATGACACTTGGAGGCATCAACTAAATCAGGTGATGCAGGAATGGCAATGTAGTGAGGCTGAAAAGAGGAAACGTGTTGCAGAAAGCCTGCGAGGACCTGCAGGGAATGTAATCTGTGCATTAAAGGCCAGCAAGCCGGTTGCCACTGTTGATGACTATCTCTCGGCCATGGAGGATGCCTTTGGGAGCCTAGAGACAGGGGAAGACCTCTACTTTCAGTTTCGTTCCTGTTACCAACAGCCAGGTGAAAAACTATCTTCCTATCTTCACAGATTGGAACCGTCCCTTCAGCTGTGCATCCGCCGTAAAGGCATTGAGAGGAGCAAGGAACACCGAGTACGACTAGAACAGGTCATACGAGGTGCCATTTATGATGAATTTCTACTTATGAAATTGAAACTTGTAGACCGCTTGGACAGTCCTCCAGAATTCCATCAATTGCTGCGAGAAGTCCGGAAGGAGGAGGAAAAGAGAACTGTTAGAGAAAGGAATAAGATCTCAGTGAGCAGGACCGTTGCTCCTAACCAACTGAAGGAAGATCCTTGTCTGTCCACCATTGAGGACCTCCACCAACAGCTTAAAACCCTGACAGCACAGCTCACGGAATTGATGACGAGTAAGATGCCTCGGGGGTCACTTAGCGAAATTCTTCCACCAACTTTGACGGAAAGAAAGTACCCTCCTTTTCGCCCAGGAAGAGGGGACCCCAACAGAGAACCTGCAAAGAAAACCTTGGCAACCCTCCCAAGGAACAAGAGATTCTGCTACCGATGTGGTGAGGATGGGCACATTTCCACCCAGTGTGACAACTCGAGGAATGAAGAGAAGGTAGCACAACGAAAAAGGGAGCTACAGGGAAACTCGCAAGGGTCCCAGTAATGGAGCATACTGGGAGCCATCACAGGCCGAGCTCCACTAAGTTGCGTTATGAACAGCCTTCCTGGAGCCCATTCCCAGAGGGATTGGTAGGCCCAGCAGCGGTAGTTAATGTGATGGTAGAAGGAATTCCTTGTAGGGCCCTGCTGGACAGTGGATCTCAGGTCACCATTATTACTAGAGAATTCCATCGGCAATTCCTGCCTCAAGTGAAGATCTATCCTCTAGAGGGACTGGCAATATGGGGCCTTAGCAATGCTAGTTATCCGTACGATGGGTATGTACTAGTGACTCTAAGTTTTCCTGCAGAACTGGCTGGATGTCTCCAGGAATGTGATACTCTGGCTTTGATTTGTCCTGAGACGCAAAATTCTGATGGCATTCCCATATTGATTGGAACCAACAGCAACATGTTCCAGTCTTTGGCCACTCTTTGTGGTCGTTTGGGCCAGAAGACCCCAGGCATGGTTCACCCTCCAGGGCAAGAGCCTAACCTGGGCAAATCCCAGATGTATTATGACCATGATAGCTGTGTCGATGACTCACTAGGGAAAGTTGTAAGAGTATCCAAAGCGGTTTTGACCATACCCCCACATGGTGAGATTGACTTGAGAGGAAAACTTGAGAAGCACAGTCGCAGCCTTCCTCCTACAGTGATGATGGAGCCTTCTGATGGAGATAACCTCCCTAGTGGTCTGATGGTTCAGAGAGGTTTATTATCCTTACCACAAATGGAGGAAGCTGGCATTGTGGTAAGAGTAAGAAATGAAACCAACCATCCCATAGCCATCAGGAAAGGAATGGTGTTGGCACGATTGTATAGGGTAGAGAGTGTCGTGAGCCCTGCAACTGCATCCAGAAAGACCAGTAAGGCATTGGATCCTGATCTTTTTAATTTTGGTGATTCTCCTGTATCTCCCAGTTGGAAAGACCGACTGAAAAAACAGTTAAGTGGGAGACCTAATGTGTTTTCCACTGAGGAATGGGATGTGGGGTGTGCCATTAACGTGGAACACACCATTCGTTTGGCAGATGGCAGGCCTTTTAGGGAAAGGTCCCGAAGACTGGCACCTGCAGACATTGAGGATGTGAGAAAGCATATCCATGAACTATTGGAAGCAGGAATAATTTCTGAATCCCGTAGCCCCTATGCATCCCCTATTGTGGTGGTGCGAAAGAAAAATGGGACTGTGCGCATGTGTGTGGACTATCGCACACTGAATAAAAGGACCATCCCAGATCAATACACTGTACCCAGGGTAGATGATGCCTTAGCTTGCCTAGCAGGAAGCAGATGGTTCTCTGTCTTAGATTTACGAAGCGGCTACTACCAGATCCCGATGAGCGCTGAAGACAAAGAGAAAACAGCTTTCATTTGCCCTTTAGGATTCTACCAGTTTGAGAGGATGCCCCAAGGTATCTCGGGAGCTCCTGCTACATTCCAGCGTTTGATGGAAAAGACGGTGGGGGATATGAATTTGTTAGAAGTGCTGGTGTATCTGGATGACTTAATTGTTTTTGGGAAGACTCTGGAAGAGCATGAAGTTCGACTAATGAAAGTGTTAGACCGCCTGGAAGCTAGTGGGTTGAAACTGTCACTTGATAAATGTCAATTTTGTCAGACCCGAGTAAAATATGTAGGCCATATTGTGTCGGCAGCAGAAGGTGTGGCGACTGACTCAGAGAAAATTGAGGCACTAACCACCTGGCCTATACCCAAAGACCTGAAAGCTTTACAGTCTTTCCTAGGCTTCTGTGGATATTACCGCCGATTTGTAAAAAATTACTCCTCCATTGTGAGACCTCTCACCAATTTGACAAGGGGCTACCCCCCAACGTGGAAGAGATCACCCCAACATAAGCTTGCGAGTCCTCCTGAGAGGTATTTCAAGGTGAATGAGCCCTTTGGGGACCGTTGGACCGAGGAATGCAACCACGCTTTCCATACCCTTATTGAGAAACTCACTACTGCACCAGTATTAACCTTTGCAGATCCTACCAAGCCCTATGAACTTCACATAGATGCCAGTCTTGATGGATTAGGAGCAGTTCTCTATCAAAATTATGAGAATCAATGGAAACCCGTGGCCTTTGTCAGTCGAGGGCTGACTGCATCGGAAAGACACTATCCCGTGCACAAACTTGAGTTTTTAGCTCTCAAATGGGCTGTTGTGGACAAACTTCATGATTATTTGTACGGAGCGACCTTTGTAGTAAAAACCGATAATAACCCACTTACTTATGTGCAGACCACAGCTAAACTAGATGCTACTGGTCAGCGATGGATGGCTGCCTTGGCTGCTTATGACTTTAAGCTGCAGTACCGTTCGGGTCAAACCAATGCAGATGCAGATGCATTGACCCGTCGCCCTCATAACTCACTTGAAAAAGAGTCTGAGTGGATGGAAATACCTTCTCCTGCTATTCGTGCCACCTGCAAGACCATAATAGGAAAACTGCAGTCCCCTTATGTAAATGATGAAAGATATGCTGATACACTGGGGGTATCTGACAAGGCTATACCTACACTTTATGCCAACCTCATTGGGCTAAAGACTTTTGAATTGCCCCAGTTAACTCCGACTGAATTGAGAAGAGCTCAGTGGAAAGATTCAGACATTAGGCCTGTGCTGGAAGCTGTGGAAAAGGATGAGAAACCCATATCCAAGGCTAACTTTCCCCCCAGCACAATTCTTCTCTTAAAAGAGTGGGATCATTTAGTGGTCAACAAAGGCTTGTTATTCCGGACCATCCAGACTATAAGGGGCCATGTGCGAAAACAACTGGTCTTACCCCGAGAATACCAGGAGATGGTGTTGAAGTCTTTGCACGATGACCATGGTCACTTGGGGGTAGACAAGACTTTGGAATTGGTCAGAGACCGGTTTTATTGGCCCAAAATGATGGCATCTGTGAAAAACCACTGCAACCGGTGCTCTCGGTGTGTTAAGCGGAAGACCCTGCCAAAAAGGGCAGCGTCTATGGTGAACATCACTACAGATGCACCCATGCAATTGGTGTGCATTGACTTTTTGTCATTGGAGCCTGATAGAAAAAACCACTCCAGTATACTGGTAATTACTGACCATTTTACAAGGTATTCCCAAGCATATCCCACAAAAGTCCAAAAAGCTAGTACAGTGGCCAAAATTTTATGGGACAAATTCTTTATACATTATGGTTTCCCTGCCCGAATCCATTCTGACCAGGGAAGAGATTTTGAAAGCAGACTAATTCACGAACTGACAAAAACCTTAGGAATAAGGAAGTCCAGAACCACTCCTTACCATCCTCAGGGAGATCCACAACCGGAGAGATTCAACCGGACTTTGCTAAACATGTTGGGAACTCTGCACCCATCCCAAAAGACCAGATGGAGTGAGCATGTCAGTTACCTTGTGCATGCTTATAACTGCAATAAAAATGAGTCCACTGGATTTTCTCCTTATTATTTAATGTTTGGTAGAGAAGCAAGGCTACCGATTGACTTATGTTTCGGGATATCCTCTGATGAAGCTAGCGAAACAACTTATCTCCAGTACATTCAAAATCTTAGACGTGACTTGCGGGAAGCTTACAAACTGGCCTCCCAAGCAGCCAGGAAAAGCAACCTTGCCAACAAGCAGAGATATGATAGTCGGGTCCGTGAACAGGATCTGCAGGTAGGAGACAGAGTCTTAATCCGAAATCTGGGTCTCACTGGAAAGCACAAATTAGCTGACCAGTGGAATGGAGACGCCTACATAGTGGTTGATAAGCTACCAGACTTGCCCGTATACCGCCTTAGGATGGAAAATGGAAAAAATGTTTGTAAGACTATTCACCGAAACCACCTCTTGCCAGTGGGGCAGTTAATAGGTGAAGAAAACAATAATGAATGTGGTCCCTCCAGGCGACCCATTACTCGCTCTAGACTAAGGAAGCAAGTTTCTGCAGAAAGAAGCCTTCCTGCATAATTTGAATCTGCTGAGGAGGCAGACAGCGAGTCTTTAACCTCCCTTGGAGAAAATGATCCTCATTCACAGAGTAGCAGTGAGGAGGAATTCTTCCCCTATTATCCAACACCTTCTATGCTTCATGAGCTGTTACCTGAGGTAGAAACTATTAAAGAGGGAGAATCTGGGCCTCCTCTAGCTCAAATTCTTAACCCTGAAGCTGCACCATTTGTCCCCCATCAGTCAACAATACAGCATGATAACCCCTGCCTGCTGGCACTGCCTGAAGAGGCAAGTGGTTTACCAGCTAGTACGGTTCCCCCTCTAGAGGATGTGGGAGAAGCCATGCAGCCTGCAGAGAGGGAAATCATTGATTGTCCTGCAGCCATTACTGCTGAGAGCCCTGAGAATGAAGAAGCTCCTGTACTTCGACGTTCAGAACGAGAGCAAAAACCTGTACAGAAACTCACTTATGACGTTCCAGGGACCTCCACCTCTGTCCCTTTGCACTTAGTAAACAGATGGGTGCGGGTGGCCTATTATTGTTTCTGTCTGATAGTTAACAATGGAGACTCCAAGGTTAAGTCATTTATTTCAATATAGTAAGAATGTTATTAATGTACATTGAATAACAATTTCATGTTATTTAAAATTAATATTGTATGTGGACATGGCAATACCTACTTGTTGGTAAATGACATTTATTGTCCACTAAGCAATGTTTATTATTACCTGATGAAGAGGACCTTGCATGCTGTTTTGTGGTTTAATCACTCTTGCCGAGGACGGCAAGGACTTTCGCCCAGGGAGAGTGTAACCCCCAAAGAGATTACATAGATTCCTGGAGCTCTGTCTGCTGGCAGCTCAGGGAGGAGGAGCCAAGGCAAACTCAGAGTCTGCCCAGCAACCAATAGGGAGCGGAGATGCCCCTCCCAGGGAGTTGAGGAGAGGGAGAAGCCATTTTGAGGAGAGGCTGGAGCCAGCCAGGGCAAGGGCCGGACTGGCTGTGAGGGGAGCTGGTGAGTCCCAGGCCTGCAGGCAGGTTCCCCCTGAGAACTGGCCTCTAGGCACCTGACCCCAGATCCCTCAGCTGGGTTTTCCTTCCCCACGGATGATTCCCAATTGTTATGTTTGCTGAGAAATTTCCCCAGCCAGGCTGGGTTCGCCTCCAGCTCCCCTGGTGAGACCAGTCCCCACATGGTCGGTGCTGCTAGTCCAGGGCTGCTGCCTGCGGAGTGTGTGACTGGAGGCTGGCGAGGAGGCTACAGCTTGGACGTGAGGGTAGTTGTATAACCTACACCTTGAGCCCTGCACCCCTTTGTGGTGAGGGGAAATCCTGGGACCAACGCAGCCTGATTCCTGCCTGAGGAGGATCCCTGACCGCAGACAGCAGCCAACCTGCAGTGACTGAGGAGTCCAGCGTCATCCTCAACCCTGAAGATCATCGTGAGTGCCTTGTCTTTAGTTAGTTAGTCAGGGAATTTGTTTTGGGGACCCCCTACTCCCTGAACTGTGTCCTCAAGCCAGGGAGTGCGGGTTTGAGAATTTTATAACCTACCGCTTATCACACCTGTGGAGGGATTCACCACCTCCTCCCATCTGTGGGTCTTTTGGGCTGTACTGAACCCAGTCAGCCACACTGCTAAACCTCTGCAGAGAATTGTATAGGTCATCAAGGGCCACAGCAAAGTACGCGTACCAACAGGACACTAGTTTTACATTTGTTACATCCAGACACAGGTATTTTAAGTGTGGGCACCGGTGACCCTAAAAATAGTGTTTCCCCTGTTATGTTGTATTTGTTGCCTGTTTAATATAATTGTTGTGTCAAATATATTTTTATGTGTTGTGTTATTTCTTGGAAGTCTCCAACTATCTGGCAAATAAGTGGGGATTCCTCTGTAGTTAAAATTTTCCGCCCAAGCTGCCCTGGTGACCCTGCCAGGAAGGAGCGAGGGGGGTGAAGGCACCGCCAACTAATTTCATAACCAAAAAAAGAAAAAAGATTCACCCTACTGAGTGGGTGGCGGGATCCAAAAGAACCCAGACCTGTCCATCAGAACATGTAAGCGGATTGCCATTAAAGGAGGTAATCAGGTGGAGAGGGGTGCTACACAAGGAAAAAAGGAGAGCAGCAGAAGCTTACAAGAAGTGGAAGACTGGACAAATGACCAGGGAGGAGTATAAAAATATTGCTCAGGCATGCAGAAGTGAAATCAGGAAGGCCAAATCATACTTGGAGTTGCAGCTAGCAAGAGATGTTAAGAGTAACAAGAAGGGTTTCTTCAGGTATGTTAGCAACAAGAAGAAAGTCAGGGAAAGTGTGGGCCCCTTACTGAATGAGGGAGGCAACCTAGTGACAGAGGAAGTGGAAAAAGCTCATGTACTCAATGATTTTTTTGCCTCTGTCTTCACAAACAAGGTCAGCTCCCAGACTGCTGCACTGGGCAGCACAATATGGGGAGAAGGTGACCAGCCCTCTGTGGAGAAACAGGTGGTTCGGGACTATTTCGAAAAACTGGACAAGCACAAGTCCATGGGGCCGGACACGCTGCATCCGAGGCTGCTAAAGGAGTTGGCGGATGTGATTGCAGAGCCATTGGCCATTATCTTTGAAAACTCATGGCGATCGGGGGAGGTCCCGGATGACTGGAAAAAGGCTAATGTAGTGCCCATCTTTAAAAAAGGGAAGAAGGAGGATCCGGGAAACCTCACCTCAGTCCCTGGAAAAATCATGGAGCAGGTCCTCAAGGAATCAATTCTGAAGCACTTAGAGGAGAGGAAAGTGATCAGGAACAGTCAGCATGGATTCACCAAGGGCAAGTCATGCCTGACTAACCTAATTGCCTTCTATGAGGAGATAACTGGCTCTGTGGATGAGGGGAAAGCAGTGGATGTGTTATTCCTTGACTTTAGCAAAGCTTTTGACACGGTCTCCCACAGTATTCTTGCCAGCAAGTTAAAGTATGGGGTGGATGAATGGACTATAAGGTGGATAGAAAGCTGGCTAGATCATTGGGCTCAATGGGTAGTGATCAACGGCTCCATATCTAGTTGGCAGCCAGTTTCAAGTGGAGTGCCCCAAGGGTCAGTCCTGGGGCCGGTTTTGTTCAATATCTTCATTAATGATCTGGAGGATGGTGTGGACTGCACTCTCAGCAAGTTTGCAGATGACACTAAACTGGGAGGAGTGGTAGATACGCTGGAAGGTAGGGATAGGATACAGAGGGATCTAGACAAATTAGAGGATTGGGCCAAAAGAAACCTGATGAGGTTCAACAAGGACAAGTGCAGAGTCCTGCACTTAGGATGGAAGAATCCCATTCACTGTTACAGACTAGGGACCGAATAGCTAGGTAGCAGTTCTGCAGAAAAGGACCTAGGGGTTACACTGGATGAGAAGCTGGATATGAGTCGACAGTGTGCCCTTGTTGCCAAGAAGGCTAACGGCATTTTGGGCTATATAAGTAGGAGCATTGCGAGCAGATCGAGGGACCGTGGGACGTGATCATTCCCCTCTTTTCGACATTGGTGAGGCCTCCTCTGGAGTACTGTGTCCAGTTTTGGGCCCCACACTACAAGAAGGATGTGGAAAAATTGGAAAGAGTCCAGCGGAGGGCAACAAAAATGATTAGGGGGCTGGAGCACATGACCTATGAGGAGAGGCTGAGGGAACTGGGATTGTTTAGTCTGCAGAAGAGAAGAATGAGGGGGGATTTGATAGCTGCTTTCAACTACCTGAAAGGGGGTTCCAAAGAGGATGGATCTGGACTGTTCTCAGTGGTAGCAGATGACAGAACAAGGAGTAATGGTCGCAAGTTGCAGTGGGGGAGGTTTAGGTTGGATATTAGGAAAATCTTTTTCACTAGGAGGGTGGTGAAGCACTGGAATGGGTTACCTAGGGAGGTGGTGGAATCTCCTTCCTTAGAGGTTTTTAGGTCAGGCTTGAAAAAGCCCTGGCTCGGATGATTTTGTTGGGAATTGGTCCTGCTTTGAGCAGGGGGTTGGACTAGGTGACCTCCTGAGGTCCCTTCCAACCCTGATATTCTATGATTCTATGATTCTCCTGGCTAGCACAGATATGTCTGTGTGAGCTGGGAATCACACCTCCCAGCTTGAATGTGACTGTGCCCCTAGGCACAGAGCAGACACGGTTAGCAGCCTGCAGGGCGCTGGTCCCTCTGAGCCCTTTCTCCTGGGCTGAGGCAAGTCCTTCACCATCTGAAGCCTGAAGCTCAGCCTTCCCCCGGCGGGGCAGGGCCTCACTTATCATTCTGCCTCAGTTAACCTCATCCTGTGTTACCTCCTTAATGCCACTAGATGGTGCTCCAGGTGCACCAGAGTCACAATTGGAGTAGCATGGTGCTGTCAGGGTCAGGCCCTCTCAGGGTCAGGTCAGCTCTCGTGTGTGTGTGTGTGTGTGTGTGTGTGTGTGTGTGTGTGTGTGTGTGTGTGTGTGTGTGTACACTACGGGATTATTCCGATTTTACAGAAACCGGTTTTTTAAAACAGATTGTATAAAGTCGAGTGCATGCGGCCACACTAAGCACATTAATTCGGCGGTGTGCGTCCATGTACCGAGGCTAGTGTCGATTTCCTGAGCGTTGCACTGTGGGTAGCTATCCCATAGCTATCCCATAGTTCCCGCAGTCTCCCCCACCCATTGGAATTCTGGGTTGAGATCCCAGTGCCTGATGGGGCAAAAAACATTGTCGCGGGTGGTTCTGGGTACAGCCTCACCCCTCCCTCCGTGCAAGTAGCAGACAACCGTTTTGCGCCTTTTTTCCTGGGTGAACTGTGCAGACGCCATAGCACGGCAAGCATGGACCCTGCTCAGCTCAAGACAGCAATCATGGACGTTGTAAACACCTCCCGCATTCTCGTGCAGTCTATGCTGAACCAGGACTTGCAAAACCAGGCTAGGAGGAGGCGGCTACGGCAGCACGGTGACGAGAGTGATGAGGACATGGACACAGAATTCTCTCAAACCGCAGGCCCCTGCGCTTTGGAGATCATGCTGGTAATGGGGCAGGTTCTAGCCATTGAACGCCGATTTTGGGCCTGGGAAATAAGCACAGACTGGTTGGAGGGATAGCTCCGTGGTTTGAGCATTGACCTGCTAAACCCAGGGTTGTGAGTTCAATCCTTGAGGGGGCCATTTAGGGAAGTGGGGATTGGTCCTGCTTTGAGCAGGGGGTTGGACTAGATGATCTCCTGAGGTCCCTTCCAACCCTAGTGATCTGTGATTCTGTGATCTGTGGGACCGCATAGTGTTGCAGGTCTGGGACGATTCCCAGTGGCTGCAAAACTTTCGCATGCGTAAGGGCACTTTCATGGAACTTTGTGACTTGCTTTCCCCTGCCCTGAAACGCCAGAATACCAAGATGAGAGCAGCCCTCACAGTTGAGAAGCGAGTGGTGATAGCCCTCTGGAAGCTTGCAATGCCAGACAGCAGCTACCGGTCAGTCGGGAATCAATTTGGAGTGGGCAAATCTACTGTGGGGGCTGCTGTGATGCAAGTAGCCAAAGCAATCATTAAGCTGCTGCTACGAAAGGTTGGGACTCTGGGAAATGTGCAGGTCATAGTGGATGGCTTTGCTGCAATGGAATTCCCTAACTGTGGTGGGGCGATAGATGGAACCCATATCCCTATCTTGGCACCAGGGCACCCAGTACATAAACCGCAAGGGGTACTTTTCAATGGTGCTGCAAGCACTGGTGGATCACAAGGGACGTTTCACCAACATCCACGTGGGATGGCCGGGAAGGGTTCATGATGCTCACGTCTTCAGGAACACTACTCTGTTTAAATGGCTGCAGCAAGGGAATAACTTCCCAGACCAGAAATTAACAGTTGAGGATGTTGAAATGCCTGTAGTTATCCTGGGGGACCCAGCCTACCCCTTGATGCCATGGCTCATGAAGCCATACACAGGCAGCCTGGACAGTAGTCAGGAGTTGTTCAACTACAGGCTGAGCAAGTGCAGTATGGTTGTAGAATGTGCATTTGGCTGTTTAAAGGCGCGCTGGCGCACATTACTGACTCGCTCAGACCTCAGCCAAACCAATGTACCCTTTGTTATTGCTGCTTGCTGTGTGCTCCACAATCTCTGTGAGAGTAAGGGGGAGACCTTTATGGTGGGGTGGGAGGCTGAGGCAAATCACCTGGCTGCTGGTTACGTGCAGCCAGACACCAGGGCGATTAGAAGAGCACACCAGGAAGCGGTGCGCATCAGAGAGGCTTTGAAAACCAGTTTAATCACAGGCCAGGGTACGGTGTGAAAGTTCTGTTTGTTTCTCCTTGATGACCACCCCCCCGATTGACTCATTCCCTGTAAGCCACCCACCCTCCCACTTCGATTACCGCTTGCTTCCTAAGGAAATAAAGTCACTCTCGTTTAAAAACCATGTATTCTTTATTAATTAATTATAAAAAGAGGGAGGAACTGACAAGGTAGCCCGGGTGAGGTTTGGGAGGAGGATAGGAGGGAAGGAAAAGGCCACTAAAAAAATTTCAAAATAATGACAGCCTTTTGGTTGGGCCGTCCACTGGGGTGGAATGGGCGGGTGCACGGAGCCTCCTCCCATGCGTTCTTAGTCGTCTGGTGGGTGAGGAGGCTAAGGAACATGGTGACGGGGGAGGATGATTATACAGGGGCTGCAGCGGCACTCTGTGATCCTGCTGCCTTTCCTGAAGCTCCACCAGACACCAGAGCATGTCCGTTTGATCATGCAGCAGCCCCAGCGTTGCATCATGCCTCCTCTGATCTTCCTGCCGCCACCTCTCATCTCGAGCGTCTCTCCTCTCCTCACATTCACTGGCATCTTTCCTGTACTTTGATACTACGTCCTTCCACTCATTCAGATGAGCTCTTTCATTGTGGGTCACTTCCATGATTTCCGAGAACATTTTATCTCGCGTCTTTTTTTTCCGCCGCCTTATCTGAGATAGCCTTCGGGACGGAGGAGAGAGACCTGAAAAATTTGCAGCTGCAGGAGGGAGGGAAAAAAGGGAGAGAAGTATTTAAAAAGATACATTTTACAGAACAATGGTTATACTCTTTCACGGTGAACAACACTATTCACCTTACATAGCACATGTGATCTCACTACAAGGTCGCATTTTGCATCTTAATATTGAGTGCCTGCAGCTTTGGTGTTAGAGATCACAGACACAGGTCCAGGCATCAGAATTCGGCTTGCATGTGGCCATGGTAAGCCATTGACTTTCGGCTTCTGCAGCCTTCATATACCCAGCACCCTCCTTTCCCAAATAGCAGGCAAAGCCCGTTGAGTGCTGCTTCTTTCCTGTTAATGTGCAGCACCAGAACCGCCCCCATCCAATTCTCTGGGATGATCGCTTTACCCCTCCCCCCACCGCGTGGCTGGTATCATGGAAGATCGCTGCTAGCCACCCTCCCCCCCACCGCATGGCTGGTAGCAGGGAAGATCCCAGCTAGCCAAACACGAAAAAGCTAAGCACCAATCCCACCCCCCCACCTCCCACTTGGCTACATGCAGGGAAGGATTTCTTTTAAGCCATAGGCAAACAGCCCAACCATCTCTGTCCCCTTAGTTAAATTCCCATATTTCAGCCAGGTTACCATGAACGATATCACTCTCCTGAGGATAACACAGCGAGATAAAGAACGGATGTTGCTTGAATGCCAGCAAACACCGGGACCATACGCAGCTAGGCTTTGTCGTGCAATGATACCAGGTTACTTGCTACATGCATGGCGTGGTCAAGTGTCTTACCATGGAGGACGGAATAAGGCTGCCCTGCCCAGAAACCTTCTGCAAAGGCTTTTGGACTACCTCCAGGAGAGCTTCATGGAGATGTCCCTGGAGGATTTCCGCTCCATCCCCAGACATGTTAACAGACTTTTCCGCGAATGCATCCCAAGTCCTCAGGGCAAATTAATCATTAAAAAACACTTGCTTTTAAACCATGTTTTATATTTACAAAGGTACACTCACCAGAGGTCCCTTCCATGGCTTCATTGTCTGGGATAGTGGCTTGGGAAAGCTGGGAGGGTACTTCTGTCAGGCTGAGAAAAAGCTCCTGGCTGTTGGGGAGAACGGAGTGCTGTGTGCTCTCTGCAAGCTCGTCCTCCTCTTCCTGCTCCTCATCTTCCCCGTCCGCAGAATCCTCAGGCAAGGCTAAGATTACCCCCACCTCGGAATCCACGGACAGGGGTGGGGTAGTGGTGGCGGACCCCCCTAGAATTGCATGCAGCTCAGCGTAGAAGCGGCATGTTTGCGGCCCTGCCCCGGACCTTCCGTTTGCTTCTTTGGTTTTCTGGTAGGCTTGTCTGAGCTCCTTAACTTTCACACAGCACTGTACTGAGTCCCTGGTGTGGCCTCTCTCCATCATGGCCTTGGAAATTTTTTCAAATGTTTTTTCATTTCGTCTTTTGGAACGGAGTTCTGCTAGCACGGAATCCTCTCCCCATATAGCGATCAGATCCAATACCTCCCGTGCAGTCCATGCTGGAGCTCTTTTTCGATTCTCAGACTGCATAGTTACCTGTGCTGATGAGCTCTGCATGGTCACCTGTGCTGAGCAGCTCTCCATGCTGGGCAAACAGAAAATGAAATTCAAAAGTTTGTGGGGCTTTTCCTGTCTACCTGGCCAGTGCATCCGACTCCAGATTGCTGTCCAGAGCGGTCACAATGGTGCACTGTGGGATAGCTCCTGGAGGCCAATACCGTCGAATTGCGGCCACACTAACCCTATTCCGAAATGGCAATACTGATTTGAGCGCTACTCCCCTCGTCGGGGAGGAGTACAGATATCGGTATTAAGAGCTCTTTATATCGATATAAAGGGCTTCATTCTGTGGACGGGTGCAGGGTTAATTTGGTTTAACGCTGTTAAATTCGGTATAAACTCGTAGTGTAGACCAGGCCTCTGTGTGTGTGTGTGTGTGTGTGTGTGTGTGTGTGTGTGTGTGTGTGTGTGTGACACTGGCGGCTGCACACCGCACTCTACTAGCCACTGCACTGTGTGCTGTGGAGCAGAGATGATGAAGCTTGGCAGCGCCTCTCCCCCTCAGTGCGGCGGGGGCAGTGTCCAGTAGCGTGGCGTGCTCAGCCAGCGCCACGCTGACCCCATGGGCAGGAGGCGGCAGCAAGGCTGTCTCAGGTCAGGGAAAGGGGCCAGACGGGTTGGAAAGTGACTCGACCCTCTCAGGTTGGGTGGGCTTGGAGCTGGGTTGAGCTTAGCCCGGAGCAAACATCTGCGATGCAGGCTCTAAGCCAGGGGTCTCAAACACGCGGCCCACGGGTCTCTTCTGTGCAGCTCGCCAAGCTCTCCGCACCCCCACCCCCCCGCCCCTCTGGCTACCTGCAGGCCAGGGGTGGGCAAACTACAGCAGCCCATGGGATTGCCCCCTGCGGCGCCGCAAGCTCCACGCCGCTCCCTTAAGTGCTGGCAGCACGTCCCTTTGGGCTGGAGAGGAGGGAGGAGGAGGCAGAGGGCTCTTGCGTTGCCTCACTTCAAGTTACTGTCCCCCACAGTTCCCATTGGCCGGGAACAGGGAACTGTGGCCAATGGGAGCTTCGTGGGAGGTACCTGAAGGAGCAGCAGCGGAGGCCTTTGCCCACCCCCGCTCCCCCAGGGGCCGTGGTTCCGGCTGCTTCCTGGAGCGGAGCGGAGCGGCGCGGGGCCAGGAGCCTGCCCTGAGCGCCGCTGCCTCCCCGGAGCCGCTCTAGGTAAGCGGCGCCGGGCCGGAGCTCGCACCCCACTCCCCTCTTGCACCCCAACTCCCTGCCCTGAGACCCCTGCTGCACCCCACACCTCTCCTGCACCCAACTCCCTGCCCTGAGCCTCCTGCCGCACCCCACACCTGCCCCAAGCAGCAGGGGGGAAAAAAAAGCCGCAATCGGCGGCAGCTCCACCACGCTGCTTTCTTCTTCGGCAGCAATTCGGCAGCAGATCCTTCCCTCCAAGAGGGACCGAGGGACCCGCCGCCGAATTGCTGCCGAAGAGCCCGACGTGCCGCCCCTTCCCCTTAGCCGCCCCAAGCACCTGCTTGCTGAGCTGGTGCCTGGAGCCGGCCCTGCCCACACCCCTCCTGCACCCCAACTCCCTGCCCTGAGCTCCCTGCCAGACTCTGCACTCCTCCTGCACTCTCTGCCCTGAGCCACCAGCTGCACCCTCCACCCCAATCCCCTGCCGCACCCCTCACCCCTCTTGCACCCCACACACCAACTCCCTGCCCTGAGCCCCCTGCCGCACCCTGCACACCTCCTGCACCCCCTGGTGACAGGGAAGGGGCAGCGTTGGGGTGGGAACTTTGGAGAAGGGGGTGGAAAGGGGCAGGGAAGGGGTGGGAAGAGGAGGGGCAGGGGCAGGGCCTCATGGAAGGGGTGGAGTGGGGACAGGGACGGGGCAGTGAGGGTGGGGGTGTCAGTGGTGCAGCCCTCGGGCCAATGCACTAGACCTCATGTGGCCCTTGTGGTCATTTGAGTTTGAGACCCCTGCTCTAAGCACACGGGACTGGCTCTGTGCAGAGCCACAAGCTGCGCCCATCTCGCCCCTAGCCCTCAGTTCCAGGAGGCACAAAGGGGTGCGATTTGCACATGTTGTTGGAGTGCGACCTGCCCAGCACTAGCACTGTCCACTCTGCCCCCAGCCCCCATGGGCAGCACCCCCTTCCCCATGGGCAGCCCTTGGAGCAGGCAGTCAGAGGCTACAGAAAGGCCACTATTGTGGTCTACTAGCTTCCCAGTGGCGTAACCAAGCCCCCTGGGGGTGTGGCCCATATTCTGGCAGGAAAGCCTCCTCCCAGGCCTGCTGGGGCCTGCTCCAGCCAATCTGGCCTCCTGCAAAGCCATGTAGCTGGGGCCCCAACGAGGAAGCCCAATATTCAGCGTGCAACCTTCTCCTCCTCCGGTGCCTTGGAGCCCAGCTGGGGCTGCTGTGCACAGGGAACCATCCTGACTTCTGGGGGAGGGGCTCCCCTAATCCCCACTCAGCTCTCAGCAGCACCCAACACCCCAAGCAGCAACATCCCTCCGGCATTTGGCCCTGCCCCAGCAGCCCTCTGGGATGGCTTGGCAGCAGCATAGCTACAGCGCTCCAACCCAAGGCCTCACCTAGAACGGGAGTCATCCCCTGAGGACATGGGCAGCAAGTTATATACCTACGTGGTGCCTGGGCACCAGCAATATTCAGAGCCCAGGGCCCAGCTCCACCAATGTTTGGGGCTGGGTTCCCCCTCTGGCCTCACCTGCCACTGTGGCAACACCACCCCCCTGCGCCTCCCCAAGTGTCCCCCGGCCCCTCCTTGCTGGCCCCGTGCATGTCCCCGGGCCCCGGAGCAGACCATCCCTGCCTTTTCTGTGCAGCTCCATGCTGCCACCCTGCAACAACTGGTGTCGCAGGGTCCTAGTGCCCCCCATATCGACTGCCTGAGCCTGCTCTTCCACCTCAGACCCTTCCCTTTTCCATCGGGACCCTCCACCAGCACAGCCCCCACCCCCACCCGCAGTCAGCACTTCTGCCCCATGCTGGGCAAGGAGGCAGCCCCATCCCCCATCCCCAGTGAGGTTACAGTCAGGGGCAACAGCAGGGGAGGAAGCGCACACAGCACACACCCCCCGGCACCCACCACAGGGGAGGCTAGGAGATTCCTGGACCTGAGAGGGGCCCCTAGGAGCACATGCAGTGACAGTGGTGGGGGTGAGTGTGCTGCTGGGCGGGGGGAGAGGGGGCTCCTCCCCCAGAGCTTGCTGCAGCCGCCAGGGAAAGGGCTGTGGGGAGACTTCCTCTCTGGCCCCTGTCCTGGAGCAGCGTGCCTGCACCCCAAATTCATCCCCAGCCCTGCCCCACCCCAGAGCCCACACCCCCAGTCAGAGCTTTCACCCCCCACTGCACCCTCAACCCTCTACCCTAGCCCTGAGCCCCTCCAGTACCCCAAACACCTCATCACCAGTCCCAGCCGGAGCCCTCATCCTCCCCACACCCCGAGCCTCTCCAACACCCCAAACCCCTCAGCCCCAGCCCCAGCCAGAGCCCTCACCCCCCACACTCCTACTCTCGCCCTGAGCCCCTCCCACACCCCAAACCCCTCATCCCCAGCCCCAGACAGAGCCCTCATCCCCCCGCACCCTAACCGTCTGCCCCAACCCTGAGCCCCCTCCTGCATCATGAACCCCATATCCCCAGCACCACCCCACAGCCCTCACCCCACTCCCCACCCCTCTGCCATAGCCCTGAGCCTCCTCCCACACCCCAAACCTCTCATCCCCAGCCCCACCCCAAACCCAGCCCCACCCCTGCACCCCCTCCCATCCCCAAACTCCATCCCAGAGCCTTGGGCAGGTGGGGGCCGGAGTTTGGGGGGGCAGAGTTTGGGGGTGCAGGTTCTGGGCACCACCAAAATTTCTACAAACCTGCCACCCATGCCTGAGGACCTTGCAGGTGGGAGTGAGCAGGCTCGGTGCTGGGCGGGGTCTTCATAGGCCAGCTGGGCAATGCTCTCTCCTCCCTCGTCCCTTCTCCCACACTGACCCCAGGGAAGGCTTACACACACAGCCTCCCCAGGGCTGCGGTCACACCTCAATGCTGCTAGCTCCCTCCAGCAACACGCTGAGACTGGACATGTTCAGTTCATCAACGACCTGCGGCTGGCGGCGTCCCCTAGCCCCTTCGCCCATGGGCGCTCACAGCCCCAGGAGGCCCCTACCCAAGGGTGCTTCTTCACTAGCTCAACTGAGGGAGGGATGTGCTGCCTGCTTGGGCTGAACAGGCTGGAGCAGGGCTGCCCCTCTTTGGGCCCAGTGGGGACCAAACAGCTCTGGTCCAGGAAGCTGACTTTAATTGTTATGGCAATGAAAGTTTCTCAATGATGTGAAGTGAAGTTGCCTTGGCAACAGGAGGCCGAGGTTTATTTCCACCGCAGTAATTAGTGAAAAGTGCAAACGAATCTCTCCCTTCCCCTTCGTCGCTCCTCCAGGCCCCTGCCTGGCTGCTGGGATGCGGGCTGGGCTTCCCCTCAGCACTGAGACTGTGGAGAGCACACTGGGGGCGCTCCCTCTCCTCTCTGTCCTGACAGTTACTAACTCGGCCCTTGGGCTGCTGGACAGGACCAAAGCTGGCTGGGCACTTCCTGGGGACTCCCTGGTCCTGGGAGGCAGGCACAGGCTGAGGGAGATCCCCATCCCCTGCCAGCTGAGCCACCCCTGTGCATGGGACACTGGTCTGTGGGCGGGGCTGGCTATCCCACCTGTGGAATGAAATCCATGTATGGGCTGCATGGCCCGTGGGCTGTATCCGCACTTACCACCCGGGCAGGGGTCACGGCCCCGGGGGCAGAGGGCACAGACCCTGCATCCACAGCCTAGAGCCAATTATTCAGACCCTCCCAAGCACCACATTCCTGCACTTAACCCTGTGAGCGCCAGACAGGGGAGCCAGCTCCCACTGCACTCAGGACTCTCTCCTGGGCTGACTTGCCTCCCTGGGCCCCTCTGGGAAAACAAGGCTGAGGAAACAAAGCCTCCCCAGAGATCAGACACCACAGGGCTCACTCAGTGGCAGGAGAAGGGACGGGGTCCCTGGGATGTTGGCCAGGGCTGGGAGCTGAGGAAATGCAAAGCAAAGATAGCAAGTCAATAATGTCCCAAGATCACATGGGGAATCTGTAGCAGAGCTGGGAGAAGATCCTAGTGATCCTGCTGTCTCCCTGTCCCTGCTCTAACACACCAGACTCCACATCCCTCCCTGAGCTGGGAACAGAACTCAGGAACCCTGACCCTAAATGTAAATGTAAACATCTAGCAACAAAGAATGGGGACCGTACTTATATGATGGGTGACTCTACCCTGGGAGCAGTGATTCTGAAAAAGATCTTTTTTGGGTGTGAGGGGGTTGGATAATCAGCTGCACATGAGCTACCAGAGCACTGCTGTGGCCAAAAGAGCTAATGTGATGCTGGGATGCATAAACAGGGGAATCTCAAGTAGAGGAGCAGAGAGGTTATTTTACCTCTGGATTTGGCACTGGTGCAACGGCTGCTGGAATCCTGTGTCCAGTTCTGGTGCCCACAACTCAAGGATGTTAATACATTGCAGAGGGTTCAGCGAAGAGCCATGATAATGATTAAAATATCAGAGGGGTAGCCATGTTAGTCTGTACCCACAAAATCAACGAGGAGTCAGGTGGCATCTTAAAGACTAATAGATTTTTGGGGCATAAGATTTCATGGGTAAAAACCCCCACTTCTTCAGATGCATGGGAAAAAGTGGTTTTTTTACCGACGAAAGCTTATGCCCAATTAAATCTGTTAGTCTTTAAGGTGCCACCAGACTCCTTGTTGTTTCTGAGAATGATTAATGGATTAGCAAACTTGCTCTTGAATGACCTCAGTCTAACAGGGGGGAGGGATAGCTCAGTGGTTTGAACACTGGCCTGCTAAATCCCCCAGGGTGGTGAGTTCAATCCACGAGGTAGCCATTTAGGGATCTGGGGCAAAAATATGTCTGGGGATTGGTCCTGCTTTGAGCAGGGCTGCCCAGAGGATTCTGGGGTCTTTGGCGGCGGGGGGGCCCTGCTGCCAAAGACCTGTCACTTCAGCAGCAGGTCCTGGGGTGGAAGGACCCCCCGCCATGGGTCTTTGGCGCACTTTAGCGGTGGGTCCCGGAGCAGAAGGACCCATTTGCCCCCAAAGACCCAGAGTGGATGAAGCTCCGGCACCCCCCAGAGCAAGTGAAGGACCCTGCTCCAGGGGCCCTGAAAAACTCTCGTGGGGGCCCCGGCGGGGCCTGGGGCAAATTCCAGGAGGTTGGACTAGGTGACTTCCTGAGGTCCCTTCCAACCCTGATATTCTACTTAGCTTCACAATCCAAAAGGGTGACTTGATCACAGTCTATAATACCTAGATGCAGAACAAATCTTTAATAATGGGCTCTTCAGTCTAGCAGAGGAAGGTCTAACACAGCGGTGGGCAACCTGTGAGACACATGCCAAAGGCAGCACACAAGCTGATTTTCAGTGGCAGTCACACTGCCTGGGTCCTGGCCACCAGTCCAGGGGGCTCCGCATTTTAATTTAATTTTAAATGAAGCTTCTTAAACATTTTAAAAACCTTATTTACTTTACATACAACAATAGTTTAGTTATATATTACAGACTTTTAGAAAGAGACCTTCTAAAAACATTAAAATGTATTACTGGCATGCAAAACCTTAAATTAGAGCGAATAAATGAAGACTCAGCACACCACTTCTGAAAGGTTGCCGACCCCTGGTCTAACACAATCCAATGTATGGAAGTTGAAGCTAGATAAAATCAGACAGGAAATAAGGTCAAATTTGTAACAGTGAGAGTCATTAACCATTGGCAAAGTTTACCAGGGTTCATGGTGGATTTCTCCATCACTGACCATTTTTTAAATCAAGATCTAAAAGATCTGCCCTAGGGATTATTGTGGGGCAGGTCTCTGCTCTGTGTTAACCAGGAGACTGGATGATGACAGTGGTCTCTTCTGGCCTTGGAATCTCTGAATTTGGGACTCTCAGCCCTGTTCTTCAGCTACCAGCTCATCCTTCTAGCACCACAGACACGCACAGCACTTGACAGAGCAAAGAGCCCACGGGCAGCTCCACTGTATGTGCTCAGTTCAGGGACAGCTGGCCCAGACTGTCAGTGTGGAGAATAACAGGTTAGGCACAGGAGTGTGAAGGGGCAGGTCAGCACAGAGGAGGCCAGCACAGGATCTGGAGGGATTGGAAGGAGCCAGTGGCTGAACTGAGGGACAAGGACCCTGGGGGTTACCCTCAGGGCCCCACCTGCTTGCACTAGACCTGGTCCCTAGCCTCTTCCCCCATCAGGGAAAGGGGAAAGGGAACTCTCCCCAGCCAGGCGGAAGCTCACCCTCTCTGGGACCCCAGGAAACCTCTTCCCCATTAGGAGCATGAGAAAAGCCCCGAGGGATGTTTCCCCCCACCCAGTTCTCTCTGAGACCCGCAGCCTTGTCATGCTGATGACAGGAAGTAGCTATGCTTCTCCCCAGGCAAACTCGCTCTCACTGTATGGCCCTGCAGACCTCTCTGTAAGTGGGCAGGGTCAGGGAGCCCTGCAGCCCTTCTGCCATCAGAAGAGGGAAGGCAGGAAGGGAGTAGGGGTGCCCAACATCCTCTGTGGGGTAGCTGGGCAAGCAGTATGACCACCCAGGCCTTGGGATCTGTGCCAGGGAGTGCTGCTCCCAGCTGAGCCCCAGCCCTGCACCATCCCACCAAGGCCATCTCTAATCACTCCTTCCCTCCTAGCCCCAAACAAACAACTGTCAACAGGACAAAACTCATCGGAAGGCGTGTGTCCGGTGGGGATCGAGCCAGCCCCGGGCGGCCACTCTCTCCCATTAGCAGCTTCCTCGAAGGCCCTTCAGATGGAGGTTTCCAGACTGGTCTGGGCGTGCGGGGAGAGGAGACATCCTCCTTTTGTTGGCTATTGTTAGCCTTCCGTCACCTGCAGAAGCCATCGGGTGACTCAGGCTGGTGCTATGTGTTTAGCAAACAGGATGCATGTCAGAGGAGGGGAGAGGGGCCAAGGAACACAGGAATGCGGAAGGGAATGGAAGGAGTTTCCTAGAATGCTGGGAGCAGGGGAGAGGGAGCCTGGTGCCCCCAGGCCTCTCTGGGGTGGGGGGTGTCAGAGTCATATCAGGAGCCGTGGGCAGCCAGGCGAGTGAAGGTCTGCCACATGGGATGGGCGCTTGCTGCGCTGTGAGCTGGGGAATGAACCCACATCCGATGCTAGCCATGGCATGGGGGGGCACATACGTGGGAAGGGCAATGCCCAACTACGAGCCCTAGGCAGAACTTTATCCAGGCTGTGGGCTGCTTAACAACCAGATGCCAGAGATACAATTCTCTGATCTCTTAAGGCTGTGGAGGATCATATACTGGCTCCCCAGATCCCATGAACCCCTTGGAAAAAAGACTCTGCATCCCTTTGGCCTTGTGTAATAACCCAATCAAATGTAACCCCCTGGCTTTCTAGAGTGCTTGGTCACTGCTATCTTCCAGGCACTGCCCTGTGGCCACCACTCCCCACGCCCGCCTGCATGGAGTTCAGACTGATCCAGCATGAACTGATCCTACAGCAGTGTCAGGACAGTGACAGTCCCGTCTCTCTGCTAGCCTCCCTTCTCTCCTAGCCAGGTGCCTTTTACAGGACAGATAGTGCTAACCGTGGTGGGAAATAGCAAACTT
Source organism: Mauremys mutica (assembly GCF_020497125.1). NCBI lineage: Eukaryota > Metazoa > Chordata > Testudines > Geoemydidae > Mauremys > Mauremys mutica. The sequence continues at coordinate 42,612,362 of NC_059080.1, forward strand.
CTGTCTGCCAGTTGGGAAGGACTGAGCAGCAAACACCCAGAGCAGGCTCTAAGACCCCTCCATGGGCTGTGCTGGCCATGCATTCCTGGACAGCCTGTGCGCTGCTTCTGGCTTTGTGGACATGGCGGAGCCTGCAGCAGGGCTCGCTGTACTGATGACGAAGGTAAAGTCCCCGGTGTCCAGCGGGTGATGGCCCATTGAAGTCAGTGGGAGTTTGGTTACTGACTTCAGTGGAAACAGAGTTTCCCCGACACCCTTGCCCCAGAAAGCTTACAGTCGCTCCATTGGATGCCTAATGGTTTGGGGTGGGAACCACATTGGAAAACATTGGCCTACACGAATCCTCAAAACATTTCAGGTGGCCCCAGGCTGCATGCTTGGATCAAGCTGAGGGACAGCCAGACTGAACAAGGCCTGTGGGAGACAGCAAACCATTAACCAACCCCCCGAGGAGCTCTGGGGCAGGCCAGGGCGCTGCAGGGTTGTGCTAGCTGTGATGTGGGGCATGCTGGGGAGCTGCCACAGGCATGAGCTACCCAGGCCGGCATCACAGGGCTCGTATATATGGAGGGATGTGATGGCTGCTCCGCCCTTCTGCTTTGTGGAGAGTTCATCGGCACAAAGGCATTGGTTTGTAACTCATTGCAGAGCAGGCTCTGAGCCCATGTGTGCCCTCAGTTCCGCTTGAGTACTGGCACGAAGCCAGTGGGCTCCACAGCGCTCTTTGTTCAGTATCGGTCTGTTCCGGCCCAGAATGGAAATGCAAGAGCTCATCAGCTCCTGCCCTGTCTGACGTCCTACCGCACTTAACGTTGTAGTTATGTTCCTGAAAAGTGCGACTTTAAGCGAAATGATGTTAAGCGAATCCAATTTCCCCATAAGAATTAATGTAAATGAGGGAGTTAGGTTCCAGGGAAAAAAATTTCACCAAAGACTATATTATATATATATACACACACATTATAAGTTTTAAACAAACAATTTGGTACACAGTGATGATGATTGTGAAGCTTGGTTGAGGTGGAGGAGTCAGAGGGTGGGATATTTCTCATACTGATAAATGATGAACTAGCAATTGGCTGAGCCCTTAAGGGTTAACTCTCTCACTCTGCAAGGCATCAGTAATGGAGAAAGATATGCACATTTCCCTTAAGTACACTGCCTTGTTAATTAGATCAGCTTGCTAAGACCGCAGCTGCTGCAAGCTCCCTCCATCCTGAGCCCTGTTCTATGGAAGATGGGGTAAGCGGGGTGCAGGAGCAGGGGGGAGGGGGACACTCCCTCCCCCACCCCACCCCACCCACTGGGAACACTGAGCCATGCAGGGCTGAGAGAGCTTGTTCCACAACGTCACCCTCCTCAGTCCCTGTGAGGAGGGGAGGCGGAAATCCCATTGCTCTCCCTAGACAGCTGGGCTGGGAAAGAATCACCTCATGGGGGGAAGATGCTAGGAAACCCCTTAACTCAGCAAAGCTGGAAGGAATGGGAACCCCTCAGCAGCACACAGGCTCCAGCCCTGGAGGACAGCTCCCCCAAGCCAGGTGGTTACTGGGGGTGAGCAGACACGGTAGGTACAGGATGCCAGTCACTCCCAGTCACAGGACCCAGGGCCAGAAGCCTCCCCAGCACTGGGGACACAAAGCCAGAAATCTAGGAAATGGCAAAGCCAACAAGCCCCCAAGGAAAGGTCCCGCCAGCTCAGTCTCTGCTCTTCATGCATCCAGCAGGGAAAATGAACTGCACAAGAGCCATGTGCCGAGCAGTTCATTCATCCCACGTAAATGTTAGATGCTGCGGGGGGGATGGTGGTGTCAATTACCTTGTTGCATCCTGCGTAGCTGGGAGCGTATCGTGGAGCTCCAAGACAAGGTCCTGGGGCAAAGGGGTGGGTGAGAAGTGGGGCTGGAGTAGCTCTGGACTCTCAGCTATGGGTTTAAAGAGGACACTGGCTCCAGTTGTATGATCTGGGATGATTTAGTTGGGGATTGGTCCTGCTTTGAGCAGGGGGTTGGACTAGATGACCTCCTGAGGTCCCTTCCAACCCTGATATTCTATGAGTCTATGATCTGTGGAGTGTTGATGGGAATCTGTCTTACATGGGGCCTGGCATACAAGGAGGAGGGTTTCAGATCTGGAATGGACCCTCTCAGCCTGGCAATGACCCTCTTCTTCAGCCGTGTTTTCTAACTATTCATTCTGTCATATGAAAGCCCTGCCCCCACTCACCCATGCTCCCTTGTGCACACTCACTCCAGGGGCTGCCATTCTGGGGATCCCAACACTGCAGAAGGTTGCACACACTTTGTGCAGAGAATGCACCCTGTTTTGCTCAGAGGATGGGGGGAGGGCACAGCCCCTCCCAGGCACTGATTAGCCCTATGGTCACTTCACCAGGAGCCAGTTCAAGAGGGGAAGAGTCATGCACAGAGAGAAAAATACGCCCAGCAGGAGGGGAGATGCTGCGTGGGCAGCCGTGCCAACCTCATGCTCAGCTGGCTGCCAACCCCCCAGACAGCACTGGTGGTGGCTGTGTCAGCCCTGGACTATTGCTGTGGTGAGCAGAGCAGTTACTCACTGCAAGCGGGGGCCAGCGGGCCGACTGCATATGTGTCTGGGTGAAGTAATAGTGGCTTCCCAAGGGAGCTGGGTGTGGAAATGGATTCCAGCAAGGGCTGACGTGTGAGATGTGAGGAGGAGAGTTGTGGGAATAGGTCACCCCTGCAACATTGTGCAAGGAGCGTGGCTGGCAGACTTCCTTCACCGGAGCACGCCTGGAATGGCTGTGAGGGAGTATGTCCAAGTAGGGCTGGATATTGTTAGTGAAAGGGGCTGGAACCCAGGAACCAGCTCCTGCCCATATGTGGGGGTCAGAGAGTCGAGTCTGCTGCTGGGAAGTGACACTAATCCAGACCAGCCACGCTCTCCTCCCTGTCTGCTAGTGCCAGTGTGCGGCCATCACCACCAGCAGCAACCCAGATCTCAAGACGGGGCAACTGCAGGGCTGAGGGCAGCAGAATAACTGAACTCAGCCGCTGGGGAGCCAAGACCAGTCCAAATGTGAGTGCAGATGCAGGGCGGCTCTGTGGGCATGAGGGCAGCATTTATGGATGTAGCTATCAGGGAGAGGGGTATCTGCAGGCATGTTTCTGTGTGTGTGTGTGTGTAAAATGAGAGGCATGGCTGTGCGTATCTAGTTGTGTGTGTGTGTGTGTGTGTGTGTGTGTGTGTGTAATGAGAGGCATGGCTGGCATGTCTAGCCGTGTGTGTGTGCGTGTGTAACAAGAGGGACAGCTGGTGTATCTAGCCGTGTGTGCATCCACATGTGTATCTAGAGGCATGGTTATGCATGTCTAGGGGTGGCTGGGTGTGTAACAAGAGGCATGGCTGTGCATGTCTAGCCATGTGAGTGTGTGTGTGTGTGTGTGTGTGTGTGTGTAAAACGAGAGGCACAGCTGTGTGTGTCTAGCCGTGTGTGTGTAACGAGAGGCACGGCTGTGTGTGTCTAGCCATGTGTGTGTGCACATGTGGATCTAGAGGCATGTGTGTGTGTGTCTGTATCTAGGCATGGTTGTATATGTTTCTGTTAGACTCTGTGTGACCCTGGAGCCAGGGCTGTGTGTGAGGGTGCAGGAGAGGATGGAGGTGTGAGCGGATGCAGTTGCATTGACTGGCCCGTGTTCAGAAGGAGAGCTGCTACCATGTCCCCTGCTCTGACACCTAACCTTTCCCTGTGAACAGTCTGGCACTTGGCACCTGCATTTCCAGAACTGGGGGCCCACGTCAGACCCCTGGAGAAGTGGACGGATTTTCAGTATGGCAAGCCCCCAGCCACAGTGAGAACTGTGAGGGCTCCCACGGTCCCACCTTTGAGACACTCACCATGCCAGATGGGACCCTTTGGGCTCTCACCAGAGAGGGAACTAACAGCGACTGTGAAGGGCAGCTGGGCTGCTGGGGACGGGTGTAAAGAGCACAGGCAGAGGGGAGAGAGGGGAGTGGGAATTCTGTCCTTCAGCAGGAGGGCTGCGGCACAGAGCCATACGCTGCAACACTCAGCTCTGATACTTACCTTTCACACAGCGAGCTCTCCTCCCAGGGCACCCACTGATGACCCAGGGCTCTCCTGCCTGTCGGGAGGGCAGAGAGAGGGAGTGACTGCTAGGGGGGTTCCTGCTTTTAGAAACCCGGGAGTGCTCAGACAGTGCTGTTGGGACATATAAACACCCATACCGCCAGTGAGTTCTAATCCTCAAAGAGGGATGGGGGAGTAGCAGCTGCCTGCCAGTTAAGAGAGAAGCCCCTTTAGCGCCACAAAGCCAATAGCTGATACATCTAGCAGAGTGTTTATCTCCCACAAAGTCATCTGACAAGTGAAGGTTGCAAAAACCAGGGTTACATGGAATTTTTAAGCTTCTGTCCCTCCTCCGTCCCTTTGAGCAAACAGGAAGTAACCTCAGGCAAGGGCAGAAGCGATTGTCTGTGCTAGGACAGAATAAGGAGGGCTCATGGAGGAGGTGGTCAGGCTGGCAGCAGTGAAAGACGGCCTTTGGAAAGTGTTATCATCATTAGTGAGACACAAGAGCTTCTCAGCAGTTCAGGTTTCACCAGGTTCCATTTTAAACCCTCCCTATCACTTTCCATAGAAATGTTATTTTGGCCTTCACAGTTTGTGGGTTCTCTCCAAGTGGAATTTTCTTTCCAGGTTTGAAGCAAATAAATCAAAGCACTTTGGAGTGAGGAGACTTTACAATTTTTCCTCATAAAACTTGGGTCTAGGCATTTCCCACCCCCGTTCATTAAAAATGACTCGGACGTCAGACTTCCTGCTCGCCTCCCGCGCCATCGAATATCGAGCGTTGGCTGCATACAGAAACAGAAACAAACAGTTCTTAGAGCTCATCCCCATGACATCTTAGCTCCCCAGCATGGACGCCAACATGTCACATGTTGAACAGCAAGACCCTGGCACTGAACCAATGGTGTTAAAATGTCCTGTGTGGCACCTTTAACAGGGACAAGCACCCATAGCTGGATGGCAGAGACAAGTGGTCTAGAGACATGGGCTCCCCAAACCTTTGCGTATAAAACTCTAGGCATGGAACAGTCCCTTTTCTTCCTTCTCGCCATGCCACTGCTCCTCTCCTCAGACCACATCCTTCCCTCCACACACACCCAATGGGATCCCCAAGGCCTCAGTCCCTGTGGAGCTTGGCAGCATGGCATGGACTGACACATGTGGAGGAAGGGTAGACCCCGGACTGCTACAAAATTAGACACTAAGACCAAAACTGTGAGGAGTCCACTGATGTAGGGTGCCCCCCGAGACACAGTGGGCCTGATTTTCTAATGTGCTGAGCACCCAGAGGTCCCACTGCCTTCTCTTGGAATGGGGGAGCAGCACCTCTGAGAATTAGTCAGGCCGAGGTTGGGCCCCCACATATGGAGGTAGCTGAAATTAGCGGCCACGTTTGAAATGTTGGCCCTACTGTACCTGAGTTAGACTCTCCACTGTCCTTCCAACAACCATGGCGCTCGGCCTCCAGGATCCAGGGGCACGATGGGCCCCCACTCTGCCCTATGGCACAAGACTCTGCAACAGGCAAGAGACAGCTGGGACACACACCTTTCTTCTGAAGCCTCAGCGCTGCAAACAGGCTGTGATAGAGCATGGGGCCGAGCCACGCTAAGGGCTTGTTTACACATGACAGCAGCACCACAGTGGCGACACCTCATACCCCTCTCCCTTTGGGGTAGCTACTCCACCTCCCTGAAAGGTGGTAGCTAGGTCAATGGGAGAATTCTCCCCTTGACTAAGCGCTGTCTACACTGGGGCCTAGGTCTGTTTAACCACGTCGCTCAGGGATTTTTCACACCCCTGAGCGACATAGTTCTACTGACTTAATTCCTCATGTAGGCCAGGCCTGAGTTTAGTCACCTGCACTTTCCTCACAGCTCAGTATCTACAGAGCAGGAAGCCTACAGATAATTGGCTTTGATTTCTCACCTCCCTTCTCTAAGCCCATAATGTTTCCCTGTTCCTGAGCTGTCTCAGTTGGGGTTCTGAGAGGGGACATTCTATCTGCATTAAAGAGCTGCTCTCTTTCAAGGGTAAACATGCAACTCCAGCAGCTTTCGCACTGTTTGCATGCACTTTATCATGTCCACACAAAGGCACTGGGCTCATGCAAACCAATGCACTGGGCCCAGGTCCAGCACCCAGCCCGGCTCCTGTAGCACCTGTGCCGGGAAGCACTCCTCCCACCATTCCCTGCATGGCAGCCACACTCCAACCAGTGGCAGAGAGGCAACAGAACAATGGATCTTGGTGCTATTGGAAGTGGATACAACAGCCTGGATGAGAAGTGGATGTGACCATCTGATGACATTGTCAGGGCTGCCCAGAGGATTCAGGGGGCCTGGGGTCTTTGGCAATGGGGGTCCCCCACTGCCAAATTGCTGCCGAAGACCCAGAGCAGAAGAAGCTCCGGAGGCCCAGGCCCCGCGAGAGTTTTCCGGGGCCCCCGGAGCGAGTGAAGGATCCTGCTCCAGGGGCCCCGAAAAACTCTTGTGGGGGCCCCTGTGGGGCCCGGGGCAAATTGCCTCACTTGCCCCCCACCTTTGGGCGGCCCTGGACATTGTACCCAGGGCTTTGGTTGCAAGTTACCAGATGCTCTGGTCTTAGCTGGGGGTGTGCACATGTGCCCCAAAGAGGCACATATGCAGAAAAGGTAGCCCAGAATGTAAGAAGATGCTTCCTTGCCCTCTCCCTGGCTGCCACTAGAGCACTGCCCCACACTGGGCCCTGCTTCTGAGAACAACTGATTCCACAACTGGAGCTTTGGGGAAAGTTTAAGCCTGAGACTTTTTCACCTTGCGTTAAGGGCTTCCTGCTCCCAGGTTCAGAGAGGGGTGTCCAGCGGGTCTGGGCCTGGTGCATGATCCACACTCGGGACTCTCTATGGCTGTGCAGGCCCTCTGTGGGGGGAGGCGGGGATGGTTGGTGGGGTTACAGTTGGATGACGGAGAGGTCACCAGGCTGGTGAGCCCGTGGACAATTAGCCCTTCTGCTGATTCTGTTTGGGAAGGTGACCAGTGACAGAGCCAAGGTGGGAGCCCTCAGAGCAGCGGGCAGGAGGCTGAGGCCCGGCTGCAGCATCATCATGCTCCCGGAAACCCTGCGTCAGGCTTCAAAACTCACATGCCAGGATTAAAAGCCACAAGCAGTTTTCAAACCGCAGCAGTTGCATTTGGATAGCTGCCTTCTGCATTGTGTGCCCGTCGCTCCCGCTCACTTCATGGGTCCCCCTGTCCTGCCCAGTGCAGTGCTGGGAGTGTATAGAATCATAGAATATCAGGATTGGAAGGACCTCAGGAGGTCATCTAGTCCAACTCCCTGCTCAAAGCAGGACCAACACCAGAGCCGTAACTAGGTATTTTTGCACCCGAGGCAAAGGACGGGGCGGCACATCCGGCTCTTCGGCAGTGAGTTCCTCTCGGAGGGAAGGACCTGCCACCAAATTGCCGTTGTTCTTTGGTGGAAATTCGGTGGCAGATCCTTCCCTCGAAGAGATACTGAGGGACCCGCCGCCAAATTTCTGCCGAAGAGCCGGACGTACCGCCCCTCTCCCTTGCCGATGACTGGTGGCAATTCAGCGGCAGGTCCCTCAGTCCCTCTCAGAGGGAAGGACTTGCCGCCGAATTGCCGCCGAAGAAGAAACTTTCTGCGCCCCTCGCCTTCCGCGCCCGAGGCAAGTGCCTCACTCACCTTGCCCTCGTTATGGCACTGACCAAGATCAACTAAATCATCCCATCTAGGGCTTTGTCAAGCTGGGCCTTAAAAACCTCTAAGGATGCAGATTCCACCACCTCCCTAGGTAACCCATTCCAGTGCTTCACCGCCGTCCTAGTGGTTTCCTAATATCCAAACTAGACCTCCCCCACTACAACTTGAGAACATTGCGTCTTGTTCTGTCATCTGTCACCACTGAGAACAGCCTAGATCCATCCTCTTTGGAACCTGCCTTCAGGTAGTTGAAGGCTGCTGTCAAATCCCCCAAAACCGGTGCTCCAGATGAGGCTTAAACTCACAACCTCAGCATCACTCCACGCAGAACTGCTTTATAAGTACTGTGCGCTAACCTATTGCACCACTGGAGTCCACTTTGTGTAAAGCGGAGCACGGGATCTCCTGCCAGCCCCAGATTCCCCCAGTCAGGGCTTGGAGACGAACACCAGCGATGGCAAGACTCACGAGGAAGTTGGGAGAGCTGGCAACACCATACTGGAGGCAGCCCTTCCCGCCGGACGTCCTGCCCAGTGCCCGTTGCACAGCTGGACACGGGCATCTGGGGGCAGGCGCAATCACACCAGCCATGGCAACAATTGGGAGCCTTTTGCATTGTGGGGTCCCACAACTGCTCCGGGGCTTGGTCTGGCACCCACAAGGGCTTCAGTGCAGATGGAGTCTAAGGGCCTGAGCTGACACTGAAGTCAGTGGGCTTTGAAGCAGAGCCAGAATGCCTGGGCGACATACCGGACACTCCAGGCAGCTGATATGTCACAGCACCACCTGTGGCATCATATCCTTCCTGCAGGAGCAGTCCCTCTCTTCCTGTTTCTCCCCCCAAGGTCTCAGCACACTGGAGAGTCACCCACGGAGCTCAGGGCTCCAGTTCGGTCTCCTTTGTGTTGCTGTTGTGCGTGCCTGTGCTGCAGATGTTTACAGCACGGCAGGACCTTGGCAGCACCCATCAAAACATTTTCTATCACGGCCCTTCTTCCCCTGATTTTCACCAGGTGTCAGATTGGAAAAATAACTCTCGGCATTGCTCAAGCTCCACCCACATCCCAAGCTCCACCCACTCATCACACCAAAAGAAGATGCCATCTGCAATGGATCATGCAGATCTTTCCAATCTGTGTTCCCCTTGCTTTCCTTCCATGCTCAGTATGCAGTGACACCCACTGACCATTGCCTATTTCTTTGTGGTGAGCTTTGACCAACAGTGCAATATTTCACAATGCTGATATTTAAAATACTACCATTAGATACCAGGCTAAGCACCCCGTTGAGATGAACAGGGCAGTTCACACCGCTCAGAGCTCTTGCTTCAGGCTCTCTGCAGACGCAGGGAGGTGTCACTACATTAATTGGACTTGCTTCCCATTTTTGAAGGTTTTCTGCACAGTCATAAAGGCTAGAAGCTTCAGATTTTTAAAACGGAAGTGTAGGTTCTGAAGTACGAGATGCATTGTCTTGCCATGCTGCCATGACCCAGCCCAATGGTTTTTCACACTCATTAGCCCCTGAAACCATTGAGTCTGAAATTTCCCACCATGGGTCTTTGACAGAAAGGCATTTTGTCTGGAAGCTCCGGCTCAGCCCCTTCTATTATTTTTGTGTTCAGTGGATGGACAAAATACACCCTCTCCATGTTAGGAAGTCTATAGCTAGCTGCACACACTGGCAGAGGTCAGAAAGCAGCCCCTTGGCCTGGATAGAGGAGCAGGCCTTTGTTTGGTTTGAAGGGAATGGGGTTCATCTTAGTGAGTGAAAGTGGTGCACTGCGCATGTGCAAGGTGTATTTGGTCATGTCAGGAGAGCGGTTAGGACCCAGAAGTGCAGAACACCCTCCATCCTCATTGGCTCAGTGGGAACTGCTGGTACAAAGCGCTTCTGAAAATCAGGCCCTTCAAGGCAGAGGCACTCCATATGCATGCACCCTAGCAAAGGCTGGATCCAAGTCCCACTGGAGTCAGACTGACTTGATAAGGAGCAGTTAGTGCTGCATCCAGCAGGGTTTCTAAGCTGTCACAAAAACATGTAACTGGGGCACCTCTGCATACTAGCAACTGCCAGATGCCAGGACAGTCCCTGGGGCCATGCCTAGGTTAGAGCTGGCTTTACACTATCTGGGAGGGGAGGATCAGATGATACCCCAGCCACTCCCTTGTCCTGGGCTGGGAGCAGCTTGACTGGACCAAAGTCCGGTTCTATGTTACATGGAGAGCAGGGATCATATGCTAAAGGCTTCTTTAGCCTAGCACAGCAGTTCTCAAACCATGGGTTGGGACCCCATTTTAATGGGGTCACCAGGGCTGGCTTAGACTTGCTGGGGCCTGGGGCCAAAGCCGAAGCCCAATAGCTTCAGCCCTGGGTGGTGGGGCTCAGGTTACAGGCCTCCTCCCTGGGGCTGAAGCCTTTGGCATTTGGCTTTGGCCTCCTGGCCTGGGGCGATGGGTCTTGGGCTTTAGCTTTGGCCCCCCACTCAGCGCAGAGGGGCTCAGGCAGGCTCAGGCTTCAGTCCTCCCCTCCTGGGGTTGTGTAGTAATTTTTGTTGTCAGAAGGGGGTCGCAGTGCAATGAAGTTTAAGAACCGCTCCTCTAGCACAGTGCTTCTCAAAGTGGTGGTCCGCGGACCGGTGCTGGTCCACGAGCCATCGGCTGCCGGTCCGCGGCAAGTTTCCTCATAAGAGCATTGAATAGGATAATATTATGGCACCAGTCCCTGGTACATTGGAAAAAAAATTGCCGGTCCCCCGCATCAGATAGCTTGAGAAGCATTGCTCTAGCAGATAAAGGCACAACAAGATACAATGGCTGGAAGCTGGAGCTAGACAATTCAGACTAGAAATAAGGTGCATGTTTTTAATGGTGCAGGGGATTAACCCTTAGAACAACTTACGTAGGGATGACCGAACCCCCAAGCCAGGTAAAGAAGGGACACTTGGAGTCTTTAAATCAAGATGGCATGCCTTCCTGAAAGACAGGCTCTAGCTCAACCATAAGCTATGGGCTCGATGCAGAAACCACTGGGTGTAATTCTCCAGCCTGTGTTATTCAGGAGGTCCAACTAGATGACCTTAGAGCTGCCTTCTGGCTTCACACCCAGGACACCGTGAATCCAGGTCATGGCAGGTTGTGCTTTTCCCCAGCTCTCTGTTCTGGCTTCAGAAATAATGGCTCTTTAAAATCAACCCTCTTTGGCCCAGGACACCAGATTTCTGTCACTTGAGTCCTCATGCCTTTCTCATGCTGGTCTGACTGCGTGCAGAGCGTTTGTGATTTCCAAAGGGGCGGGAATAAGAAGGTGGAATTCCCAGATCATTCTGTCTTCGTTCCATTCACTAGTAGCCACAGCTGCCTTGGCTTTAGAATTCAGTGGCCAAGCTGGGTTTCTCTCACCAGCAAGTGGGCTGTCCCAGGCATCCCTTGGCACTCACGTCTCTTCTCCAAGCCCTAGAGGCTAGGACGAGTCGAAAGGAGATTTGTCCTGCCCTAGAGTTTTTGCATTAGAAAAGAGAAAAGATGCATCCAAATCTGGAGGACAATAATAGACATGTGACTCTAGGGTGAGCGTTCCCATTGCACAGCCAGCTGCTGGAGAGCAGCGCCAAGTGCGGTGATGCACGGGGTGAGGGGCTGACTGGGATAATGCTGGGTCTTCTTCATGAGATGTGACACTTGAGGATACCCCCTCTTCAACTGAGCAAAGTCGGTAGCCTCCCTCTGTCATGATCATCTAGCTCATCCCCTTTTATTCACAGCTAAATACCAATGTTTGGGGTAAAGGATTACATCCCAGAGGCCGCATGAGATGCAGCCGAACACATTCCCAGGTCCTGTCAGAGCAGCCAGGCCCCCCAGAGACGTGCCTCACAAAGCTGGATTTGGCTCTGGAGGTATTTCGGTCTTGCTGCAGCTACTACTCACCACGGACCTGTGGTCTGTGACTCACAGGAAACGCGTGCCCTTCTGCACTTCACTGTGTGCTGCCTTTCCTGGGAAGTGAGTGGTAAGTGTGTCTAATCTTCCTGGCTAAAGGAAGGTGGAAATGGAGGAGTGCTCACTGGACTCCAGCAGAGTAGCACCACTACACCTTCAAGCCAGGCCGTGGGGTAGCAGCACTCCTCCAAGCTGGGGGGGCAGGGGCATGGGGCAGCACTGCTCCAAGCTGGGGGGGGGGCATGGGCAGCACCGAACCCCCAAACCTGGTAGAGAAGGAGAAAACTCTCCCTCAGCTTTCAACAGAGGAAGGGGAGCTTCACTCCTCCCCCCTGCTCCCCCGCCCTTTAACCACTGCTGATGATAATGTCACAGGCCTTGGTGTTCATGGGAGGATTTTGTCTCCAAACAGAGCAAGAACCAACCAAGCACATTCTTGAACTGTGCTTAAAATTACAGTAACTCCTTGTCTTTGCATCAAGCACCAGCACTTAGAGATAAAAGGGAATCAGGAAGCAAGGGGCCATGAAAAATAGCGGGAACAAAAGCCCAGAGTGGCTAGCAGAGAGGACTTGAAGGGCAAGAGGGAACTCTGGGGAAGCGGGATAGGAGTGCAGCAGGGGAGATCAGTGGAAAGCCAGGGAGGCAGAATGAAATCTTGTCAGCTGAGTGCCCCAGGAAAGGAAATACACCCGCTGTACAAAGGCAGGAGCGGTGGGAGGAACTGCAGGGCCGAAGCAGTGTCACCACAGAGAAAGGAAGATGGTGAGGAAGCAGAGCTGCTCAGCATTTACCCTGCCTCAGGGTTTCACACACTCAGTGCTTTAGCTTGAAAGCTCAAGAGGACCTGGGCGGGACAGGAGAAGTCTGGGGAAAAGGCAGGTGAAAGACTAGTTACCAAAGGCCACAGTCTGGGGCCGGAATGGGATTGCCACCAGTGCACTCCGAGCAGGATTTGGGCCAAGATCTACAGAGATCAGCAGGGCCAGGTGAGATGCACCTCAGGATAGCACGGGCACTGTGGTCTCCTGGAGGTCCCAGGCAGCTGGGAATTGGACTCACTAACTGCAATGGGAACAGTATGAGGATGGAGGCCTGAGCGTTGACCTGGGACCCACAGGAATCTGAGGAAGGGGTTCAGAGCTGCTAAGCTTTTAGCCTAGCACAGCAGTCATGCCAAGCGCATGACACTAATGCCTCTTACTGCCCGGCCCCCCGTGCCCATGCCCAGCTGTGCCACGCAAGCCTAGCAGGAGGCAGAAAGCTGCATTTCCTCCCACTATACATGCTAAATTTAAAAAAAGAACAGGAGTACTTGTGGCACCTTAGAGACTAACAAATTTATTTGAGCAAAAGCTTTCGTGGGCTACAGCTCACTTCATCAGATGCATAGAATGGAACATATAATAAGAAGATATATATATATAGAGAGAGAGAACATGAAAAAGTGGAAGTAGCCATACCATCTGTAAGAGGCTAATTAATTAAGATGAGCTATTATCAGCAGGAGAAAAAAAAACTAGATTTCAGGTGACCTCTGGTCCATCCCTCTCTGCTCCCTCTACTGGCAATGGGGATGGGGTTACTGAAGTGGGGATGGAGGAGGGTAGCCAACAGGGAGTACTGGGATCCCTGCTGTGCCCCAACAGCCCTGGGTGCTGTGCCAGTCTCTTTACCTCCCACCCAGCTCCCTGGTTCCCTTCCCCCAACACTCCCAGACCCACATCCCCAGCCCTAGGGTGACCAGATGTCCCAATTTTATAGGGACAGTCCCAATTTTGGGGTCTTTTTCTTATATAGGCTCCTATTACCCCCCACTGCCTGTCCTGATTTTTCACACTTGCTGTCTGGTCACCCTACCCAACCCCAGCTCCTCTTGCTACTCCAGAGCACCTCTATATCAAAAAGTGTCACACATGGAGCTGCCCAGCAGGGGGCAGACTGGCCCAGTGCCACACAGGGTGGGTCATGGGAAAGCAGGGACACTGTTTCAGTATGGTCCCTGTGAGAACCTGCCGCACTGCAACCACAGGTGGCAACTTTTTTCTGCACCGGTGGGTGCATGTGCCCCTGGCCCTGCCCCAACTCCACCCCTGCCCCAAAGTCCCCGCCCTAACTCCACCCCTCCGTGCCCCTATTGGACCCCTCCCCAAATCCCCAGCCCAGCCCCACCTCCTCCCCCAAGCTTGCCGCGTTCCCCCTGCTCCCCCCTCCCTCCCAGGCTTGCTGTGCGAAACAGCTGTTTCACAGTGCAAGTGCTGAGAGGGAGTGGGGAGAAGCAGGACACGGCAGTGCACTCAGGGGATGGGGGGGAGCAGAGGCAGAGGGGAGCTGGGGCAAGGGGGGCAGGGTGAGGAGCTGCCGGTGGGTGCAGAGCACCCACCAATTTTTCCCTGGGGGTGCTCCAGCCCCAGAGCACCCATGGAGTCGGCGCCTATGACTGCAACAGTGACCTAATTACTCCTGGGGGAATTCTGCACCACAGCACATGCACAGAATGTATGTCCCCTGAAGATTTCTTTGCTTCCCTGCAGAAAAATAACTTTCTGACAGGGAAGCAAAGGGAAGCCCAAGAGCAGTCATGGGGCCCTCTCCAGCAGTGTTTCTGGTGTCCAGGGCAGCCAGCAGAGAGGTAAATCACTGTGGGGCAGCAAGTAGGACTGGGGAAGACCCAGCTGGTGGCTCCTACCCTGTGTCGGGCTCAGCTGTTAGTCCCAGTGGGACTTCCTCTTCCCCTGCACGGCATCCAGGGCCATGTCAGACACCCCACCAGATTTCTACCCTGGTTGTAGGAAGCTCTGCAAACTCCACCCCACAGACACACACTTCCTGCACCCATTTCTCCTCATCTGCAGTGGGAGGGACAGGGAGCTGCTCCCCCATCCGCCCAACCCCCGTGCATCCAGATCCCCTCATACCCGGACCCCCCCCAACCGAGCCTCACCCTTCTGCACCTGGAAACCCCCACCCCCGACAAGCCCTACTCCTCCTGCACCTGGACTATCCCAATGAGTCACCAGCACCTGGATCCCCACCCTACCGAGCCGCAACCAGCTGCATCTTGATTCACACCCCGCTGAGCCCCGCTTCCCCAGCATCTGGACCCCCGCACTGAGCTCCCCCACCAGACCCCCTCTGCCGAGCTCTATCCCCCCCAACACCCAGACCCCCCCTGCTGAGCCCTAACCACCTTCACCTGGACCCCCCTGCAGAGTCCCATTACCATTGCACCCTGAACCCCCCAACAAGCCCCTGTGCATCCAGATCCCCCCTCCCTGCACCTGGATCCCCCACTGAGCTGCCCGCATCCAGATTGCCCCACACAGAACCCTCTCAACCCACACCTGGATTCCCCCCACACTAAGCCCCTCTACACTTGGATCCTGCCTTTGATGAGCCTGATAGGCCACACCTGGTGCATCTGGCCTGGGGAGTTTCTGGGGCAGGCCCAGTCCTTGCGCTGTGTCATGGTTGGGTGTAGCCTCATCACTGAGTTCGTGTCTCAAGGGGGGAGCTGCACAGTGTTCTCCCACCTCTATGCAGACTGTGGCCTGTGCTCCCCACATTTATTTGACAAATAAAATTTGCAGAATTTTAAAGAATTTTAAAATATTGTGTGCAGAATTTTTATTCTTTTGGTGCTGAATGCCCTCAGGAGTAACCTACTGTAGCCCAGGGTGTGCAGAGGATGCTGCCCTCAGCACAGGCGAGTCCTTTACAAAGGGTACAACCCTCGCAGGGAGGAGAGGCATCGCTGCATGGGCACTTCTGGCCAGCCGCTCCCCAAACGCTGGACAGGAGGTGCAACCTGGGCATAGTGCAGGGAGGGATTGGAAAGAGAGTCATTGTCTCCCTTATTTATGCTCAAATAAATTTGTTAGTCTCTAAGGTGCCACAAGTACTCCTGTTCTTTTTGTCTCCCTACAGTCCGGCCCCAGAAAGGGGCAGTGTGTAGCTGCTGGGCTTTGGGCAGAGCGGGAACCAGAATCTGACTCTGAGAGTCACAGTTGGGTTCCTGCTTGCTCCAAGGGACGAATCATGGGTCCCAACCCGTTTGCTGGCACAGATTCCTTCTCCCTCTGCCCTGGCTCTGGTGCACTCCCTGGCTCTCTGAGTGTGAAACCAGGGCTCCAGCCCCTTCCCACCCCTGCTCACCCACCTAGGCAGAATGTAGCAGCCTGGAAGCTGCTACTCTCCCAGCATACAGGTTCAGCAAGGTGGGTAACCTATGCAGGGGAACATTCCTGCTCCTTTGCAGGCACCCAGCAGGGCTCACAATTGAGGCTGTCACTGAAAGAGGGGCACAAGGGGCACTAGGCTGAGATTTAATGCAGCTGACTGCAGACACCATGCTGAACAGGGAGGACAGGGAAAGTGCTGACCACAAAGCACTTCTGAGGAGCCGCTGGGCAAGAAATGTAAGGCTGTTGCAATACAGGGATGTTCTGTATCTACTGAATCATCACAATCCGAACTAGAATAGACATTACTGCTGGGCATTGACCCCACCCGTGTCCAAAGCACGATGGATCCCTGTTGTGAATTAGCTGGCAGTGGGGCTGGATGAACTATTCATTAGGAATAGTATTTATTATGAATTTAGTCGTGGTTTCAATTAGCAAATCATTTGTCACTTCTGCAAACGTAACTGTTATTTGGAAGGGTTGGCTTGATAGTGTATTTGACACATTTCAGCCTGCAGATTGTTTGCAAACAGTTCACTTTGAAGAGTCAATATTTGATATTTATTATTCATGCTGTGATTGGTCTCCTAAGCCACAGGGCATTGTTTCTGCTTCATGATTGGATGACTGAAATTTTTTAAACAATAGTGAACGACCAATGACAAATGAAAAGTGCTCATGCTAAAATTTGTGGCCTTTTGGGGATTTGCTCACTGGAATGCTTGCCAGTAACGAACAGCATGCATGGCTCTTTGAAGAGGGCTGGGCTCCTGGCTAAAGTGCAGAATTGGGTCTCAAGACATCTGGGTTCAATTGCTGGCTCTGAATCAGACTTCAAGTGTGCCATTGGACAGGTCACATGGTCTCTCTGTGCTTCACGGGCTAACAACACTTCCCAGCGGTGCTGTGAAGATAAATTCATCAATGTTTGTGAGTTTCTCAGATTCTAGGGTGATGGGGGCTTAGAAATAGCTAGATAGAGGGAGAGAAACACATTGATTGATGCTTCTGATTGCGATAACATTCACAAAATCAAGACTTTTTTACTATTCCACCAATTCTGTCACCGAATGATTTGTTGAGTTTAGTTCTCTACATCCCAAGTGATGAGAATCTACCCAGAGTAGAGTCACATTCTGGCCTACACTTACACGGCTGTAACTCTGTTGGCTCTGATCCTCAGTAAAGACATGTGCCACGAGGGTGTGAAATGCTCCCAAATCAGAATCTTTCTGCACCCCGATCCCAGCTCTGCACTCCTTTTGCACACATGTGAGGTGTTGCGGTGTACGTGGTGCCAGACAGTGGAGGATCTGGCCCATTGTGTTTAATGTTATTTCTCCAGATTTGTGGCAATGGAATGGTGCTCAGAAACGGGCCCATAGCATATACAGCACTATGCTATCATATAGGTGCTGCCTCAGTAAGGCCACTGGAGCAAGCATTCAAGTATCAGGGGGTAGCCGTGTTAGTCTGTATCCACAAAAACAACGAGGGGTCCGGGGACACCTTAAAGACTAACTGATTTATTTGGGCATAAGCTTTCGTGGGTAAAAAACCCACTTCTGAAGAATGCATCTGAAGAAGTGAGTTTTTTACCCACGAAAGCTTATGCCCAAATAAATCTATTAGTCTTTAAGGTGCCTCCGGACTCCTTGTTGTTTTTGTGGAGCAAGTGCTGAAAACAAACACAGAAAACTGGGAAGTGTCTGTCTGCTGCATTCCCCATTCCCGTGGACAAGCCTAGGATCAGGGCCTTACCCTGCTTCCTTCCCTGCACCACACTCAGCTGGTGACCCCTCCAGCAACTGAAGGGGCTCCCTATGGACATGGAGAACCAAGGTCAAAACAAAACAGAACAGTCGTTCAGGGAGGAGTATATTCTGTTGAGCCATTTCCCTGCAACCCAGGGGGTCGTTTTTCTCCAGGGGATGGGGAGGGAATGGTATTTGTTACCCCATTTTCTATCCTTCCTTTTGGGGAGGCCAGAGGGGTGGCACTGCTGGGCCACCTCTGGGGAATGACTGAGCTCTTGCCTGCCCACAGGAGCCTGCAGCCACACCTGGCCCCATCTTCCACAGGTGCGCTCTCTCTCCTGCTCCCAGGGGGCTATGGGGGTAGTGGAGCACCGCCAACTTTTCACAGGCTGATCTCACACCCACCAGACTAGGGTGCAGAGTGAGGAACTCTCACAGGGATGCTCACATCCCATTGCCTGAGATTCCCCTGCCTTCCCACGTGCTGAGCATAAGCCAATCTCACTTTAGGGACTGCCTCTCCCTGCCCTTGCACCTTGTCTCATCATTCCCACCCCTTCACTGCAGGTGTGAAACACCCACTGCAGGGAACTAGTGCTTAATTTGTGCCCGGGCTTGCCAGGACTGAACCCTGGCAGCTCTGGGCCTGGCAGTTCAGAGCCCTGGCACCTCTAGTCTTGGTGAATCAGTTATGAAAATAAAAAAATTGCTTGAGCCCCAGCACCTGTTTCATTACCAATTAAACACTGCAGGAAGCCCTGCCTGGGGAGCACTGTACCCCCAGTCTGCCAAGGTGAAGATGATGAGACAGAGGACCAGAAGGGGAGGATCAGGTCCTCTCTGTGTGTATGGGGGGGGGCAGAATTTGACGCCTACAGAGAACGCAGGGAAGTGTTGATTCGGGATGGGGCAGGGGACACACACCTAAGGGGGAAGGAGTTCGAAAAACTGAGGCCTAGGCCAGGGGTCCCTCGACCGGGTCGGGCTCCTCTCGCAGGCCGGGTCCTGGGGTCCCCAGCCCGGGTTGCTCGAGGTCCTTGTGCACGGCGGGCTCTCCAGCGCCCCAGGGCGGGCGGGGTCGGGCTGGCCGCGCCCCCCTCCGTGCGGTGGGTGCTGGAGCGAGCAGGGGAGGCCCCTCGCCAGCCTCCGCGGCCACATGACCGGGCGGGCCGGGAGCCAGGCGCACGGCTCGGCTACAAATGCAGCCCCCGGCGCGAGCGGGTGCATTCGTCGCCGCCGCCGCCTGGCAGAGCCCGGCCCCTACCCGCCGAGCGACGCGCCCGGCTGCACCCCCGATCCCACCATGAGCGTGCGGCGCTGGCTGCTGGCGCTGCTGTTGCTCTGGCTCGCCCTGAGCGCGGGCTCCGGAGGTGAGTGCGCAGGGGCCGGGTGTCCGCTGGCGGGGCCGGCCGCAGCCCCGGCTCGGCACTTGTTGCACAGGCCGGGCTCGGGAAGCGGCTGGCGCTGGGCTGCGGGGAGCGGCCCCTCTCCTGGGCGCCGGGACACCTGTGGCAGGCAGCGGGTCGTACCAGCCCTGGCCGCGCTCAGCGCCTGGCCTCGGGGCCCGGGGTTCTCCGTCCTGCTTCTCCTTGCGGCCGAGGGCTGTGATGGGCACCGATCCGCCTAGCCTCTCCCCCAGTCCCACAGTGCCAGCCGCTCTCATACCCAGCTGGATCTGCTCATTAACGGGCATGGCCGTGTGTCTTCCTAACCCACAGCAAAGCAGCTCCCCTGCCAGGCTTCCTGAAGGGCGATGGGGCGCATGGACGTGCTGTCGCTGGTGTGGAGCCAGAAGGGGACATAGCAGAGCAGGGGGGGTGAACAGGGGGTTGTCTGTGCAGGGATGGGAGTGTGGGATGAGGGCACTGTGCCTCCCCACCAGGCTGCCCCGACCTTGGCAGTACCCTCTCCTTAAGGGGCATGCCTGACCTGGGCCCTTGCCTCAGCCCATGCCCCCTGGTGATCTTGCAGGGCAGGAGGGGACCTGTTGCAAGAACAGACTTGCCAAAGGAGTTAACTTTCTGTGCAGGAGCCAGAACCGGTGACAGACGCTGACTCCCCCTGCGAGAGGAAGGCAGGAGCAGATGAGTGGTTTGGTTTCAACAGCTCTGTTTAATTGGTGAATGTGTCTGGTCAGGAAAGTGAGGAGATAATAGCTGTGGCTTGAGGTTGGACTAGCATGGGGCTTGCTGTGCACGCTTCCTGGAGAAAGCTGCAGAGATGGCTCCGTCGTGACCACAGCACCCCCCCAGCAGTCTGGCCTTTGGCCCCAGCCCTTCCCCACAGCTCCCTGGCATTCCATTCACTGCAGCAGTGACTCCTAATTATCTGGCAATGTGTGTTGGCTTTGTGATGTGGCTACACTGCACTGCTAGGGACTAGCTGGGGTCCACAAACGCTGATCGCTTGGGACTTAATGCAGCTCTTTGGAGCCACAGGCTCGTGCTTTAAACATAGCAGCACAAAGGCTAAACTTACAAGGCAGCAACAGGGTGTGTGTTTATCCGAGTGTCATGGGGAAGGGAAAGAGCTTCCAGATCACATGGGGTTAAATGGCATTGCAGATAGCTGTGGGGTCTCAGGCTGATCTAGAGAAACTCTGCTTAGTGTGCCCTTGAGCCTGCTGAGGCAGAAGGGGAGAGAACACCTGATGCTGAGTGTCAACGGATCCCAGGAGAGCTGCCCACAGTGACTCCCCGCCAAGATCAGCTCAGTACGTCTCCTGTTGGCACAGCTAGAGGGCTGGCCCCCTTTGGCCTTGGCTAGTGTAACCTCTGCCGGTAGCCCACAGGTGCCAGTTTGATCCTTGGTGGCTGTAATGGGCAGGATACCCATATGGTGATACCAGCTGCCAGACTGGCACCCGCCCAGCTGCATCTGCTGTAGTGGCTGCCACTTACCAGGTGCCACTGGGCTTGTTCAGGTAGGCAGGAAGCTTGTTCCCAGATCCCTGGCATCAAGGTGGAGGTGGGTTTTCACAGTGTGCAGAGGGCATCTGATGCCCATTTTTGTATCCTTCCTGTTCACAGTTGCTCCCTGGTCTTTCTGCCATTGTTCTGGTGCTGTCTGAAATTCTCTCCCAGTTCTTACCTCCTGCCCTGCTGGAACAGTGAAGGGCGCACCCGGGGAATGCATGGAGCGGAAGCCTGCTGTGCTCCAAACACTGGCGCCGTCAGCCTGTGGCAGATTTTGTATGTAGCTAATGAGATGCTCAAAAGAAAAACAGGTGCTTATAAGCAGTGCTGGTGCTGGTGGAAGGTGTCTGAGTGACAGCCCTGGAGGCTGAAAGCTTCTGTGTGCACAGAACAAGTGGACAGGCAGCAGCAGTGCCAGCATCCGAGAGTGGCAGGAGGAGGCATGGAAAAGGTGGGTAGCTGCAAGGGGTTCTTGTGTGAGGCGCCCAATACAGAGCAGCCTGGGAATTGGTAGGCAGGTGGAGAGCTGTGGTCATAGAGTCTGGCCCAACGCCTCGGAACCCCAAACAGGAGGGGATTTCCAGCTCCACACAAGCTGTAGACCAGCACCTTGTGAGTGGGGTGAAAGGGTTGTTTCCCCACCATGAGCTGTGCTGTAGGGCTGGGACTGCTGCCGCAGACTGTGCCTCCATGAGGGGAAAACACCACAGCTGCGCCCGAGGTTTCTGTGCCAGCGCAATGGCCCTGTCCTTGCAGGTGCCGCCTCAGGGAGGGGTTCCAGACTGTGCAGCACAGGGGTGGGGAGGGGGCTGCAGCAGCAGCAGGGTTGTGCTGAACAGTGTAATGGCCACAGCCACAGGGTCTCTGCTCTTTCTGGCCCTGGGCCTCAAGCTGCAGCCAGGAAAAGCTCCAGGACCCCTTCCAGCCATGAAGGCAAAGGAAGGGGGTCGGGCCAGGGAGTCATGCTGTGCCCTCAAGTAGTGAGTGTCTGGCTAAGGGGGGCTGGCGTCTCATGCTCAGGTTACTGTGGACTGGCCCTGTGGCTCTGGAGCTGGTGAATCCCCAGAGCCGAGCACTGTGCACTGCCCAGCTGGGGGGAGGGAGCCTGCCCAGTGATGCTAAACCAGAGCACCTCAGATGGACTAGCGGGCAGGGGCTGGCCCTGGCAGTGGAGACGCAGGCAGTGCTAGCCTGGCCCTAGCTGGCATGCGGGGCAGAACACGCAAAGCTAGCCTGGGGGCTAATCAACACCTCACCGATGGAGCCTTGTTGACAGGCTCTTCCTTCCCCCTCTGTCCAGCACAGACAAAGCGCTCTTCATGGTGATAACAAACCACATCCTGTCAGAACCGCTGGCTGGAAAGCCCAGCAAAACAACACCACATGGACAGGGCAGAGCGTCTCAGCCGCGGGAGCTTGTGTGCCACCCGGCAACCAGAGGGGCTGGAGCCTGGGACCAGGCCAGGGCTTGGGAGGCCTGCTTCCCCCCCCCCATCATTTTCTCTGCCTCAGGCACAGAACCATGGCACCAGTGGCCTTCTGGAGATGTGGCTGTGGGGAGCCCTGGCCTCCAGCTCCCCTTTCTGGCTAAGGCTGCCCAGGCTGCCTTCATATGACTGTAATGGGGAGGGGTCTCCCTGCACAGGGGAGGGCAGCTTACCCTACCTTCTCCCTGCCCCAGATCAAGTTCCCAGGTGAGCTGTCTAGGGGGTGGGGGGCAGTGTTGTAATGGGATCATCCCAGGGCCCACCCCAGCCTGCATGGGGCTGCATCACAACTCAGGACCTCTTGCAGACTAGTTGCTATGTGACTCCCCAGGGGATTAGGGGCAGCCCAGAGCCCTGGTGCCTGGGAGGGAACATACTGCTGGAATTCAGGGCATTTCTCACTGGATTAGTCGGAGTTTCCCAGCGTGGTGGAATGGTACAGAGGAATAATGAGGGGGGTGCACCCCCATCCCAACTCCAACACCAGGTGTCATTGGTATAGATGCAGACTCCACCCCACAGAGTCTTCTGAGACCCTGGGGGTCAAAGAGTGCAGGGAATGGCAAAGTGTGTGAGGTGGGGTGCAGGCACAGCCCATGCAAGTGGCCTGTAGGGAGGGCAATATGTGGTGCATGTACATGGAGGCTGCATGTTTGTACTCCACACTATGAGCGAGTGGGTGTGCAGTGATGGAAGCAGGCACAGCTGCTCTGTGGGGCTGTGTGTGCAGTTAGATATGTGGGGTTCTCAGGGAGGCTGCCCCAAAGCCTGGTGTCTGTGTGCGGAGGGGTGGTGGCTCATGGTTACTGGTTGGGGGTGGCTGTGTGCCGGGCAGGGGAGTGGAATGCAGAGCCTGTGAGTGTGAGCATGAGCTGAGGCTGCTATTTGATCCAGGGATACCAGGAGCCCTGGCTGCTGGTATGAACTGTCCCCACTTGCCAGAGAATTCCCCATGGCACCATGCCAAGGGCTGTAAGTGACCTGGCCAAGTCACTCCAGGAAGCACTCCACAGCCTAATGGCTCCTGCTGGGGGTAATCCAGGAAACCGGCTGCACACTCTGGGCCCATTTCCATCACCACTCTGTGCACCTTGCCTTGGGCGATGGACAGGTCTGGCTGGGACGCTGACACCCATCAGGGATGTGCTGCCTGTCAGTGACCCTGGAACCACAGCCTGGGCTGAGAAGGCCCGAGGCGCTAGTCTGGAAGCGAGAGCCAATAGCCCAGGAGGCTTCCAGCCAGAGGCAGCAAATCCAGCCACTGAATCCAGAGAGAGTGAAAAATGCAAAGTAACCAATTCCTGGCAATGGCTCTGAGAGCAGTGGACTAGTTACTTGCCACTGGCATTCCCTGTCTTATCCTGTGTCTGAACCCAGAGCAGTGACTAGACTGCCCTGGGGGTAGAAGTCTGCTGAGGGGGTTCCCTAGAGGGGCTTCCCTCCTTCCCAGGATACTCTGCAGAAGACTGGGAGGCTGCTCTCTGCAGCTGGGTGCCCTGGGCTCTGCCCCTGCTTAGAGTGAGCTGACTGGGGGAGTGGGCTGAGGTGCAGCACTGGGTTTTCTGCTATAGCCCAATGTTTAACCTGTGGTGGGGGCTGAATTCCCACCCTGGCTGGAAAGGGACCCTGCCTGGGGTGGCCATTGGCTCTTCCCATAGGAATCTCCCTGCCTTTGTGGCACTGGGCAGGATGCAAAGGCCGGGAGAAGAGGAGGAAATGCAGCAGGTCCCTCTCCCTGCTGGTGGGAGAAGCAGCAGGAAATGGTGACCTGCTCTGCGGTGCTTGGGCCAGGTTTGATGTGCAGCCAGTAATGGTGCGAGGAGGGTTAACTGGGGTTAACTGTCCCAAGGAGGGCTGGAGTCCTAGGAGGGGATTTCCAAGAATATCTCCCCAGCCCTGCCACAAGATGCATCCTCAGGAGGAAGGAAATGAATTGGTCGCAGTGAGGGGCTTCAGTTGATCCCAGGCCACCCCTGAGCAAGAGAGCTGAGCTCACTTTTTCCTTCCCCAGAGGAGAGTCCCTCTGGCAGGCAGCTGGGGAAGCAAGCCCAGCAGGGTGTGACACAGAGCCAACTCTGGGAGGGGCCAGCCCTGCCCACCCCCCATAGAAACAGCCCCTGGCTTTGCCCATCTCACCCTGAGTGGGGTGGGAGGGAGAGGAGGCCTCTTCACACAGACATGTGGACAGTCTGTGCTGGGATGGCTCCAGGCAGGTCCTTCCATGATAAATGCACCAGGAAAAGATTCAGAAGAGGGCTGCAAAAATTAGGGGTTTGAAACAGCTTCTACCTGAGGAGAGATTAATAAGATTGGGACTGTTCAGCTTGGAAAAGAGATGTCTAAGGGGGGATATGATTGGGGTCTATAAAATCATGACAGGTGTGGAGAAAGTAGATATGAGAAGGCATAAATAACACTTCCTTAACACAAGAACTAGGGGCCACCAAATGAAATTAACAGGCAGCAAGTTTAAAACAAACAAAAGGAAGTATTTCTTCACACAATGCACAGTCAACCTGTGGAACTCTTTGCCAGAGGATGTTGTGAAGGCCAAGACTATAACAGGGTTCAAAAAGGAACTAGATAAATTCATGGAGGATAGGTCCATCAGTGGCTATTAGCCAGGATAGGCAGGGATGGTGTTCCTACCCTCTGTTTGCAAGAAGCTGGGAGTGGATGACAGGGGATGGATCACTTGGTGATGACCTGTTCTGTTCATTCCCTCTGGGTTACCTGGCATTGGCTGCTGTCGGAAGACAGGATACTGGTGTAGATGGACTTTTGATCTGACCCAGTTATGGGTCTTATGTTCAGCAAGGCAGAATGTAGGATCTGAAAACCAAGAGTTGGGGCAGGATTGGGGGACTCTGAATATTGGGTTCAGGAACCACTGAGCTCTGGAAGCCCTGGGACATGCCAGGCCTGCTGTGTGACTTGAGGGGCTTTGTGGGCAGGGGCCTCTGGCACTAACATGCTTCCTCTGTCTGCAGCACCATTGGCCGAGGCGCCGGATGGCAGAGACCTGGAGAAAGGGAACATCCGGAACCTGGTGCACCCCAAGGGGGTGCGGAATGGAGCAGGACACCGGCAGAATGGCTGGAGAAAGTCCCGGCGTCCAAGACCCCGTCTCTCCCACAAGGGCCCCATGCCTTTCTAGCGCAGGTAATGGGTCCCCCATGGGAGGGTGGGGGAGCTACGTGGGACCAGCCCAGCACAGTGTGGCAGAGCATGTCTGGGGAGGTGCAGGCATGTGGGGAAGCACCACGGCTGGGAGAGCAATCCCAACAGAGTACAGGTGCTCTAGCCACAGGCCTCATCCTAGCCCTCTGACACCGAACATCTGTCCTGGGGGTGGGGATAGTGCTCGGAGCTGCTGTCCATAGAGCAGATGTGAACAGAGTCCATCCCCAATGGGTGCAATGCTTCAGTCCATCCCCAATGGGTGCAATGCTTCAGTCCAGCTGCTCATAGCTACCAGGGTCTGCACTAGAGAGGGTGGGGTCCCCTGAAATTATCCTGGAGGCCATAGCTTCTGGAGTATCTGCACTTGGGGGTTAGGGGGCTCCACCAGGACCATTCGCTTGGTTATAGAATAGAAAGCCAGATGTGATTTTTCTGCACTCCTCAGAATGGGCTCTGGGGGCAGCCTCTTAAGTAGGAGGAAATCCTGGGTTTGTGTCTCTATTGCAAAGGTACAGGAGGGAGCTGTGTGGGCTGGATTGGGTGCTGGGGGGAGAGGTCAGTCTCCCAGTGTGGGCTGTGGCCTCCCCTGACTTGTCTCCTTGCCTCTGTTCACTTGCAGGGTTGCTGTTGGCCCCCTGAAGGCCCGTTCCCATTGTCCTCTCTGCTTTATAGACTGGTTTGCTTGTCATGGAGCCCTGAGTGCGGCGCTCCTGCCTGCTGAGGCGGGCAGGCTCCTCCTGTCCGCCAGCCTGTCATGCAGCCACCCTGGATGGAGCTGTCAGCACCTCGACTCCCCTTACATACAGAGACACAGACCCGCACACGCCCAGCAGGCATCTCCGCGCCTTGTCTCTGCAGACCCGACACCCAAGCTGGGTGCAGCTGCTGGCATCTTTCCCATTTCCCTGCTGATGCCTGGAGTGGATCCCTGCCTCTTTCCAGCCCTTAGCAGAGGGGACACTGCCCAGGGCTCACCTTGACCTAGCCAGCCTCATAGTCCTGAGTGGGCCCCTAACACAGCTCAGGACTGGACGGGTGCCTGGCTGCCAGCTCCCTCTGTCCCCTTGGCTGGCTGTCTCTCACAGAAGCAGCAGGACCGCAGACTCCTGTGCATGGGGATCTCTGGGCTGAGGGGATTGGGCTGGGTTGCCCTTGCTCCCTTGGTGTTTCCATGGGGCGGGGAGGAAGAGCACTGCTATAATGAGCCTGCCTGGTCTCATTGCTGCCCTGGCTTCTTGTTAGCCTGCCAAGAGGCTGGGCAAAGAGCATGTAGCTCCAGTGCATCTGTGACAGGGGGGTCATGCTAGGGGCTGGGAGCTGTGGCTGGTATGAGAAGGCCACTGGGGCTGAGAAGCACAGAGAGAGAAACTATTCTTCTGACCTCCCTAGGCAATCCCCCATTAGTCCTGTCCCCTCCACTCCCTAGAGAGCTGAGCACCTCATCTGCAGGCATATAAGGTGATGTTTGGTTTATGGGGTCTATTTATTCTTGTGGTGCTAAACCTGCACAGGGCTCTCAATGTCTTTGAACACCCCCCACCTTCCTCCATGGGAGATGAACTGGTCCGGTGCGTGGTGCTGCAGAGATGGCCTGGCGCCCTGGCCCTTGCTCTGCAATGACTCTCCCAACTGCCCCTTGGGGGGGCTGCTGGGTCCAGAGGATCTTGTACAGCATGGCCACACCCAATCCCTCCCCACATGACTGTCTCTCCATTCCCATCCTGCAGTCTGTTTTGCTGTGCATGTGGCGAGGACAGCACCTACCCAGCGAGAGCTGAAGGAGGGAGTGAAGGAGCAGCCCTTGGAAGAGGGGCTTTCCCAGGCGTGGGGGCTAGGATCTGAACCTGGGAGGCCTGCTGCTTTGGAGTGCCCCTGGTACTGCAGTGGTGCTATGACACAGGCCCTGGGAGCGCCCTCTCCTGGCAGGGTGCAGGGAGCGGGGGGGATCTGGCATCTGCACTGGCTAGTCTGGCAGGGAGCTCCCTTCCCCCATGCTTCTGCACCAGGGGTTTCCCCTTGTGGATCTTGACTCCAATCACACTGAAGTCACTGGAGGGCCAGCTGTGGGGGGCACACCCCTCCCCAGCACTGAGCCATGGTGCCAGCACGGCTCCATGGGGTGAGGGGCGCCGAGTGGGTAGGCAGAGCTGGCTCTTGTGTAATATTTCAGCTGTCTGTCAGTGATTCTTGTATAAAATACTAATTTATACCAAATGGGGATGCCTTACTCCAGACAAACCTGTTCCCTGTTGGTCACTGTTTTCTGCATCTGTAAAGATTGGTCTGTGTAAATGTCTTTCTAATAAAGTTATGATGACAATAAACTCTTCTTTTAGGAGGTCCAGGCATTGTTTGTTCCCTTCTCCCTTGGGATGGGGGTATGTGTGATCCTGGGTGTGTCAGCCCCCGGCTTAGCCTGGACACTGCAGAGCACCCCCAGGGCTTCCCGGCTGTAGCTTGCAAAGGACTTTCCCCAAGTCGGTCAGGACCATCCCCATCGCACAGTGGGAAGCTGCATGGGACCAGGCCTGGAAGGAATGGAGTACTGAGGGGCAGTTAGGTTCTGATCAGTGGGCAGTCGTGAGCAGCTCTAGGGTGGTGGAATGTAACTGGGGCCCTGCCCAGTGCAGGAGAGAGTCTGTCCCATCACCTTAGTCCCCTCCCAGGATTTACTGTTGCTGTTGTCGAGCTCGCTGGCAAGTGGTCTGGATACTGAGTTGAAGCAGTTGGTTCAAGCCCCGCTGTCCCTGCCTGCCTCAGCCACGCTGCAGCCCCCTTTGAAGTCAGGACAGTTATGTGAATCAACCCTCTGCCTCCCCTTTGTCCTGTGGAGGCCCATGCCTGCCTTGCCAGGAAGCCCTTAGCTGAATTAAGAGGGCTGTGATGCTGGCTTAGATCCCCCATGCAGACACTTGAGCCCAGGAAGAGATCTTTTAACCAGGCCTCTGGGCTAGCCGTGCAGTGGGTCATTGCTCCCTGCTCTGAGCCAGGAGCTTTCCTGTTTCCCTAGTAAGTCATAAAATGTTTTCTCACAAAACTTTACAGCTGCAAGTGCCACTGCAGTCCAACCATCGGGGCTGCTTTTTTCTTCCCTGAAATGCAGCCACTGATGGGCTGGGGCTGGGCAGTTGTTTTGAACCAGAAGAGCATATCTCACTCAAAGTGGGTGGTGGAGGGTTTAAGGAGGCAGAATGGAACTACCCGCAGTGGAGGTGGCTGGATCTGCATGGCCCAGTGCATCATCCCAACAGTGTTCTAACTGCAGGAAGCCACCTTGAGGCTGGTTATGCTGAAGGATTGTGCGGGTGTTTGTGACAGTGCATGTATTTCGGGAGGGGAGGGGTTGCTAGCTAGAGGCTGCCTCGTCAGAACTAAAGTGACGCTCCAGTGCCAAGAAACTCATGGACTTCAGTCCTTGCTCCCCATTCACCTATGCAGGATGTTACTTCCTAGCTCCTACTGCCTGGTCCCAGGCAGAAGAGGCAGGATATGTGTGCAGAGGCTCATACCAGAGGGTACTCCCAGGGGCTGAATGTCTGAACCTGCCCATTGGCTGAGGTGTTGGTATAGAAAAAACAGGAGCTTCACAGACATGCTGTAGAGCAGGCCTGCACAACTCGTAAAGCGGCAAGGGCCATATTACTCCAAAGAAAACAGCTGAGGGCCGAACCCCCCTAGCCCTGCTGAAACACCCCCCCCCCCAGCGCTGCCCAGCTCCCCGAAACACATCTCCTGCCCCAGGGCTGCCTGGCCCCACGGAACT
Organism: Mauremys mutica; assembly: GCF_020497125.1. Classification (NCBI taxonomy): domain Eukaryota; kingdom Metazoa; phylum Chordata; order Testudines; family Geoemydidae; genus Mauremys; species Mauremys mutica. The sequence continues at coordinate 42,641,375 of NC_059080.1, forward strand.
CCCCCCCCCCCCAAGTATAAAGCCGCACTGCCACTGCCCACCTGGCTCATCATCCCACCATGAAATAAGGGGAGGAGAAAGGGGGGACAGTTTGAAGGGATTTTCTGGAGCTATTAACTAAGGGGAGGGGAAAACGGGGCAGTGTGAAAGGATTAGATTTGACTGTCAAACACAGGGAGCTCAGGGGGGCAGTGTGATGGGGAGGGGGAAGGTCCCTGGACCACGGAAGGGAGCAGCAGTCGGGGCAGGCAGGGCCAGCTCCAGACCCCAGCGCGCCAATTGTGCGCTTGGGGCGGCGTGCCGCGGGAGGGTGGCAGGCGGCTCCGGTGGACCTCCCACAGGCATGCCTCTGGAGGGTCCGCTGGTCCCGCGGCTCCAGTGGACGTCCCGCAGGCATGTCTGTGGAGGGTCCATTGGTCCCGCAGCTTCGGTGGAGCATCCGCAGGCACGCCTGTGGGAGGTCCACCGGAGCCGCGGGACCAGCGACCGCCAGAGTGCCCCCCACAGCGTGCCGCCGTGCTTGGGGTGGCACAATTCCTAGAGCCGCCCCTGGGGGCAGGGCAGGTCTCTCTCTCTCTCTCTCCCGCCCCTCTCCTCCCCTGGGGATATCCTGGCTGCCCACAGACAGTTCAACCCTTCCACCCCCAATCCCTACGGAGGCTGCCTTGGGACCAACCTGCGCAGTAGCTGCCCCGCCCCCAACCGAAAGGAGGGATTTGGAAGGTGTCTCAGCCTAGTCCCCGTCCCTCGCCTGAGCTGCGGCTCAAGCCCAGGCCGGGTGCCCCTCCCCTCGCTCGGTGCCCAGCGCTTCCCACCTCAGCGGGTCCTGGAAGTGATGCACCTGCTGTACGCCATGCGGGCGGAGTGGGAGATGGAGGCACGTGTGGTTCTGACTGTTAGGGTGGTTGGAGCGTGGCATGTGCACGTGGGGCTGTAAGGCAAGGGGCAAACCCAGCAGCCCCACCCCATCGCTTGCCCATGGGCTGCATGCAGTCCAGGGGCCGCATGTTGTGCAGGCCTACTGTAGAGAGAGTTACTCTCCTGCTAGGCCAGCAGAGGTGTGGCAAGGGCACAAGGAAAAGGAGTGGGGTCCAAGAGGGACGACAAAGGGATGAGGCTGTGGGACCGAGAGCTGGGTGGAGTTACAGACGTAGACCCATAGGACTGGAAGAGACATCTAGTCTAGTCCCCTGCACTCATGGCAGGACTAAGGATTAGACCATCACTGACAGGTGTTTTGTCTAACCTACTCTTAAAAATCTCCAGTGATGGAGATTCCACAACCTCCCTAGGCAATCTATTCCGGAGCTTACCCATCCCAACAGTTAGCAAGTTTTTCCTAATGTCCTCCTAAACCTCCCTTGCTGCAATAAACCCATTGCTACTTGTCCTATCCGCAGAGGTTAAAAAGAACAATTTTTCTCCCTCCTCCTTGTAACAACCTTTTATGTACTTGAAAACTATTATCGTGTCCCCTCTCAGTCTTCTCTTTTCCAGACTAAACAAACCCAATTTTTAAAATCTTCCCTCATAGGTCATTTTGTCTAGACCTTTAATCATTTTGGTTGCTCTTCTCTGGACTTTCTCCAATTTGTCCACATCCTTCCTGAAATGTGGCACCCAGAACTGGACACAATACTCCAGCTGAGGCGTGAGTAGAGTGGAAGAATTACTTCTCATGTCTTGCTTGCAACACTCCTGCTAATACATCCCAGAATGATGTTCATTTTTTTTTTTGCAACTGTTACACCGTTGACTCATATTTAGCTTGTGGGCCACTCTGTGCAACGGATTGTTCCTTCCTAAATGGAGTACTTTGCATTTTTCCTTATTGAATTTCACCCTATTTACTTCAGACCATTTCTCTAGTTTGTCCAGATCATTTTGAATTTTAATCCTATCCTCCAAAGCACTTCAACCAGCTTGGTATCGTCCACAAACTTTATAAGTGTACTCTCTATGCCATTAGCTAAATCATTGATGAAGTTATTAATCAGAACTGGACCCAGAACTGATCCCTGCAGGACCCCACTCATTATGCCCTTCCATCATGACTGTGAACCACTGATAACTACTCTCTGGGAATGGTTTTCTAACCACCTTATAGTAGTTTCATCTAGGTTACATGCAGGGTGGCTCAGGGAGTGCTACGGTTGCCACCTCTGAGCAGGACTACCACCTGCCCCCACCCTACCGCATACCCCCTGGATACCACCTGCCCCCCCTCCCAAGGCCCTGTCTTCCATCCTGTCTCCTGCTCCCAGGGCTGCCCTGGGCACTGACCTCACCAAGCAGAATGCAGCACGAGCCAGATCCACCCCATTTCTGCTCAGGGCGACCCTTGCAGCCAGTATGTACGTGGCAGCAACTGGGCGCTGCTGCCCGTAACTCCCCCTGTCCTGCTTACTGCTCCCAAACCACCTCCTCCCCGACACGCTGAACCCAAGCACCCTCTGCAAAGGCACTGCCACCCCTGGTGTAGACAGTAGACAGGGTCGGTGCAACCTATTAGGTGACCTAGGCGGTCGCCTAGGGCACTAGGATTTGGGGGGGGGGGGCATTTTCTTAAGCGGCGACCACGGCGGCCGGATCTTCAGCCGCCCCAGTCGCCACCGGCATTTAGGCGGAGGGAGCTAGGGTAGGGGGGCACGGGGAGGGCCGCCTGCAGCAAGTAAGCGGGGGACAGCACGCAGGGGAACTCCCCGCCCCAGCTAACCCCTGCCCCGCCTCCTCCCTGAGCAGGATGTGGCTGCTTCACTGCTCCCGCCTCCTAGGCTTGCGGCGCCTAAGCTGATTGGCGCTGCAAGCCTGGGAGGCGGGAGAAGTGAAGCAGCAATGGCGTGCTCGGGGAGGAGGCGGAGCGGAGGTGAGCTGGGGCAAGCAGCTGCCACATGGCTCCCTGGGCCGGGGGAGGAGCTGCCATGGTCGGGGGCGGGGCACCTCAGAGCGGAGGGAGGGTGGGGGAGCTGCTGCAGGGGGGGTGCCTCAGGGCAGAGGGGGGGTGGGGAGCTGCTGCGGGGGGGGACGCCTCAGGGCGGGGGTGGGGGGCCAGGGAGCCACCGTAGGGCTCGGGGACGGGGGAGGGCGCAAGGTGGAAGTTTCGCCTAGGGAGCAAAACATCCTTGCACCGGCCCTGACCATAGGGCTGGGGGAGCCATTAGGGGTGACTGACAACAACCAGGGCTGGGCTGGGAGGACTTACAGGTTTCCTGGGACAGCTACCTAGAAAAGGGAAACTCCTGGGAAAATGGGGACAGGTGGCAGCTCCGGCAAGCACCAGAGACAGGAACCACTCAGTGCAGCAGGGACAGGTGGCAGCTGAGCTCGCTGGCAGGGGCAGTTGGTTCAAGCCCTGCTGTCCTTGCCTGCCTGCCTCAGCCATGCTGCATCCCCCTTTGAAGTCAGGGCAGTTCAGTGAATCAACCCTCTGCCACCCCTCCATCCCGTGCAGGCCTATGCCTGCCTTGCCAGAGCTGAATTAGGAGGGCCGTGATGTTGGCTTAGATACCAGTGCAAACACTTGAGCCCAGAATGAGCTCTTTGAACCAGGCAGCTGGTCTAGACATGCTCCTCCCACTTCTGCCTGTAGCATTTCATTTTAGAGAGACAAATGGAGGGAGGTAATATATTTTATTGGACCAATTTCTGTTGGTGAGAGTGTAAGGACTAAGGCCTTTTTCTTTAGTAAGTAGCAACAGCAGCCACATGTGGACGGCAGCAGCCATGAGCTAAGAAGCAGCAAGTCACATCCTCACATTCCATCTAAATTACATCAAAACAGTGTAACATCACACTGTTAAGAAGGCTCCCGTCCAACAGTACCCAGCACCACCAGATAAAGAAATAGATCTTAAGATCTTTAAAGGAAACTGTGCTTGATAGCGTTCTGTCTGGCAAGAAATCATTTATCAACCATTGTGACTGTGAAATCTCTACTTCTATTGTCTTGCCTTTGTGGTCCCCACTTCCTTATTGTTTATCTGTACGGTCTCTGTCTGATTCTTTCATTGTTCCTGTCTGTTGCATAACTCATTTTGCAAGATTTAAATCAACTAAAGCAGTGAGGTCTGACTGGGTAAAGAATTGTTTAGTAGTGGGCTAGGGTGGGTGAAAAATACTGTTTTATAGGACTTTAGTTTAAAATGATTGGTTAAGATATAGCTAAGCAGGACTCAAGTTTCACTATATAAACAGGGTCCAAAGGGAAGTTCTTTGGAATCCAACTCCAGGACACAGCCCAAGATCAGAGCTGACAGACCTCAACATCCTGCCAACCATGTGGTGCAGAAGCTGGAGTCCCCACGTGACCTGATCCTGACTGGCCACCAGGAAAAGTTTGTCTGCCTTATTGGGAGTGGTGAGCATTGTATGCTTAGCGTGTGCGTTCTGTTTTGGTAACTGTTAATAAATAGAGGATAAGGATTGTAATGAAGTGGCCTCTAGCGAGACACAACTGAGAGTATCAATTCAGGATGAATTGCTTACAGCAGGGCAGTTACAGCCCAAAGCTGGAGTTCCTCTACTAAGGCACGCCAAACCAGCCAGAGAGGACTTTGGTTTTACCCCACTGGCTAGCCAGAAGTCATACAAGCAATTCCCTCAAATACTCAGTTCCCTTGTATCACCACCATCACTACTGCTTATGGGGACAAATGGTTATGAAAACCAATACCCCAGTAAAAGAAAAAAGGTTCGCCCGATCCCAAAGGACCAAGCCCCAGACCCAGGTCAATATACCAGTTAGATCTTACCCACAAATCACGCTGTTGCCAATCCTTTCGAATCTAAAAGTTTATTCATAAAAAGAAAGAAACATAGATGAGAGTTAAAATTGGTTAAATGGAATCAATTACATACACTAATGGCAAAGTTCTTGGTTCAGGCTTGTAGCAGTGATGGAATAAACTGCAGGCTCAAATTAAGTCTCTGGAGTACATCCCTCACTGGGATGAGTCATTCAGTCCTTTGTTCAGAGCTTCAGTTTCGAGCACAGTTCCTCCAGAGGTTAGAAGCAGGATTGAAGACAAAATGGAGGGGTTTCTAGGGCCTTTTCTATCCTCTGCCATGCGGAAGGACCCTTTGTTCTTACTGTGGAAAATCACAGCAGCAAGGTGGAGTTTGGAGTCACATGGGCAAGTCACATGTCCATTCATGACTCAGTTCTTTACAGGTAGAGCAGCCATTGCTCCCATACTACCTTGAACGTTCCCAGGAAGACTCTTCATGTGTGGATTGGAGTCTCCCAAGGTCCATTGTCAGTTAAGTATTTCCTGATTTGGCACTTAATCTAAAGAGTCCCTTCTCAATAAGCTGGCCAAATGCTTCACTGGTGCTACTTAAAATCAAACATATTGAGATACAAGTACACAGCCAATATTCATAACTTCAAATACAAAAATGATACATGCATACAGATAGCATAATCATAACCAGCAAATCATAACCTTTTCATAGACACCTTACTTGACCTCCTTTGTACAAAATTTGGTGGCACTATAGGACCTTGATTGCAACAAAGATCTATATGGTCACATTTCGTGTCATAATGTCACACCCCCAACGCAAAACTGATGCAGGAAGAGATGACACAAACATCACTGACTGCATCCCAAGAGCCCCCCCTCCTCGGTTCTGTCTTACTACAGCTAGTATTGGGTTAGAAGCCATATTAGTGTACCATAGAAATGATTTATCAAAGTCATGTTAAATAACACGATTGAATCTTTTTACAAACTCAAGGTAAAACTTGGTTAGAATAATAGTGGATTGGATCTGCTCTTGCAGCATGGTTCCTGTATGCATAGGTGCCGACTACGTGGGTGCTCCAGCCCTACACGGGGAAAAATTAGTGGGTGTTCCACACCCACCGGCAGCCAAGCTCTACCCTCCCACACCTCACCTCTTTCTTCCCCCCCCCCGTGTCCTCCCCCTCCCTCCCAGCTCTTCCTGCCCATCGCCTAACAGCTGTTTGGTGGCATTTAGGACTTTCCGGGAGGGCGGGGGAGGAGCAAGGATGTGGCGCACTCAGGGGAGGAGGCAGAGAAGAGGCAGAGCAGGGGCAGGGACTTGGAGAAAGGGGGTAGAATGGGGGCAGGAAGGGGGCAGGGCTGGGGTGGAAAAAGGCAGGGTGGGCGGAGACTTTGGGGAAGGGGTGGAATGGGGGTGGGGCGAAGGCAGTGCAGGGGCGGGAAGAGACGGTGCAGGACAAGTGGTGGGGTCGAGCACCCACCAGGCAGAGGGGAAGTCTGTGCCCTCTGTATGTCTCGTGATCTTGCCAAGAGCTAAAGAACTTAGCTACTTTATCCATACAAGCTCTGGCAAATGTTTGGAACCTAATTAAGTCACTGTAGATATTAATGTTTTTCATAGTACAGGAATCTTGGCATTTTGCTGTGAAAACAATATAGTAGTGTGCCTCAGTTTCTCTTTGCATACAACACATCAGGTCTGGAATGTCTTTTCTCCTGTGAAAAGTTCCAAGACGGTTTACAGGCACTAACTATGCAACATCAGCATTACAAAGCCTTTTAACATAAAGTGTGTTCTTATGTATCACTCTTAACATGTTCAAGGATTTTCCAAAAGATTAGGCACATTGTACATTTTTAGAGTTCTTGGTGATAGCAACACAATAGTTACAAAAATTACAATTAGTAATAACAACAAATTCATTGCAAGTGTCCATTTACAATAATTTTTGTCATGCCACACCTTTGGCTCAATACCATTTGGGTTTTGGCATTTTAGGGTTTCCCTGTGGCTTCCCTTTGCAAAATTAAGTTCTCTTTTTCCTCCTTGTCCTATAGGATCAAACCCTGATTTTTCTTGCTTAACATAATCAACTGGCTGATTGGGTGTGCCCCTTGCTAACAGCTTTTAGAAAGTCTTTCTTCTCCCTGTCAGCCAGGCAATTTGCATCCAAACAGACAGGAGCTGGTTCACCAGTTTTCAGATCCTTAACTGTTACCAATTCCAAGGTTGGACTCTGTCTTAAAGAGATACCATCCATTTTTACTAGCAAGTTAGGCTCAAAGTTCTGTGGTCCTTCCATTACCAACCTCTGCTTCCACATGGAATTAGATTTTAAGTCCATTGAGAGACTACAAGTCATATCCAAAGTGTCTAGACATGAGTATATCTGCCATCCCTTGCATTCTCGAGAGATTAACTACACAGCTGTTCTGCTCTGCAGACTCAGCTACCCAGTCTTCTCTCTCAACCTGAGACACAGACTGTTCCCTTACAGAATCTACATGGAGACATTTCTGTTCCAACAACATTGTTTTCCCAACAAACTGGTCAAGCACAACCACTTGGTTAACTTTCTTAACAATTTTCATTCCATCTTTTCAAAGCGATCCACACTAGATCTTTCAAAGGGAAAGTCAGTGGATCCATTCACAACAGAAAATTTCTGGCTGTTAGGACCTAAAACTTTCTTGATCAAATCACTTCCACACCCTTCAGTTGCAGCAAACTGCTTGCAAAGACTACCCTGAAAATTTTTCTCTTCAGGAATCTTTCTAAATGTAACCCTTCTGCCCCTCTGAGTTGGCAGCAACAAGGGCCGGGTTCAGTATCCAGGGGTTCCGTTTCAATAACACAATGCAAAACCGGCTCGAGCCCCCACCCAGTGACCTGGGACAATTACCTACCACCCCCCCCCCGGGTGCCTCTAGGAGGCAATACTTCCCCACTCGCAAGCACAGAGTCCGAGTGTAGCAAAATCCTTTTAATAAAGGAGGGAAACAATGTGGCATCACGTTGGAGAGACACCACAAACAGGACTATACACAAACCATAAGCAAAAAAACCCACTTCCAAGTACATTTGGCACTGTCCTTTCCCCCTTAGGGTCTTAAGTCCAATCACCCCAAAGTCCAACAACCCAAGAGTCTGTGTCTCTGGTCAGTGCCACCCCAGAGTTCAAAAGTTTATCTGCAGAGTTTTACCCCCCCAGCCTGGGTGGAAATGGGGGGGGCACACACAGGGTGTTAAAGGACACCTTACGTGGGCCAGGGCCGACTGCCCCGCTTCTCCGTGGAGTTCTGCTGCAGCCTTCACCACAACTGGCTCCACTCCATCAGCTGTGCCGCTCCTCCAGCCAACCTGTGAACCGCATCAGCCATCCCCGCAAACCGCTCCACACTGCTCACTGTTCCACAGGCTGCGCCAACGTGCTGCAGACTGCTCCGCTCTGCCAGCTGCTTAGCAATCAATCTTCAGGCTCCCCCACTCAGTGATCTCAGCTCAGTAAGCTTAGCTCTTTTAGTGATTTCAGCTCTTAGTGGTTTCAACTTGAGCCCCAGTGCCACCTTGGCCCAACATGAATTCAGGTCAGCAGCCTCCAGATGGACTCCTAAAGGATTCAAAATTAGCTCTGCTCTTTAACAGTGGAGAGAGGAGGATATGCAATTGGTGTTCCAGGCCCTCAAAAGGGGCCCATACCATCAGGTACACACACCAGTCCCCAGCCTCTCTCCCTTCACTGGGTTTTGGAACCCATGTCCCTTGTCTAGCAAGTACTATTTAATGTAGGTTGAGTCATTTCTGTCATAAAGCAGTCTCATAGTTCCTCATTCACATAATTAAGGTAACAGCACTTTTTTCTCCTTCCTGCCCCAATAACAAAGAAATTGGGGATTCCACAGTGTGAAAATAACCATCCCATGCTGCTGTGTGTTATGCTAAGTGGAGTGGGTTTACCAATGCAAATACACATTCCTAAAATTCCTTTGCCCACTCCTCATAATGTACCACCAGATGTCAGGGTAGATCTCATCCTGACTCTGCTTACATCCCCCCCCAGCCGAGAATTTGTCGTCCCGACAAATCACATTCCCTACTATACCAACTTACTGGTCTCCTCCAAAGGGCCTCAGATAGCCCACTTTAGCTTTCACAAACCTGTGTGCTAAATGTATTGGCTCCTCACTAATCACCCCAGGTGCATCGTAAGTTAGACGTTTCACTGGTCTTATTACCCTGTCTCGCCTATGGAGAATCTCTGTTGCTATGGTAGGGGGGACATCCTCTTGAGTGACGGATGGGGAGATTTCCTGTGAGTTCCCCTCGGATACTGGCATAGGCCCCTGCATTTCTAGTTCTAACAGTGGAGGATCGAAGGTGCTTGGGACATCTTCCATCTGTATGTCGCCACTGTCCAATAATCTGTGTAAGTCATTACACGGGGGTTCCACCAGTGGCTCAGGAGTGTCAGGAATGGGCCTAAATACTTCTGCCATAGGGTTTAGGGCGGAAGAGGAGGTAGTCTCTTTTGATTCAGCTGATCGAGACTGCAATCTTGTCTTCATCCTAGGATACACCATGGTTGTGTCTTCCTCCTCAGATTCACTCTCAGATGTGCTGAGTAGGGGTAGGTTAGCTGCAGGAGGCCGGCTGTCCACGTTGGAAGGTGGCTTTGGTACAGCACCTGCATTCTGCCCAATTGCCCTGTTGTGGCCCATCTCATAAGGGCTGCCTACCAATTCCCCCACCGGGAGCAAAAGGTTTCTATGCACGGTTTTTGTCTGTCCTGGACCCTCTTCAGGTTTGATCTTGTAGACCGGCAGGTCTCCTAGCTTTTCCATCACCAAGTAAGGTATTGCCTTCCATCTGTCAGCTATCTTGTGTTTGCCAGCAATACCCAAATTTCGCAGCAGGACTCTGTCCCCTGGCTGGAGCTCTTGCAGACGTACTCTAGCATCATATCGATGTTTGTTACGCTCTGCATTCTTCTGAGCTGCAGATGCCGCTAAGTGATAAGCATCCCGCAGCTTTTCTCGTAGTCGGGATACATATTGCTGATGGGTTTCATAGCTATCGCCATCCTCTGATACACCAAAGCACAGGTCTATGGGTAATCTTGGTTCTCGCCCAAACATCAAGAGATATGGGGTGACTCCCGTAGCATCGTTCTTGGTGGCATTGTAGGCGTGCACCAGAAATGCAACATGTTGGCTCCAGGTTGCCTTCTGCTCTGGCCGCAAAGTCCCTAACATATCTAACAGGGTTCGGTTGAACCTCTCTGGCTGAGGGTCACCCTGCGGGTGATAAGGCGTTGTCCTTGACTTTTTAATTCCTGCTATCCTCAGCACCTCCTTCAGAAGGTGACTCTCAAAGTCTCGTCCCTGATCCGAGTGTATCCGGGCTGGGAATCCATAAACAGAGAAATATTTTTCCCAAAGTACCCGAGCGACAGTGGTGGCCCTCTGATCATGTGTGGGGTATGCCTGCGCATATCGCGTATAATGGTCGGTCACGACCAGAATGTTCCCAATATTCCTCTTGTCCACTTCTAAAGACAAGAAATCAGTGCAAACCAGCTCCAGAGGTTTGTTGCTGGTAATGTTCTTCAGATATGCAGCCCTCATGGGCAGAGTTTTCCTTTGAACACATCGAGCGCAGGTCTCACATTTCCTGCGAACATCTTCAGCCATCCGGGGCCAATAGAACCTACTTCGGATAAGTTCCAGGGTCCCCTCCATCCCTAAATGTCCAAAGTCATCATGCAGGCCCTCATGGCCAGGGCTCTGTACTCTTTTGGCAGCACTAGTTGGTTCTGTTGCTTTTGTAGAGGGTCTGTGGTCACGCGGTGTAGCACTCCCTGAATCAGTTTTAGCTTGGTCCATTCTCTCAATAGTAGTTTGCCCTCTGGGGTAGGTGGGACAACCGCAGCTGGGCCTCGCCCCTCCCTTTTGGCAAGTAGCGTATCACGAATGTCAATATCTTGCAGCTGGGCTTCCTGCCAGTCAGCCGCATTGAGCACGGGCAAGGGAGATTGGTCCAAAGCAATATAGTTCACTGAAGCAGAAGGCACGCATTCAGGGGGCAGGCCCAAAGCTTCAGCAACGCATCCATGAAGGCTCTCATGGGCCTCCGGCTCTCGGCGACTCACACTGCAAATAGCTCTCACTCCATCCGTGGGTATCACAGCAACTCCTGGTGCTTGTGGACGCCTCGACAATGCATCTGCATCTACATTGCTTCTCCCTGATCGGTATTGAATGCTGAAGTCATAGCTAGCCAAAACGGCCACCCATCTTTGCCCTGTAGCATCCAGTTTAGCACTTGTTAACACATAAGTCAGTGGGTTGTTGTCTGTCCACACCTGGAACTGAGCACCATACAAGTAGTCTCGAAATTTCTCAGTGATGGCCCATTTCAAGGCCAAGAACTCCAGCTTGTGGGTGGGATAGCGTGTTTCACTATCAGACAGTCCTCGGCTGGCAAAGGCTACAGGTTTACGCATGCCTTCCACCTCCTGGTACAGTACTGCTCCCAGACCCTCCAAACTGGCATCTGTATGCAGGATAAATGGCTTGCTTGGGTCAGCAAAGACTAGGACAGGGGCATGAGTTAGGCAAGTAATGATTTCTCGAAAAGCCTTTTCACATCTCTCATTCCACCGTGGCCCAAAGGGTTCGAAGGGGCCATAGTGTCTCTGCATGGAAGGCCTTTTATTCCTGGTCTTAGATTTGTTCTTGCTGAACTGATATCCCCTGGTAAGATCATTGAGGGGTTTTACAATTGTAGCATAGTTTTTTACAAATCTGCGGTAGTAGCCACTAAACCCAAGGAAAGTCTTGAGTTCTCTGTAGTTGCTTGGACGTGGCCATGTAGTGAGTGCTTCTATTTTATCAGGATCAGTACTCACACCCTCTTGGGACACGATGTGGCCCACATACTTCACCGAGGTCCTGCAGAACTGGCATTTGTCAATTGAAAGCTTCAAACCATAATCCTCCAACCTATCAAGCACTTTAAGAAGTCTTTCTTCATGCTCTTCCAAAGTTCTTCCAAACACAATCAGGTCATCCAAATAAACTAACACTTGCAGTAAATTCATGTCTCCCACAACTTTCTCCATAAGACGTTGAAATGTGGCAGGTGCTCCAGAAATCCCTTGGGGCATGTGTTCGAACTGATAAAACCCTAATGGGCAGATGAAGGCTGTCTTCTCCTTATCTTCTTCACCCAGAGGGATCTGGTAGTATCCACTTCGAAGATCCAACACAGAGAACCACTGGCTTCCCAGCAAACAGTCTAAAGCATCTTGGACTCGAGGCATTGTGTACTGTACGGCGGTTCAGAGTGCGGTAGTCAATACACATCCGGATTTTCCCATTCTTTTTACGGACCACCACAATGGGTGAGGCGTATGAGCAGCGGGACTCTGTAATGATGCCATTTGCAGCCAGCTCTTGAAGATGTTGTCGCACATCTTCCATCTCGGAGAGAGCAAGCCTCCTAGATCTCTCTCGGAAAGGTCGGGAGTCATGTAGTCTGATGTTGTGCTCTACTCCTTTTGCACATCCCACATCCCACTCATGCAGTGAGAACACCTTGGGTCTTTCACAAAGTTTCCTCCTCAGGCGATCTTTCCACTCCTCCGACAATGGTGAATCTCCAAAGTCAAACTTTGCTGGGTCTATTGTTGGAACTTGAGTCTCGCACTGGGGTTTCACAATTGATTCAGGCTCGAAGAGGTCTGCTATCTTTTGTCCTTGCTTCACAACAACATCTCGACTTGTTTCATTAGCAATCAGTATAGTCACTTTTTCCTGGGCTTCAGCAGGTAGGGTTATGACTCCACTGGGGACCAGCACTCCTTCCAGGAGCTCTCCTTCAACTGGCTGCTCTATCATTGCTAATGCCCCTTTACTGTCTTTCAGCCTGGTACTCATGACAAGCACCTCTTGCTCTGTCCTTGCGGGCACTACTAAGGGGGTTGTGCCCATGTACTTCAGTGCCCCAATCGGTAGCTCAGATGTCTCCTTTTTAGCACTCTCAATCTTCCTATAGGCTTCAGCACAAAGCGTATGGATCATCAGGGTACTCAGGTACTGGTCCCCAGCCCGTCGTCTGCAGTAATCCGCGAGCACCTTGAAGAGACTGGAGTTGGTCCCTATCAGCACAGACACATCAGAGGTCCCTTTAGGGTCAGGGCATATTAAGGCAGCTGTGTCTACCTCTTCCGTTACCCCAGCAACCTCCTCTGGGAATTCCAGGTGCACTATGACATACCCTTGGTAGGGGTATTCATCCATGCTGAGACTACACAGACCAATGCCAGTCAGTGGCTGTATAGGCAGGTGCCTAAGCATCTGTTGGTAGAATGACTGAAATATAATAATCACTTGAGATCCAGTGTCAAGCACGGCTTTACACTCCACCCCTTCAATCCTCACCATGACCTCTGCTCGCGGCCCTATCAGTCCTGCAGGGATCCCAGCTGGACGGTCTCTTCTGGGGGAATCTTCAAATCCTGTAGGCCTAGGTGGTCTCCGTCCCCAGACCTTCTGGCAGCTACTGGGACTCTCCCAACTGCTCCTCAGCTTTTCATACACTAAGGAGGGGTTCTCTTCCTTATGGCAGTTAGCAGCACTGTGCCCATCCTGACCACACCGATAGCAAAAGAATTGTCCTTTCCCCCTTCGCCGGGATGGGACAGTGGCTCTAGATACTGACTTCTCCATTGTCACAGTCTGAGGCTCCTTATTCCTGGAAATCTTTGCTCGGTCAACGGTGCTTTGCAGCTCAGCTATCCGTTCTGTCAGGACCTGCATTTGTTGGGCAAGTTCCTCTGTAGTGCTCACCATCAGTACACTGGCCATTTGCAGTGGCGTTGTGCTGGCTGGTTCCAATGTTTGGGCTTCCCAACACTCGCTGGCAGCCTGCCTTTCTTCCTCTTCCCTGACCTCCTTTATCAGCTGGGAGTAACTTGGGGGATGTCCCTGCCGTTCTCTTAGTCGGAGATGAAGTACGATCGGGTTCTGATACGAGTCCCTCTTACAACTTGAGCCAGTCTGGTCTGATCCATCTGCTCAGCAGTCACTGCTCCCCTCATAACAGCTTTCTGAAGCAGTCTCTCCAGCCTCTGTATATAGGCTGAAGTTTTCTCACCCCTTTGTTGTCGGGAATCAAGGAATTTACAGTAACTGTCTTCAGGGCTCTCTATGCTCCAGAAAGTATTATCAAGGGCCTCTAGGCAGTCCTTCACACTGACCTTAGGGTCAATGAGCTTCAGGGTGCGAAGTACATCTAATGCTGGGCCACTAAGGCTCTCTATTAGACATCTTCGCTTTTCTACATCCAGTGCAGCCCACTCCCCAGCCTCTCTCCCTTCACTGGGTTTTGGAACCCATGTCCCTTGTCTAGCAAGTACTATTTAATGTAGATTGAGTCATTTCTGTCATAAAGCAGTCTCATAGTTCCTCATTCACATAATTAAGGTAACAGCACTTTTTTCTCCTTCCTGCCCCAATAACAAAGAAATTGGGGATTCCACAGTGTGAAAACAACCATCCCATGCTGCTGTGTGTTATGCTAAGTGGAGTGGGTTTACCAATGCAAATGCACATTCCTAAAATTCCTTTGCCCACTCCTCATAATGTACCACCAGATGTCAGGGTAGATCTCATCCTGACTCTGCTTACATAAGCACCAGTTTATCTTTATCTTGCTCCACAGAAGCATTGCTCTGCTGAGCCACTACCAACTCCTGAGTTTCACTTACATTCCAAATCACCTTTGGCTCATCAGGCAGATTCCTACACAATCCCCTTTCAGGCAAACTGCTAGATTTCATAGTCAAAAGGTCAGAAGCATTCTCCTTCCCTTTGCCACACCCAAGCTCAGGAATCTTTTCCTTCTTGCTACAAGTTTCCAAACTGTCAGTAGGTAACACAATCAAGTCACCTTTATGCTCTCCTTGGCCTGGGCTAGGATATTATCCTGATTGGATAGAGTTGCTACACCTTTACCAGCAACACATTAGCAACAGGCAAGATACAAGCACCAGAATTGTCTGGTCTCTGGGATTTTGCCATGATGCTAACTGGATGCAACCAAGTTACAGTGTCATTCTCCCTAGCAGATACAAATTTAAGACCATTCCCTTCCTGGGCTTTAGTTGAATCCAGAACCAACTCTGAGACAACTGCACTACCCTCAACCATCACAGGCTGAAAGGCACCTTCTGTCTGCTCCACAGACAAAGAACTGGAGACACATTCTCCTTTACCAGACACACAGCTTGGGATCTTCTTTCCCTTGTCCCAGCACACAGGGCTGTTCTCAGACAACTGCTTGGAGACTGGGGTAGCTCCCTCCATGGGCAAGTCAATACCCCTAAGGAACATTCCCTTCACTGTCACAATTCTCCACACAGATAAGGTATAGGAACATTCATCTTCCACTATTCTTGCCTTCCCAAACTGCTGGCTAGACAAAGCCATCAGCTCACAAGGCTACCTAGACTTCCCTTGCCTTCCTCTCCCTTGTCCCAGCACCCAGGGCTGGTTATAGACAAATACTGGGAGAGTGGGGCAGCTTCCTTACCAGGCACATTGCCACTCCCAACAGATAAACTGCTGCTCTTCTCACTACACTGAAACAACAAGGAGTCCGGTGGCACCTTAAAGACTAACAGATTTATTAGGGCATAAGCTTTCGCGGGTAAAAAACCTCACTTCTTCAGCTGCATGGAGTGAAAATTACAGATGCAGGCATTATATAGTGACACATGAAGAGAAGGGAGTTACCTCATAAATATAGAACGATTCAAAGCTTAATTGACCTGGTTCTGTGAATCCTAGCATGACTACACCATTGTAATGATGCTGCCTCTGGCGGGACACAACTGAGAGTATCCATTCAGAACAAATTGCTTACAGCAGGGCAGTTACAGCCCAAAGCTGGAGAGAATCATAGAATCATAGAATCTTAGGGTTGGAAGGGACCTCAGGAGGTCATCTAGTCCAACCCCCTGCTCAAAGCAGGACCAAACCCAACTAAATCATCCCAGCCAGGGCTTTGTCAAGCCTGACCTTAAAAACCTCTAAGGAAGGAGATTCCACTACCTCCCTAGGGAACCCATTCCAGTTCTTCACCACCCTACTAGTGAAAAAGTTTTTCCTAATATCCAGCCTAAACCTCCCCCTCTGCAACTTGAGACCATTACTCCTTGTTCTGTCATCTTCTACCACTGAGAACAGTCTAGATCCATCCTCTTTGGAACCCCCTTTCAGGTAGTTGAAAGCAGCTATCAAATCCCCCCTCATTCTTCTCTTCTGCAGACTAAACAATCCCAGTTCCCTCAGCCTCTCCTCATAAGTCATGTGCTCCAGCCCCCTAATAATTTTTGTTGCCCTCCGCGGGACTCTCTCCAATTTATCCACATCCTTCTTGTAGTGTGGGGCCCAAAACTGGACACAGTACTCCAAATGAGGCCTCACCAGTGCTGAGTAGAGGGGAATGATCACATCCCTTGATCTGCTGGAAATGCCCCTACTTATACAACCCAAAATGCCATTAGCCTTCTTGGCAACAAGGGCACACTGTTGACTCATATTCAGCTTTTCATCCACCGTAACCCCTAGGTCCTTTTCTGCAGAACTGCTGCCCAGCCATTCGGTCCCTAGTCTGTAGCAGTGCATGGGATTCTTCCGTCCTAAGTGCAGGACTCTGCACTTGTCCTTGTTGAACCTCATCAGATTTCTTTTGGCCCAATCCTCTAATTTGTCTAGGTCCCTCTGTATCCTAGCCCTACCCTCCAGCGTATCAACCACTCCTCCCAGTTTAGTGTCATCTGCAAACTTGCTAAGGGTGCAGTCCACA
The DNA here is from genome assembly GCF_020497125.1 of Mauremys mutica. Lineage (NCBI taxonomy): Eukaryota > Metazoa > Chordata > Testudines > Geoemydidae > Mauremys > Mauremys mutica. Next base: position 42,657,995 of record NC_059080.1, read on the forward strand.
CCATCCTCCAGATCGTTAATGAAGATATTGAATAAAACCGGCCCCAGCACCGACCCTTGGGGCACTCCACTTGATACTGGCTGCCAACTAGACATGGAACCATTGATCACTACCCGTTGAGCCCAACCATCTAGCCAGTTTTCTATCCACCTTACCGTCCATTCATCCAGCCCATACTTCTTTAACTTGCTGGCAAGAATACTGTGGGAGACTGTATCAAAAGCTTTGCTAAAGTCCAGAAATAGTACATCCACTGCTTTCCCCTCATCCATAGAGCCGGTTATCTCGTCATAGAAGGCAATTAGGTTAGTCAGGCATGACTTGCCCTTGGTGAATCCATGCTGACTGTTCCTGATCACTTTCCCCTCCTTTAAGTGGTTCAGGATTGATTCCTTGAGGACCTGTTCCATGATTTTTCCAGGGACTGAGGTGAGACTGACTGGCCTGTAGTTCCCTGGATCTTCCTTCTTCCCTTTTTTAAAGATGGGCACTACATTAGCTTTTTTCCAGTCATCCGGGACCTCCCCCGATCGCCATGATTTTTCAAAGATAATGGCCAATGGCTCTGCAATCTCATCGGCCAACTCCTTTAGCACCCTCGGATGCAGCGCATCCGGCCCCATGGACTTGTGCTCGTCCAGCTTTCCTAAATAGGACTTCGGTTTTACCCCACTGGCTAACCAGAAGTCATACAAGCCATTCCCTCAGATACTCCAGTCCCCTTGTATCACCACCAGCACTGCTCCTTATAGGGACGAATGGTTATGAAAACCAAGACCCCAGTAAAAGAAAAAAGGTTCTCCCGATCCCAAAGGACCAAGCCCCAGACCCAGGTCAATATACCAGTTAGATCTTACCCACAAATCACACTGTTGTCAATCCTTTCGAATCTAAAATCTAAAGGTTTATTCATAAAAAGAAAGAAACATAGATGAGAGTTAAAATTGGTTAAATGGAATCAATTACATACACTAATGGCAAAGTTCTTGCTTCAAGCTTGTATCAGTGATGGAATAAACTGCAGGCTCAAATTAAGTCTCCGGAGTACATCCACAGCTTGGATGGGTCATTCAGTCCTTTGTTCAGAGCTTCAGTTTCGAGCATGGTTCCTCCAGAGGTTAGAAGCAGGATTGAAGACAAAATGGAGGGGTTTCCAGGGCCTTTTATATCCTCTGCCATGTGGAAGGATCCCTTTGTTCTTACTGTGGAAAATCACACAGTTCTTTACAGGTAGAGCAGCCATTACTCCCATACTACCTTGAATGTTCCCCAGAAGATTCCTCATATGTGGATTGGAGTCTCCCAAGGTCCATTGTCAGTTAAGTGTTTCTTGATTGGACACTTAATCTGAAGACTCCCTTCTCAATAAGCTGGCCAAATGCTTCACTGGTGCTACTTAGAATCAAACACATTGAGATACAAGTACATAGCCAATATTCATAACTTCAAAAACAAAAATGATACATGCATACAGATAGCATAATTATAACCAGCAAATCATGACTTTTTCATAGACATCTTACTTGACCTCCTTTGTACCTTGGTTGCAACAATGATCTATACAGTCACAGTTCGTGTCAATAATGTCACAAGGATATTACTGTGTAAGGCCCTTTCACTGGTAAAAGGCACCACAAACCCACAGAAGAGTATGCCTTGAGTCCTAGGAACTGAGTAAGGATGGCCCTGAACCCTAGGAACTGGGTAAAGATGGGGGTGCCTAAATTAACTGGGTTATGCCTTGAGCCCACGGAAGGGTAAAGGTGAGGTGCCCTAGAGTGTGCATGTAACAAGAGAGAGTAGCTTTTGAGCTTACACCAAGCTCTTCCTCATCTCTGGGAAAGGTCCCAGAGTGTCACAAGGTGGAGCAGATTTGTAAGCGTAAGGATCATTTTTCTATGTCAGTTCATTCAGAAGTGTGGTGATTGTTGGTGTGGCATTTAGTGCACAGGATGAGGTACACCACATGTTGTGACAGGCATGTGCAGGGCCCATGGATTTTGAAAGGTGTGTTGTGGGGAGTGTTGATCATCATATGAGGGGCACTACATCTGCAGGTTTTGTATCCTCCACCTCCCGAGATAACCCATTCCGGTGCTTCACACACACCCCCTACCTCCCCAGTAAAAAAGTTTTACCTAATATCCAACCTAGACCTCCCCCACTGCAACTTGAGACCATTGCTCCTTGTTCTGTCATATGCCACCACTGAGAAAAGTCTAATCCATCCTCTTTTGAACACACTTTCAGGTAGTTGAAAGCAGCTATCAAATCCTCCCTCATTCTTCTCTTCTGCAAACTAAATAATCCCAGTTCCCTCAGCTCTCCTCATAAGTCATGTGCTCCAGCCCCCTAATCATTTTTGTTGCCCTCCGCTGGACTCTTTCCAATTTTTCCACACCCTTCTTGTAGTGTGGGGCCCAAAACTGCACACAGTACTCCAGATGAGGCCTCACCAATGCCAATTAGAGGGGATTTATCATGTCCCTCGATCTGCTGGCAATGCCCCTACTTATACAGCCCAAAATGCCATTAGACTTCTTGGCAACAAGGGCGCACTGTTGACTCATATCCAGCTTCTTGTTCACCGTAACCCCTAGGTCCTTTTCTGCAGAACTGCTGCCTAGCCATTCGGTCCCTAGTCTGTAGCAGTGCATGGGATTCTTCTGTCCTAAGTGCAGGACTCTGCACTTGTCCTTGTTGAACCTCATCAGATTTCTTTTGACCCAATCCTCTAATTTGTCTAGGTCCCTCTGTATCCTAGCCCTACCTCCAGCGTATCTACCACTCCTCCCAGTTTAGTGTCATCTGCAGATTTGCTGAGGATGCAATCCACACCATCCTCCAGATCATTAATGAAGATATTGAACAAAACCGGCCCCAGGACCGACCCTTGGGGCACTCCGCTTGATGCTGGTTGCCAACTAGACATGGAGCCATTGATCACTACCCCTTGAGCTCAATGATCTAGCCAGCTTTCTATCCACCTTAAAGTCCATTCATCCAGCCCATACTTCTTTAACTTGCCAGCAAGAATACTGTGGGAGACCATATCAAAAGCTTTGCTAAAGTCAAGGAATAACATGGTCACTGCTTTCCCCTCATCCATGGAGCCAAGTTATCTCATCATAGAAGGCAATTAGATTAGTTAGGCATGACTTGCCCTTGGTGAATCCATGCTGACCGTTCCTGATCAATTTCCTCTCCTTCAAGTTCTTCAAAATTGATTCCTTGAGGACCTGCTTCATGATTTTTCCAGGGACTGAGGTGAAGCTGACTGGCCTGTAGTTCCTCAGATCCTCCTCCTTCCTTTTTTTAAAAGATGGGTGGTAGGTGACAACAAGTGGTGTGTGGTCAGTGGAGTTTGTTTCTGCATGGGAATTAGTTCTCTGGGGTTTGGTGAAGGCAGTTTTAAGTGTGTTCAGGGGTGTACCCTGGACTTTCTCCAAGGAACATATTCTGTGGTATCTGAGTGCCCAGCTGTAGCTAACAGATTTCCTCCTATGTTTGGGGTGGTTACTGGATCTGTGGAGGTAGGTGTGGTGACCCATGTGTTTCTTATATATAGTTGTGTGTAGGGTTCCACTGATGAAGCTGATCATGGTGCCTAGGTGTGGGAGTTCTCTAGAGAGAGTCTGATGGATGGTGGTGGTTGAAGTTGTGGTGGAAAGCTCTGAGGGAGTTTAAGTTGTCTGTCCAGAGGATGTAAATATCATTGATGTATCTCAGGTGTATCATTGGTTTTGTGGTGCATTTGTCCAGAAATTCTTCCTCAAGGTGGCCCATGAAGAAGTTGCAATATTGGGGAACCATCCTAGTACCCACGGCTCTGCCCATGGTTTGGACAAAGTATTTGTTGTTGAATGTAAAATAGTTATGGGTGAGGATGAAATGAATGAGTCTGGCGCTGTGTTTGGGGTGGTATCTGAGTGTTGTCTTATAGATAGTTGAGGCAGGCAGTGATGCCGTCATTGTGAGGGCTTTTGGTGGATAGGGAGGTGACATGCATGGTAAGGAGGATGGTGTTCTGAGGAAGGTTATTAATGTTGCAGAGTTTCTGGAGGAAGTCAGTTGTGTCCTGGAGGAAGCCAACCCTTTGTGTGGTGAGTGGTCCAAGGATGGTTCTATGAGTCCCCATATCCCTTCAGCAAGAGTTCCATGGACAGATATGATAGGTCTGCCTGGCGTCCCTTGTCTGTAGAAGGTCCCTGGGGTAGGTTCATGGGGATGAGGTTGTCAAGTTTCTCTTGGAGTTGTTTGGAGAAGGATTCGATGATATCCCTTAAATTCCTGGGTGGACTGTGGTGTAGGGTCTCTGAGTTCTTTATAGTAGGCAGTGTCGGAGAGTTGTCAGTTGGCCTCATTTGATGTAGTCTTCATGGTTCAGGACTACGATAGAGACAATCACTATTCTCTCAAATGAACTCAAACAGAAAAATGATAAAAGACAAAAACACCCTATCACCTGTGGGCCAACACTTTTCACAGAATGATCATTCCGTATCTGACCTCTCAGTCTTTGTCCTCAAAGGAAACCTGCACAACACCTGCCAAAGATGAGCCTGGGAACTTAAAACTTTAAATTTGTAACTCTGCTAGACACTACAAATCATGGACTGAATAGAGAGAGACACTGGATTTATGGCTTATTACAAGAACCTATAACCCACTAACTTCCTCTGTGCTATGACTGCAGAGGCGCTAACTTCACCATGAATGGTCTCTTGCAACATGTAGTAACTCCTTATGCTTAACAATCTGTTCCACCTTGTGTTTAGCTGTATACCTCTCCCAAACCCGAAGAGCTCCGGTAAGCTTGAATGAATGCTTGTCTCCCTCACCAGCAGAAGTTGGTCCAATAAAAAATATCACCTCACCCACCTTGTCTCACTAATATCCTGGGACTGACACAGCTACAACACTGCAAACAACATTTCATTTCACAAAGCAACTTGTATTTGCTGAGTCAGTGACTCTTGGCTACAGTCCGGAAGCTGCTGTTCACTGACATTCCTACCTACCGTCCTGTGGGGTGTGAGTGCTCACAAACAGCACATGAAGAAGGGGCAGGCTCAACAGCCAAGTTCTAAATCAGGGTCTGTCTACACTTAAAGCATTACAGTAGCACAGTGGGAGTGTTGTGTCTGCGCTGCTGGAGCACTTCAGCATAGACACCGTGGTTAATCCACCTCCCCAAAAGGTGGTAGCTAGGTTGACAGAAGAATTCATCTGTTGACTTAGTGCAGTCCACACCGGGGGTTAAGTCAGCATAGCAACCTATTCACACCCCAGAGAGCCGTAGGTATGCTAGTGTCAGTTTGTAATGTAGATCAGCCCTCACTGAGCTATACACAAAGATGGCTGCTCAAAACAGAGAGTCTGGGCAGGAGCCTGGGACTCAGGAGGAGACCTGGGATCCATTCCCTTCTCTACCACAGACTTCCTGTGTGACCTTGAGCAAGTCACTTAGCCTCTCTGGGCCTCAGTTCTTGAATCTTGGCCCTGCCCTGACGCACAGGGGATGTGAGGGTAAATGCGTTAGGTTGTGACGCACCCAGATCCTGTGATAAAGGGGGCTGACTAAGTATTGTTGCCCCTTGGCCCAAGAAGTGAGGGGCTTTGCTAGGTTGTTTCCGTCAGACGGAGAAGCTGATGACAAGTCAGGTATTTGGCACAATGCCATTTATTCACCAAGCACGTCGTCAAATGTTGCTCTCCCTGAACACAGCAGGAACAAACAGCTGCAGGCAGTTTCCTGGCTCATACTTCCCAACCCTGCCTTTCCAGCCAGTCCTGTGCCCCCAGGAAGCTTTGTCTGTGCTCCCTCTCAGAGCCATGCTCACGGCTGTGTCTCTCACACACATCCCAACAAGCAATCCTCTAGCTACAGTATTTACAACCAGGCCCATGGAAACCCTCAGACCATATGGCTTAGTCCTGCTCAGGCTTCATCCTGGGGCTGACTGCCTTGAGTGGTAGTGTAAGCAGAGTCAGGATGAGCTCTACCCTGACATCTGGTGGTAGATTATGGGGAGTGCAGAGTGGAAGTTTTCAAGTATTCGCATTAGCATTTCAGTTATTTGCATGGGCACTCCCACCCCACTTAGCATACCGCAAAGCAGCATGGGATGGTTATTTTCACAGCTGTGGGAGCCCCAATTTCATTGTTATTGGGGCAGGAGGAATGAAATGTTGTCACCCTGATTGGGTAAATGGGGAACTACAAAATTGTCTTGTGATGGGGGGTTTCATTGTCAGCTGGATAGCGCTTGCTAGATGGGGCACATGGGTTCCAAAACCCATTGAAAGGAGAGAGGCTGGGGACAGATATCTGTACTGGGTGGTGCAGGCTTCTTGTGTGAGCCAGAAGCACTGATTCCACCTGTGCCTCTCTCCACTGTGGAATGTCAGAGTTAATTTTTGATTCCCTTAAGAATCTAGATACAGGTTACTGAGCTGAACTCACTAGCAGTAGGACTCCCCTACTATGAGTTGGAATCACTAAAGAGCTGAAATCACTGAAGAGCTGGACTTGCTGAGCTGAGAGCATGGAGTACTGTGCTTATGAGTGGGGGAGCCTGAAGCAATACCGTGGAGCAGAGCAGCTGGCAGAGCGGAGTGGAGCAGTTTGTGCAGCCCTGGGTGAGTGGAGCCAAACAGCTCGCGAGGACGGCTGGAGCAGATCACAGGACAGCTGGTGGACCAGAACAGCTGGCAGAGCGGAGCAGCCCACAGCGCCAGCGGAGCTGAGCGTTTGCGGGGGACGACTAGTGGAAGCAGAACCCCACGAAGAGGCAGGGCAGTTGGCCCTGAAACCACGTAAGGTGCCCCTTTCTACCTAGGCTGGGGAGGGGGACCTTTGCAGAGAGACTCTTGAGCTCTGGGGCTGCACTGACCCGGGACTGAGACTTTGGGATTGTGGGACTTTTGGGACTGTGGGTGATTTGGGGGTTGCTGGATTCAAGGGCCCCGAGAGAAGGACATGGCCCAATTTGCTGGAGTCGGTCTTTGCTCATGGTTTGACCTATGAACTCTAGCTGAGGTATTTTCCCAATTTAATGCTTGTTGTTTGTCATGTATTAAACCTTTTCTGCTACACCAAGACTCTGTGCTTGCGAGAGGGGAAGTATTGCCTCTTCGAGGCACCCAGGGGTGTGTGTAAGATTTTCCCAGGTCACTGGGTGGGGGCTCGAGCTGGTTTTGCATTATGTTGTGGGGAAGGGACCCCTATGTATTGAACCCGGCCCTTGCTGCTATCGTCTCGGCCCGGCAGAAGGGTTACAGTAGCATCTATTGTCTCCAGCTATCTCACTTCCTGAGGGGGCTTAACTGCTCCTTCCAGTTATCTAGAAGTAGGGTGGTTAGCCCACTCCTCAGCTTTAACCAGGTCTTTGGGGCTGGTGGCTGAATTTATTTGGATGTCACAGTTAAATAAATAATGTCCTGGTTGCTAACTTTGCTGCCTTCTGTGCGCAGATTATTATTTTTATGACAAGTTTTTTTTAATTGTGCCTTACATGTGTGTAGTTATGTATGCCTAGTGCTTTAAAATACCGCTGTTGCCTTGGTTACCAGCGTCTATGGCTCTCTAGTGAAACGTGCACTGAAAATTCACCAGACAGGCTTGGCTGTCCCTAGCAGGGTTAGTATTGATTAAAGGGGATTCCATAGTGTGGGACTGAAAAAGCCACCCAGCCATCCTAAAACCCGACTGTACTGATTGGGTTGTCACCACGGATGTCAGTGTGTTCCCAGGCACCTCTGGCCAAGAGGAATGCAGCTTAGCCTGCAATCCTGGCCTAGCAGCCATCTGGCAATGAACATACTGGGAAGTGGGTCTCAACCATCACCCTGACTCAGAGTCAGCCATTTGCCCAGCCCCGTCACCTTTGCCTTCAGAGTCAAACATGTGTGACTGATTCCAATGCTACCCCTATAAAACGGAGGGGGCGTATGGGTGGGTGGGTGTCCGCTGGGAGGCTGGCAGAAAATGCTCAGCCCTGAAGAGGCAGGGAGTGCGGGGAGTTGGGGAGAATGAGATTTGCTTTTTTCTAGGCTATAATAAGATTTTTAACACCCCCACACCCTGACTGCCTTTTGTGACACCCTGAAAACTATAGAACTTTCTCCTCAAGGGACACCACTCTTTTCCTATTCTGAGCATGGACTTAAGGGTCAGCACACATTCCTGCAGCCACACCTGACACAGTGGCTCACTTCACCCCCCCTCCGGGCCACTGGCTCTTCACTTCATAGAGCAGGGGTAGGCAACCTATGGCACGCATGCCGAAGGCGGCACGCGAGCTGATTTTCAGTGGCACTCACACTGCCTGGGTCCTGGGCACCGGTCCGGGGGGCTGTGCATTTTCATTTAATTTTAAATGAAGCTTCTTAAACATTTTAAAAACCTTATTTACTTTACATACAGCAATAGTTTAGTTATATATTATAGACTTTTAGAAAGAGACCTTCTAAAAACATTAAAATGTATTACTGGCACGCAAAACCTTAAATTAGAGTGAATAAATGAAGACTCGGCACAGCACTTCTGAAAGGTTGCTGACCCCTGTCAGAGAGGCACAGAGTTTGAGCCCACACAGAACCATGAGACCATAAGCTAGCGCAATCTCCTATATAGTACAGGCCATTCATTTTCAGCCTTCCCGCTCTAGTGAACCCACTAACCTGTGTTTGACTATAGCTCAGTATCACAGGCACACTCAGGCAGGTATAGCATCTCTCTGTCGGCCCATCCTTTCAATATTCCACCCAAGGGGCTGTGTGGGTCTCCACCAAAAGCTAACGGTTTGCTGGTACTCAAGGCTATTTGGGGCTGTTTGTCCGGGAAACATTTTTAGAGTTCTGTACCATGTAGAACCTTGGCTTCTAAAACTGGTGGGGGTGAAACTTGTCCCCTGCCATGGGCTGGGTCTCAACACTGAGAACAATCAACAGCCCTTGATCCAGCCCAGCCCTGTCTGTACAGCCTGGGGCAGACTTGATTTCACAGACAAAGATCTGGACTGTAGCAGAGAGGGAAAGAGGGCAACAAACATTATCCATTACAAAGGCAACATTCTGCCAGCAGAGGCGTCTCATGAAAAGCAGATCCCAGCTCTCTGGACCAGACAAGGACTGTACAAGCTGACTATTGGGTGACAAATACCTTATTAGACTGGAAAATAACTTGTTAATAACTCTAGGCTAGCCATTCTCTTTTACCTGTAACCTTACTTTCAAATCCTTTTACTTATCTTTAGTTTGAATCTATCTCAAGCTCTGTTAAATAAACTGCCCTTTTGTTGGTATTGACATCTACATGCCTTGTGCTAAGTGGAGTGTTGAACTGAGGTGAAACCAGGGTGCACTGCTTCACTGGGGGCAAGGGTGTCCAGAAGACAAGGGACCGGACACTCAAGTGTAACAAAGGGTGTGTGTAAACTGCTAGTCTGAGGTGAGACAGAGCAGAGCAAGCAAAGCCCTTGTGCTGCCAGCGGCTGGCACAGTTGGGAGGCATCAGTTGTGGGCACAGATCAGGCTGGAAGCTGAGGCAGTGATGCACCCCAGATACCTCCAGGAACCCTGAAAAGTGTCACACCCACCTTTCCAAAAGGCAGCCAGTTTGGATCTGAAGACCTCAAGAAATGGAGAAGTCCATCACGTCTCTTGGAAGCTTGTTCCAATGGTGCCTTATTTCTAACCTGAACTGGTCTGGTTTCAGCTTCCAACCATCGGTTCTTCTTCTGCCCTTCTCCACTAGATTAATGAGCCCATTAGTACCCAGTATTTTCTCCCTGTGAAGATATTGATGCAGCATAGTCAAGCCACCTCTCTACCCTCATTTAGATACACTGACTAGATTAAGCTCTTTAAGTCTTTCACTGTCAGGGCAATTTTTCCAACCCTTGAATAATTTTTATGACTCAACTCTGCATCCTCTCAAATTTGTCAATATTCTTTTTAAAACTCGCACACAAGAACTGGACACAGTGTTCAGTATCAGTCTCACCAACACCATACAGAAAGGTCACATCTCTTCCCTGCTCCTCCACATCGCTCTTCTATTTATACACCCAAGGATCGTATTAACCCCTTTACCGACAGCATCACTCGGGGAACTTAGGTTGGGCTGCTTGTCCACTAGAACCCCTGGATCCTTTTCAGAGTCACTGCTGCCCAGGATACAGCCCCCCAGTCTCTAAGAGTGGCCTTCATTCGTTGTTACTAGATGTATAACTTTGCTTTTGGCTGTACTCATAGGTTCCAAGGCCAGAAAGGATCATTGTGATCATCTAGTCCAGTGGTTCCCAAACTGGGGTTCGTGGAATGTTACAGGGGGTTCTTGGGAAAAAATTCCCTAATGGCAGACAGAGCTGTCCCTAGGGATGCCAGACAGCAGGGAGCCAGCAGCCCCGAGCCCCTGGATTGCCAAGAGCTAAGCGGATCAAAGCAACCATATCTATCACACTGAGGAGATTTAAACTTCAAGACTCCTTATAAGAAATGGAAAAGGAGGTGGATATTTTTTGCTGTTTTTAAATTTAAATAGGCAGCTAGTATTCTTTTTTAAATTATTATAAAGAACAAGTTTAAGCTTTGTTGTAACGGGCGTTGTTTGCCTGGACTGCTCAAGACCTGAATGCTTGTGTAGGAGGAATGATTTGAGCTGGCTTCTTAAATACCTTCCTGCTGTTTCACATCTGATGCTCCTAGTAACAGGCTTACTCAAAGTGATACAAAGTACAAAAGTGAGATTTCAGAAGAGTGTTGCTGTTTTCACAATGTAATAAAAATACTGTAATGATAAATAATAATTAATAATAAATAGTGTGTAATAAACATGTCATAAAATCAAATTTTATATTTCCAAGATCACTGCTTTTATAATTTATACTCAGGTAAAGGCGAAAATCCCTGGAAACATTCATTTTTAGGAGGGGGTTCGCGAGAGTTGACATTTCAGTGAAAGGAGTTCACAGGTTGTTAAAGTTTGGGAACCACTGATCTAGTCTGACCTCCTGTGTGACATAGGCCAGAGAGCTGCCCTACAGTAATTCCTAGACCACAGCTTTTACAAAAAAATCCAACCTTGACTTTAAAATTGTCAGTGATGATGAATCCACCTCAGCCCTGGGTAAGTTGTTCCAGAGGTTAATTACCCTCCTTGTTAAAAATGTATGCTTATTTCCAGCCTGAATTGGTCTGGCTTCAACTTCCAGCCATTGGATCGCATTAGACCTTTCTCTGCTAGACTGAAGAGCCCATTACTAAAGATTTGTTCCCCATGTAGGCAGAGACAGATTAGGAGTTTGTGGGACCCTGGGCCAGAGCAAGTGGGGGCCCTTTCCCACCCCTTCCACCTGCAGTCTCCCCTTCCCCCCCCCCCCCGCCAGTGCTCCTGCCGGGAAGCTGGGTCAGGGTTCAGGGGTGCCCATTTTTCTAGGGGCCTCCCAATTGGCTGGGGCCCCTGGGCATGGGCCTTATTGGCCCAGTGGCTAATCTGCCACTGCATGTAGGTATTATAAGATCAAGTCATCCCTTAACTGTCTCTTTGTTAAAATAAACAGACAGAGCTCCTTGAGTCTATCACTATAAGGCAGGTTTTCTAATCCTTTAATTCAGTGGTTCTCAAACTTTTGTACTGGTGACCCCTTTCACACAGCAAGCCCCTCTGAGTGCAACCCCCCTTATAAATATATAAAAACGTTTTTTTAATTTAACACCATTATAAATGCTGGATGCAAAGCGGGGTTTGGGGTGGAGGCTGACAGCTCGCAACCCCCCATGTAATAATCTCACGACCCCTGAGGGGTCCCGACCCCCAGTTTGAGAACCCCTGCATTAATTGTTCTCATGGCTCTTCTCTGACCCCTGCCCAATTGATCAACATCCTGCAGTGAAGCCGGGCTAATGGTCTATAATTACCCAGGCTGCCCTTTTCAGATGTCGGCACAATATTCGCCCTCTTCCAGCCATTTGGCATTGCCAGGCCGCTTCCCTGTGCACTGGACTCACACACCCCTCACAGCTCGGGTGTTTCCCTATTTATAAACACAAGGTATTTAATGGGCGTAGAATTGCCAGTGCCAGCTAGTCAGAAAATGTAGAACAGACAACAAATATTGGTTATTTGCATAATGCCAGCAAAGGGTATTGTGGAAGTTACCAATATGGGAGATATTTTACTGGCCAGATTCGTGTCCTAGGGAGCCATAGAGTTGGTGGGTGGGTCCTGCAGCCTGTTGTGCTGGTGGGGGGAGCAGCTCCCCCAAGGAATGCTCCCAGAGCTGACCTCATGAGCCCCCCAGCACCTCCCAAGTGGGTGAGCTTGGTGACAGTCACTGCTCTGTGGTTTGCTTCAGTGATTCCAACCTCAGAGGCTACTTGTCACCAGGCCAGGCAAAAGGTATAGGGGTGAGTCTGCCCAGCCAGCTTCAGCTGTAGCCTGGCTGGCTCAAGAGAGTGAGCGTGTCACCCTCTAGTGGCTGCTGCCTCCCCCCCCCCCAAGGGGTTACAGCTCAGTATCAGTGCTGTGGTGGACGGGAGGGAGCTGGTGAGGCACCTGTCTGAGGCACCAGTGTGCTGCGGGGGCCGGGAGGTGCCAGCATAGCCCATGGTGGTGGTTTTTCCTGCTAGACTCAGCACCCTTAAATCCTCCCCTAATGTCAGCAGTCACAGTAGCTGCGCCATGGCTGTTAGCCAATGATCATCAGTGGTGAGCCCTGGCCAAGCGGAGAGGGGTTGGAGTCATTCTTGCTGTGCTTGGGACCATGTAGCTAGTGTGATGCTCTCTGGCTGGATTTTTAGCACTGCAGGGGGAGGGCTGCATTGGTTTAAGCAGGACTCCTGGAAACGCTTCCATTCATAGGATTTTGTAAGTCACCAGCAACCCCCTCCAGCCCCCTGCAGCCATGCCTGTATTTTGTAGCAAAGTCTAATTGCTAAAACAATAGCAAACACCACACCAGATCTGGAGCAATCCGCGGCCCATCCTGCCGAAGGACAAGCCAACAGAGTGTGTGTGAGACGAAGCGGGGATTTTCCCTTGTTATGTTGTATGTAAGCCTATGTGAGTCTTACTGTTTTGCATGAATGCTGTGTGTGCCTCAGTTTCCCTATATTGCACCAATGTCTATGTGGTGGGAATAAGGGTGTGTGACTTTTGTGGGGGCTGCTCCAGCTGCCTGCATAGATGCTATGGCCTCCCCTTCGTAACCTGAGACCCAGGAGGGGGATGCAACCAGGTGACTCTTGGCCCAGGAACCGAGACAAAGGCCATAGGAGGAGCAACGGGCAGGGCAGGGTGTGATGCAGTAGGGAGCAGGGTGGATTGACCTGGGAATGTTGTTTAGTTTTACTGGAACTGTCTGTATGGGGATGGGAGATCAGGGGATGACTTTAGGTAAGGGACAGTACCTGAGCCTGTAACCTGAGCCAGACAGAGGGGTGGGGCGAGTCAACACCTTTGCCTGGGAAACTGGACAAAGGGAGAGGGGGAGAGAAGGAGGGAAAGAGAGCCTGCTGGAGGGGTTTTGGTTTCAGTTTTGGGCTGGCTGGGAAGAGGCAGGGAACCCCAAGTCTGGGGTCTAAGATCCTTGCCCCCGCAGAGGGAACTGGCTGAGGGGTCCTGGTTTGTACCTACAAGCCCTGCTTGGGACTGTGTTCCTGTCATCTAATAAACCTTCTGTTTTACTGGCTGGCTGAGAGTCACGGTGAATCGCAGGAAGTGGGGGTGCAGGACCCTGACTCCCCCACACTCCGTGACAACTGGTGGCAGGGGTGGGATCTACTGCTCCTCGTGGACAGCGCTTCCTGCAGTAAGTGACTGGGGAGCAGTAAAATGAAGGGGGATTGATGGGGACCAGGCATGCTGAAGAGTCAGCGAGGGATGGTTTCAGGGGGCGATTAACTCCTGGGAGTGTGTGACCAGCAAGAAGGACTTTTGCAGTAACAGGGTCCCTCGGGGGATTGCAGCGAGTGGTCCCGGGGTGGAGGAGTATGTCACTCAACCCAGGCAGAGAGGTGGTGACCTCGAGAAGGGATGGCACACTAGGGGTCTCCCTGGAAACTGTGGGGAGCGGCAAGCACCCAGGCCTGTGAGTGGCCAGCAGGACGATGTATGCTAAGTGGCTTAAGAGTGACCTGGTGGAGCTGTGCAAGCAGAGGAGGCTGCGCAGTGGGAGGCTCACCAAAGAATAGCTGATTGCCCAGCTGGAGGAGGGAGATCGCTCGAATGAACTGATCCCTGTCTCTGAGGGAAGCAGCCTGGCAGATGCAGCGCAGGCACCCATGTCTGTCCCAGCTGGGAGTGGTCAGCCAGCTGCTGAGGGCTTCCCGAGACCCCTCTTCCTATGCCTAGGAGAAGGGCAGGGAGGAGCCCAGTGAATACCAAGGGCACCGTGACACCCCCAGCCAGCAGGGGATCCTCCCAGCGAAGCTCACCGGCCAGCAGGGGATCCTCCCAGCGAAGCTCAGCATCCGTGGAGCGGAAGTGGCTGGAATGGGAGAAAGAGCTAAAACTGAGAGAGCTGGAAGATCGCGAAAAACAGAGACAGCATGAACTGGAGCTGGCGAGGCTGAGGGGCAGTGAGCCCCCGGCTGCGGTGAGTGAGGGGGGACCAAGGACTGCGCGGAGCTTTGATAAGTGCATCCTGGCCCAGCATAAGGAGGGGAAGGACATGGATGACTTCCTGGATGCCTTTGAGACGGCCTTGCAAGCTGCACCAGGTTGATCCTGCGGACAGGTTCCGGGTTCTCACCCCCTTACTGGACCCCAAAGCCATGGCATTGTACTGCCAACTGGAAGGGGCGGAGAAAGGAGATTACAAACTATTCAAAAGGGCCCTGCTATGTGAGTTTGGGCTAACTCCTGAGATATACCGGGAAAGGTTCTGGAGCCAGCTAAAACCCCTGAAGTCTCATATCTGCAACTAGCCGTCTGCATGGAGGGATACGCCAGCAAGTGGGCAGATGGGACCCAAACAAAGGAGGACCTGGTTAAACTGATCGTACTAGAGCAACTGTATGAGCGGTGACCATCTGACCTGAGGCTGTGGTTGATGGACAAAAAGCCAGAGAACCCACGACATGCAGGGCAGCTGGCCGATGAGTTTGTGAAGAGCCAGTCGGGGTGGCAGGGAGGAGTCCCAAAGGAACAGGCCCGCCATGATGCAGAGAGAGAGTCATCCTGGGACCTCCCAAAGGGGGAATATGAAGAACCCCCTCCCAAGGGGAACACCCGGTGTCAGGGCCAACCGACCAGCTTGAGGGGCCAGTGAGATATGGGCTGCTATTACTGTGGCCAGAGAGGCCACATATGGTCCCAGTGACCCAAACTCAACGACAGACAGAGCAGACCAAACCCACAGAGTGTTAAGATAGAGACCCAGCCAGACGAGGGGCAGGCTTCCCAGGCAAGGGGAGGCTGGCAGCTTATCAACTGATCAGGAGGGAGGAGGGCCCAAGGCCAGCTCCTCTGGGGGGCTGGATGCCCCGGACTCAAGTTCTCCGTTTACAGGGTGGGCGCAGGGCTGTCCCTGTGGAGCGAGTGCCTTGTTCCCCTGGAGGTGGATAGGAGGAAGGTCAATGGATACTGGGATACAGGCGCTGAGGTAATGCTGGCCCGGCCCGAGGTGGTAGCTCCAGATCGGGTGATGACCAATACCTACCTGACCCTGACGGGGGTGGGCGGGACCCCATTCACGGTGCCTGTGGCAAGGCTACATCTGAAATGGGGAGCTAAGGAGGGCCCCAAGGAAGTGGGGGTGCACCAGCATTTGCCCACTGAGGTGTTAATGGGGGGGATGACCTGGAGGACTGGCCAAGCAACCGCCAGGGTGCCCTGGTCGTGACCTGTAGCCAGAGCTGGTGAGGAGCACTACGCCCTGACCTCGGGGAGGGTACCATGCCCGAGGCGCAGGAACCTACCCCAGAGGGGAGGGAGTGCCCAGGAACATAGCTCAGGGAGGCTGCGGCTTCAGACCCAGCCAGTGAGAGGGAGCCAGTCCCCATCCCTTCCCCAGCTGCTGAGTTTCAGGCCGAGGTGCAGAAAGATCCCTCCTTGCGGAAGCTAAGGGACCTGGCTGACCTCAGTGCAGTACATACCATGGGGAGAGGTTGCCAGGAGAGGTTCCTATGGGAGAAGGGGTTCCTATATTGAGAATGGGCTCCCCGCAGGGAAAATGGAGTCATGGGGGAGCAGGAGGCAGCTGGTGGTCCCCCAGAAGTTTCGCCGCAAGTTACTGTACCTGGCCCATGACATCCCTCTCGCAGGGCACCGGGGAATCTGGTGTACCAGGCAGAGGCTGCTACAGAACTTTTACTGGCCTGGGGTCTTTACTACGGTCCAACAGTATTGCCGATCCTGTGATCTCTGTCAGAGGGTGGGGAAGGCCCGGGACAAGGGGAAAGCAGCTTTGAGACCTTTGCCCATCATAGAGGAACCTTTCCAGAAGGTGGCTATGGACATAGTGGGACCTCTCAGTAAGACGACCCAGTCGGGGAAGAAATATATTTTGGTGGTGGTAGATTTCACCACCCGCTACCCCGAGGCAGTGCCCTTAGCCTCCATTGAAGCAGACACTGTGGCGGATGCGCTGCTGACCATTTTCAGCCGAGTGGGGTTCCCCAAGGAAGTCTTGACTGACCAAGGGTCCAACTTCATGTCGGCCCTGCTCCGGTGCTTGTGGGAGAAATGCGGGGTCTGGCACACCTGGGCCTCAGCATACCACCCCAAATCCACCGGGCTCATGGAGAGGTTCAACGGAACGCTAAAGATGATGCTGAAAACCTTTATGAACCGGCACCGGCAGGATTGGGACAAGTACTTACCTCACCTGCTGTTTGCGTACAGGGAAGTACCCCAGGAGTCTACTGGGTTTTCACCTTTCGAACTGTTATATGGCAGGAGGGTAAGGGGGCCCCTAGACCTGATGAGAGACGAATGGGAGGGGAAGGCCACTCCCGATGGAGAATCTGTGGTGGAGTATGTCCTGACCTTCTGAGAAAGACTGGCTGAGCTCATGGGCCTGGCCAGGGAGAATCTGGTCAGAGCTCAGAGGAAGCAGAAAGTCTGGTATGAACGCACGGCATGGGCCCGCACCTACGCCACCGGGGATCAGGTGATGGTTCTCATCCCTGTGAGGAAAAACAAACTACCGGCTGCCTGGGAAGGTCCCTTCAAGGTTGTCAAGCAGCTACATGAGGTAAACTATGTGGTGGAGCTGTCTAACTGGGCACATCACCGCGGGGTGTACCATGTCAATATGATGAAGCCCTATTATGACAGGGGGAATGTGGTGTTGGCCGTGTGTGGACATTGGGAGGAGCAGGGAGCCGACCCTTTAGTAGATCTATTCCCTGAGACAGGAGCTGGCTCCCCCTGGAAACAATTCCCCTCTCTGATCAGCTAACCCCTGCCCAGCAAGCTGAGATCAGAGGGGTGCTGCATCTGTACCGACAGCTGTTTTCCAACCAGCCTGGACGCACTAATTTGACTGTCCACCGGGTGGAGACCGGATCACATCCTCCTATAAGATGCTTTCCCTTCCGAGTCACAGGGAAAACTGCTCAGGACCTGGAAAGAGAGGTCAGGGGGATGCTGGCTTTGAGGGTGATCCAGCCATCTTCCAGTCCTTGGGCCTCGTCGGTGGTGCTGGTCCCCAAAAAGGACAGGTCGATCCGGTTCTGTGTGGACTATCGGAAGCTTAATGCCATCACCGTTTCTGATGCTTACCCCATGCCCAGGCCTGACGAGCTCCTACACAAGCTGGGAGGCGCTCGTTACCTTACCACCATGGATCTTACAAAGGGTTACTGGCAAGTGCCGCTGGATGCAGATGCCAGGCTGAAATCGGCCTTTATCACCCTTCTGGGGGTTTACGAGTTTCTGACCCTGCCTTTCGGCCTCAAGAGAGCGCCAACCACCTTCCAGCTCCTGGTGGATCAGCTACTGAGGGGGATGGAGAGTTTTGCCATGGCGTATATTGACGAAATCTGTGTCTTTAGCCAGACCTGGGAGGACCACGTGTCCCAGGTTAAACAAGTGCTGGACCAACTCCAGGAGGCTGGGCTGACCATAAACGCTGAGAAGTGCAAGGTGGGGATGGCTGAAGTATCTTACCTGGGCCATCGGGTGGACAGTGGCTGCCTAAAGCCAGAACCAGCCAAAGTGGAGATGATCAGAGACTGGCCCGCTCCACAAACCAAAAAGCAGGTCCAAGCCTTTATCGGGATGGCAGGGTACTATCGAAGGTTTGTGCCCCACTTTAGAACCATAGCTGCCCCCATAACTGGACTATGCAGGAAGGGGAAGCTGGACAAGATGGTCTGGACCGAGGAGTGCCAGGAGGCTTTCCGGACACTGAAGGAGGCTCTGGTCAGTGGCCCAGTTCTGGCAAACCCAGACTTTGACAAGCCCTTTATGGTGTTCACCGACACTTCAGACACAGGACTGGGGGCGGTGTTAATGCAGGAGGATGAAAAGCGTGTCCCTGAGCAAGAAGTTGCTACCCCGGGAGCAGAACTACGCGGCCATCGAGAAGGAATGCCTGGCCATGGTGTGGGCCCTTAAGAAACTAGAGCCATATCTCTTTGGGCGCCACTTCACCATGTACACCGACCACTCTCCCCTGACCTGGCTGCACCAGATGAAAGGAGTCAATGCCAAGCTCCTGAAGTGGAGCCTGCTCCCGCAGGATTATGATATGAATGTGGTCCATGTGAAGGGAAGTGCCAACATGATAGCAGATGCATTGTCCCGGAAAGGAGGCTCTGAATTTCCCCAGGTCACTGGTCAGCGTGACCCCGCTCAGTTCAGTCTCAAAGTGGGGAGAGATGTGACGCAGTAGGGAGCGGGGTGGATTGACCTGGGAATGTTGTTTAGTTTTACTGGAACTGTCTGTATGGGGGATGGGAGAGCAGGGGATGATTTTAGGTGAGGGACAGTACCTGAGCCTGTAACCTGAGCCAGGAAGGGGGGTGGGGCGAGTCAACACCTTTGCCTGGGAAACTGGACAAAGGGAGAGGGGGAGAGAAGGAGGGAAAGAGAGCCTGGTGGAGGGGTTTTGGTTTCAGTTTTGGGCTGGCTTGGAAGAGGCAGGGAACCCCAAGTCTCGGGTCTAAGATCCTTGCCCTCCCAGAAGGACCTGGCTGAGGGGTTCTGGTTGTACCTACAAGCCCTGCTTGGGACTGTGTTCCTGTCATCTAATAAACCTTCTGTTTTACTGGCTGGCTGAGAGTCACGATGAATCGCAGGAAGTGGGGGTGCAGGACCCTTACTTTCCCACACTCCATGACACAGGGGCCAGGCAGCTGGAAGCAAGTCAGTCTCGGCTGGCTTGGGGCCAGGGCCGGCTCCTGCGTTTTTGTCACCCCAAGAGGCAAAGAGAAAAAAAAAAAAAGATAAAGCCGCGATCGGCAGCACTTCAGCGGCTGCTCTACTGCGCCGCTTCATTCTTCTTCTGACAGGCCCAGCACACGGCATGCTTCTTGGGAGAGCTAGACCAGGTTGGGGAGAGGCTGGATGGCCGGTGGTCAGAGCACCGTGGGTTGGTCCCTGCATGACTATGGACAAGGCCCTAGACTCCAGCTGCGCTGCTGTGGGGACCGGAAGATGGGCTCAGCCTAGTGTGCAAAACTAGCAGTGTGGCTGTTGCAGCACCAGCAGGGGCTTGGGCCAGCCACCTGAGCACAGAATGACTCTGCTTCCTGGGCTGGCGCAAGGGGGGCTGGTCCACACTGCTAGTTCTAGAGCATGTCTGTCTCCCCAGGCAGGGAGGCTGGTGCCCCACTGAAGTGAGGGAAACAATCTGTGTGCAGCAGGGCCCCGGCTGTAGAATGGCCAAGAGCCTGCATGCAGGGGTGGCTCTAGGGATTTTGCCGTCCCAAGCACGCCTGTGGGAGGTCCGCCGAAGCCGCGGGACCAGCGGACCCTCCGCAGGCAAACCGCCAGAGGCAGCCTGCCTGCTGCCCTCGCAGCGCCAGCAGAGCACCCCCCGCGGCTTGCCGCCCCAAGCACGTGCTTGGCGTGCTGGGGCCTGGAGCTGCCCCTGCCTGCATGCAGTCTGGAGTGTGGGGCACTACACAGCGGCACTAGGGGCTGGCTAAGCACCGTAGCTGGCTGGGGGCAGGGTTGGATGGAGAGTGCACACCATGCCCAGAGTGGTGGGGGCTCGGTATGGTGCATGGCAGCAGTCCAGCCCTCACAGAGATCCCCATGGCAGGGCTGCCTCTGTCTGGAAAGGGCACCAGCACCGCCAGCTGCCATCATTCAGTCTCCCATAGGTAGGAGGTCGCTGAGTGACGCGAAGCTACTGTTACGGGGCAAGTGATTTTTAGAGCCATTCCTCACCACCAGCCCTGTCTTGCCGGGTCCAGTTTCATCCAGGGCTGGGAGGTGTCTGTGCTGCTGAATTTGGGGCTATCACATCTCCCAGGCCCCATGGAGGCTGGCGGTGCAGGGAGATGCTGAGTCGGGTGGGGGAGCGGGGCTCAGCGAGAGCTCTTCCAGCAGAGATGCTGCTGCGTGGGGAGGGGAGGCTCACAGACAGCCCAGCCCTTACAGCAAGCCAGCAGCACATCGTGAATGTCTGTCAGGCTGCGCAGAGGCAGCCATGAGAAGTAGGGATGCCCGTCTGTTGTGCAAGGCTGCAGAGCCAGCCACTGGCATACGTGCCGTCACTGTGCCACCAGCTGGCCAGCTGGGGGCGGGTGGGATACTGGTGGGGGAGACAGCTGTCTGCCAGATTCCTCAGTTTCCTGCGCCATGAGGGAGGCTCAGTGCTGGGATGGATCAGTGCCTGACTTTGTACACCTGGCCTTTCAGTGAAGGATGGCCCACACCAGGGCCCTGGTGCTGGGACTTGCACTTAGCCCCCAGCACGCTGGGATTTACATGGCTCCAGCACATTCTGGCTCCATCTTGCATCTTTGTCTCAATCTCCTTGAGATTTCTGCCATAGTTCTGGCCTTTCCCGGCCTGGAAGGTGCAGCCAGCCCATAGGGGCAGGGATGGGCAGAGCCCCAGCAGGAATTCTGAGCATTGCAGTCAGACAGGAGAAGGAGGGAGGTTGCCAAAGCAAACCCCTCCCAGCTACACTCTGCTCCCTGAACCCACCCCCACCCCTAGGAAAGCAGCCCCAGGGCGCTGCACGGGCCTGAGAAGGAAACTGAGCCAGTGCTGCTAGAGTGGGCACAGCTCTTGCAGCTCCACCCAGCACCATGTGCCAAGGGGCTGATGGGCAATGGGGCTGGGGGTGCCACAGGGACGAGCAGTGGCTGGAAGGGTGGGTGGAAAGGAGAATGGGCACGCAATCTGATGGCCGGAGCCGGGCTGGAGCCGGAGGCATGGAGCTCAGGCTCTTGGGTTCCCATGGTGATGTCACCGCAGTGTAGTTACCTTGGGATGCACACAGATCCAGAACTGCCCTGATGCTGGCACCCCACAGCGAGACCCTCCTCTCCAACACCACCACCCGTTCTCAACCACCCCATGCCCCAGTGCAAATGCCCCTCAGCCTGCACTCCACTCCAGAGCACTGCCAGCCCCAGCCCTCCCCTGCTTCCAGCACTGCCCATGGCCACAGGGGGTAGGGGAGCAGGATAAGGTTCAGGGCAGGTCCACAGGACATCACTGGTGCCATGAGCAGTATTGCCAACCCCAAAACGGTCAAAAATCATGCATCAGGCTCCCCAAAAATCATGAGATTGTGTAAAACTCACAGCTGTGGGGGGCTTGTATTTCCCTTCTGCTATTTGAGCCCTAGGGTCCCATGGGGTCTGTAGCAGGGTGGACCCTGCTCCTGCCCTGAAGGGGTTAAAAACAGCCCTGGGATAGGGCTGTGGCAGGAGAAAACAGCCTCTAGGCTGGGCTGATTGGGGGAAGTGGCTGCAGGTGAGGCCATGCCCCAAACTGAGCCACAGGCCTTATAAAAAGGCCAGGGAAGCCAGACAGTCTCTCTCTGGCTATAGAGAGAGATGGGCCTAGCTGCTGGGAAATAGAGACCAGGTACCTGAGTGAAGCAGGGCTGGGGACAGGCTGAGGAGCTGGGAAGCTCCAGCCTAGAGAGCCCCAGGCTGTGGCCTAGCAGTGGGCCAATAGGTACTGTGGGTTGCAGGGGGCAACCTAGGGGTAGGCCAAGGCAGCAGGTCCAAACCCAACTTTGCCAATGATGAATAGGCTGATACTGCAGTCTGCCCCAGAGTGTGGGGCTAGACAATAACTGGCAGTAGACAAATACTGAGGCAAGGTGGGGATAGAGGGTGAGGGTTCCCTAAGGAGGGGAGACCCAGAGAGAAAGGGGTTACTGCTAGGGGGCAGCACCCCATGTAAAAGGGCACCGGGTCCAGGGAGGGACACGGGGTCCAGAAGACAGGTGGATCACCAGCCTGCAGAGGGCGCTCCAGTGCTGGAAACAGAGCTAATTCCCAGAGTCACCAGCAGGAGGCGCCGCAGGGGTGAGTCGACCTGTTACACGTGGTCGAGAATGTGGGCACGTGCGGTCCGCCCCTGATACAAAGGGCCAAGGCAAGGACTATGGGACTATTGCCTGGACTTTGAGACTTGACAGACGGAAGAAAATGAACAGAGACTACTATTGGAGAGCCTGTGTGGTCCGGCTTGCCGAGCAGCAAGCACGGCTGCTTCAGCTGCTGCGGGGGCGGGCACACGGACCTCAATGGGGGCCAGGCACTTTGGGCTGGAGGCCAGTGCCGAGGCCTAAAGACTGTTTCGCCTGTGGGCGACGGGGACACTTCAGAAGGGAGTGTCCCTACCAGACTCGAGTGCCCCCAGTGAAGTTAACAGGGGGGCTCCAAACTTGTTGGGCTTGTGGAGAGCAGGGACACTTAAAGAGGGAGTGCCCTCATAGAGCTCCCAAGGCCCGGGCCAGCCCAGAAGGAAGGGCTAGGGCCCAAACAACCAGGACTAGGGCCGTGGCAGGGGGAAGGTGCCGAGGGTGCTTCCACTGCCACACCAAGGGCCACATCAAGAGGCATTGCCCCCTGAGGCAGAAATGGGGAGTGCCTGAGACCAAGGCTCAGTCTGAGACCAGCCCCAGAGAAGGGGTGGTGAAGGCTGAGGCCCCCAGAGAGAAGGGGGCTGGGGCAGAGAGGCCCCACCTAAAAAAGGGAACCCACATAGTGGCCAGGCGAGCCGAGGTGGGAACCCAAACCAATGTGGGAACCCACGTAGGACTAGGGAAGTCTATGGTGGGGACCCAGACAATTGAAGAAGGAAGCAGGCTGCTCCAAACACTGGAGAGCCTGCGAGCAGAAAGGGATTCTCTGCGGGCCCAGCTGAGGAGAAAGTTGGGCCGGTAGAGCACCCCACCTGCCCCCCGGTGGAGGGGTTCTTGAGGTGGGGGGTGTGTAGCAGGGTGGACCCTGCTCCTGCCCTGAAGGGGTTAAAAACAGCCCTGGGATAGGGCTGTGGCAGGAGAAAACAGCCTCTAGGCTGGGCTGATTGGGGGAAGTGGCTGCAGGTGAGGCCATGCCCCAAACTGAGCCACAGGCCTTATAAAAAGGCCAGGGAAGCCAGAAGCCAGACAGTCTCTCTCTGGCTATAGAGAGAGATGGGCCTAGCTGCTGGGCAATAGAGACCAGGTATCTGAGTGAAGCAGGGCTGGGGACAGGCTGAGGAGCTGGGAAGCTCCAGCCTAGAGAGCCCCAGGCTGCGGCCTAGCAGTGGGCCAATAGGTACTGTGGGTTGCAGGGGGCAACCTAGGGGTAGGCCAAGGCAGCAGGTCCAAACCCAACTTTGCCAATGATGAGTACTGGATACTGCAGTCTGCCCCAGAGTGTGGGGCTAGACAATGACTGGCAGTAGCCAAATACTGAGGCAAGGTGGGGATAGAGGGTGAGGGTTCCCTAAGGAGGGGAGACCCAGAGAGAAAGGGGTTACTGCTAGGGGGCAGCACCCCATGTAAAAGGGCACCGGGTCCAGGGAGGGACATGGGGTCCAGAAGACAGGTGGATCACCAGCCTGCAGAGGGCGCTCCAGTGCTGGAAACAGAGCTAATTCCCAGAGTCACCAGCAGGAGGCGCCGCAGGGGTGAGTCGACCTGTTACAGGTCACATCTGAAAGCTTTCTCCACAGCCACGAGGGCTAGAAACTTACTTTTTCTTTAAGAGTGAAGGCTGAAATCATCAGATCCACTTGGCTCCAGGAGCTGGGGCTTTAAGGAAAACAAAAATTATCATGAGACTCATGACACAATCATGAAAGTTGGCAACACTGAGGAAATTCATAAGAAAAGGCAGATGTCCATCTGCCCCATGGCTCCCCCCAGACCCCGCCAGGGTCTGCTCCTCTGTCCCATGGCTCCTGCCAGACCCTCCAGGGTCTGCCCTTCTGCCCCATGGCTCTCCCCAGACCCTCCAGGGTCTGCCCCTCTGCCCCAAGGCTCCCGCCAGGCCCCCCAGGGTTTGCCCCTCTGCCCCACAGCTCCCCCCAGGCCCTGTCCCATGGCTCTTGCTGGGCCCACAGGGCCTGCCCCTCTGCCAGTGAGAGGGATGGAAATAGCAGCTCCAAGTCTGGCCAAGAGTCAGAGGCCAGGCCCAGGGTTTTCCCTTTGCGGGGCCTCCTGGGCTCTGCCTCCCTGCTGAGCAGGATCAGCCTGCCTGGTCCCCATTCCCATCTGCAGCTGGTCTGCCCCAAGCACCATGCAGCCGAGGGCCAGCCAGCAAGGCCTTGCCCTGCAGTGGAGGCTCAGCAGGAGGTGGGAGGCATTCGCTCTGCACTGGTGCTAGCACACTTCGCTGTCCCAGTCCCTGGCAGGTGATGGGCCTGGCAGGGCCCTGGGTTTACAGGTGGCATGTTTTGGGGGTGGTGATGGCAGGGCTTGTATGCTTGGCACCCTGAAGGCTTAGACTGGGAGAGGCTGAAGGGAGCTGCTCTCAGCTTGCTGAGGTTTCTCTAGTCGGGAGCACTTGTGTTACAGTTCATAGAATCATAGAATCTCAGGGTTGGAAGGGACCTCAGGAGGTCATCTAGTCCAACCCCCTGCTCAAAGCAGGACCAAACCCAACTAAATCATCCCAGCCAGGGCTTTGTCAAGCCTGACCTTAAAAACCTCTAAGGAAGGAGATTCCACCACCTCCCTAGGTAACCCATTCCAGTTCTTCACCACCCTACTAGTGAAAAACTTTTTCCTAACGTCCAACCTAAACCTCCCCCTCTGCAACTTGAGACCATTACTCCTTGTTCTGTCATCTTCTACCACTGAGAACAGTCTAGATCCATCCTCTTTGGAACCCCCTTTCAGGTAGTTGAAAGCAGCTATCAAATCCCCCCTCATTCTTCTCTTCTGCAGACTAAACAATCCCAGTTCCCTCAGCCTCTCCTCATAAGTCATGTGCTCTAGCCCCCTAATCATTTTTGTTGCCCTCTGCGGGACTCTCTCCAATTTATCCACATCCTTCTTGTAGTGTGGGGCCCAAAACTGGACACAGTACTCCAAATGAGGCCTCACCAGTGCTGAGTAGAGGGGGATGATCACATTCCTCAATCTGCTAGAAATGCCCCTACTTATACAACCCAAAATGCCATTAGTGGCAGCACAGCCTGGTGTTTAGAGCATGGGAGAGGAACGCAGGACCTCTGGCTCCTATTCCCAGCTCGGCTAGCAGCCTCCTCTGAGATCTACTCCTGAGGGAATTCTGTGCCACTGCACAATGCAGAATTTTGCAGAAATTAATATTGTGTGTGAAGAATTTTCTGTCCCCCACACAAATAGATAGAAGACACTGCCAGGGGGGCAGCGAGGGGCGGGGGAGAGCGGGGAGTGGAGCTAGAGGGTTTCTGGCAGCTGCAGTTCCCCGCATGCCCTGAGGGAAGGAGACAGCGAGCAGGAAACTCCAAGGGGTAACTAATGGTGTTCCCCAAGGGTCAGTCCTAGGACCAATCCTATTCAACTTATTCATAAATGATCTGGAGAAAGGGGTAAACAGTGAGGTGGCAAAGTTTGCAGATGATACTAAACTGCTCAAGATAGTTAAGACCAAAGCAGACTGTGACGAACTTCAAAAAGATCTCACAAAACTAAGTGATTGGGCAACAAAATGGCAAATGAAATTTAATGTGGCTAAATGAAAAGTAATGCACATTGGAAAAAATAACCCCAACTATACATACAATATGATGGGGGCTAATTTAGCTACAACAAGTCAGGAAAAAGATCTTGGAGTCATCGTGGATAGTTCTCTGAAGGTGTCCATTCAGTGTGCAGAGGCGGTCAAAAAAGCAAACAGGATGTTAGGAATCATTAAAAAGGGGATAGAGAATAAAACTGAGAATATATTCTTGCCCTTATATAAATCGATGGTACGCCCACATCTCGAATACTGTGTACAGATGTGGTCTCCTCACCTCAAAAAGATACACTGGCACTAGAAAAGGTTCAGAAAAGGGCAACTAAAATGATTAGGGGTTTGGAATAGGTCCCATATGAGGAGAGATTAAAGAAGCTAGGACTCTTCAGCTTGGAAAAGAGGAGACTAACGGGGGATATGATAGAGCAGGGGCAGGCAACCTATGGCACGGGTGCCGAAGGCGGCACGCAAGCTGTTTTTCAGTGGCACTCACACTGCCTGCGTCCTGGCCACTGGTCCGGGGGGCTCTGCATTTTAATTTAATTTTAAATGAAGCTTTTTAAAACATTTTAAAAACCTTATTTACTTTACATACAACAATAGTTTAGTTATATATTATAGACTTATAGAAAGAGACCTTCTAAAAATATTAAAATGTATTACTGGCATGCGAAACCTTAAATTAGAGTGAATAAATGAAGACTCGGCACACCACTTCTGAAAGGTTGCCGACCCCTGTAATAAAGGTATATAAAATCATGAGTGATGTGGAGAAAGTGGATAAGGAAAAGTTATTTACTTATTTGCATAATACAAGAACTAGGGGTCACCAAACGAAATTAATAGGCAGCAGGTTTAAAACAAATCCAAGGAAGTTCTTCTTCACACAGTGCACAGTCAACTTGTGGAACTCCTTACCTGAAGAGGTTGTGAAGGCTAGGACTATAACAATGTTTAAAAAAGAACTGGATAAATTCATGGTGGTGAAGTCCATTAGTGGCTATCAGCCAGGATGGGTAAGGAATGGTGTCTCTAGTCTCTGTTTGTCAGAGGGTGGAGATGGATGGCCGGAGAGAGATCACTTGATCATTGCCTGTTAGGTCCACTCCCTCTGGGGCACCTGGCATTGGACACTGTCGGTAGACAGGATACTGGGCTAGATGGAACTTTGGTCTGACCCGGTACGGCCGTTCTTATGTTCTAAGCCTGGGACCCAGCATCAGGCTGTTTCTCCCTCTGGATCCCTGGGCTCTGAGAGGGGGCAGGTGTCTGGGCTAGGGAGAGAGGGAAAGCTCAGTGGTTTGAGCATTGGTCTGCTAAACCCAGGGTTGTGAGTTCAATCCTTGAGGGGGCCACTTAGGGATCTGGGGCAAAAATCAGTACTTGGTCCTGCTAGTGAAGGCAGGGGGCTGGACTCGATGACCTTTTGAGGTCCCTTCCAGTTCTAGGAGATTGGTATATCTCCAATTATCATTATACCATCATCGTCATTAGGGGGAGCGTGGCTGGGCTCTGGGGTGTGTGTGTGTGTATCTGGGCCAGGAAGCCCCCATGGCTGGGTTCTGGGGAGGTAGGGGGGTGCGTGGCTGGGATGGGGGGCCCCACAGCTGGGCTCTGGAGGGGAAGAGATTGTACATGTCTGGCCCCCAGGGTGGGCTCTGAGGGTGGGGAACCACCCTCCCCAGCAATGGTGCCCCCATGCGCCCTTCCCCAAACTGAACGTGTCCAGCCGCCCCCTCCCCCAAACTAGACTTGTCCCATGCCTCTCCTCAGATGACAGCGCCCCCACTCCCTCCCTCATACTGGACCCATCCCTCTCCCCTACACAGACAACAGTGCTCCTCACCCCAAACAGGATCCATCCCACCCCATCCCCAGGCGACGGCACCCCCCACTCCCTCCCACAAAATTGGACCTGTCCTGCCCCCCTTCCCAAACTACGGTGCCCGCCCACCCCATCCCCCAAACTGGACCCGTCCCAGCCCCCCTCCCCTGATGGTAGCAACCCCTGACCCCAAACTGGTCCTGTCCTGCCCCCTCCCCAGACTACAGCGCCCCCCATGACCTCCCCCCATCCCAGATGATGGCCCCCTGCCCCTCGTCCAAACTGAACAAGTCCAGCCCATCTCCCCAAACAAAGGCACCCACCTGCCCCACTCCCCAGATGGCAGCACCCCCCAGCCCCAAACAGGATATATCCCACCCCAGGCAACAGCGCTCCCCTGCCCCCCTCGCTAGAGGACGATGACCCCCCTCACCCCAAACTGGATCCGTCCCACCCCCTTCCACAGCTAACAGCACCCCCTGCCAGCCCCCAAACTAGAGCCATCCCACCCCCCTTCACAGATGATGCCCCCACCCCTCTCCCCAGATGACTATCCCCCACCCACCTCCCCCAAACTGGATCCATCCCACCCCCATCCCCAGGTAACAGCACCCCCTGCCAGCTCCCAAACTGGACCCATCCCGCCCCCTCCCCAGACAACTACCCCCAACCCTCCTCTCCCAAAGTGGATCCGTCCCACCCCCCTCCGCAGATGATGACGTCCCTGCCCCCCGGGGTCACCTGGCGGGGGAGATGGGGGCACTGAATCCCCTCTCCCCCCTGGGCACCCTTCCCCTTGACCCAATCAGGGTGCCTGCCAGGGGAAGCTAGCGGCTGTGCTCCCTAAGCCTCTGCATTAGAATAACGGTGGGGCCAGGGCGGGCACATGGGGCGGGGGAGCTGCATGCACAGGACCCTCCCACCAGCGCTACCCCAGGCCCAGCAGGGGCCTGAGAGCCCAGGAAGGAGGTAGGGGCCGCATGATCTGTACGCAGATGTGACGAAGTGGGGATTTTCCCTTGTTATGTTCTATTTGAGCCTATGTGAGTCTTACTGTTTTACCCTAGCAGACATTGATGATATTTGTGTCCTTAGCCAGACCTGGGAGCACCATGTGTCCCAGGTGAAGAGGGGGCTGAGTCGCTCCATGATTCAGGGCTGACTGTAAAATCTGGCAAGTGCAAGGTGGGGATGGCAGAGGTGTCATACCTGGGCCACAAGGTGGGGAGCCGCTGCCTAAAGCCAGAGCCAGCCAAGGTGGAGGTGATCAGAGATTGGCCTGCTCTCCAGACTAAGAAACAGGCCCAGTCCTTTACTGGGATGGCGGGTTTGTGCCCCACTTTAGCTCTGTGTCAGCTCCCATCACTGAGCTATGCAAGAAGGGTGAGCCAGACAAGCTGGTCTGGACCGGGCAGTGCCAGAGGGCTCTCTGCAGACTGAAGGAGGATCTGGTCAAGAGCCCGGTGCTGGAAAACCCAGACTTTGACACGCCTTTATGGTGTTTGTGACGTTATTGACCTGAACTGGAACCGTATAGATCATTGTTGCAACCAAAGTCCTGTAGTGGCACCAAATCTTGTATAAAGGGGGTCAAATAAGGTGTCTAGGACAAGGTTATGGTTTGCTGGTTATGTTTATGCTATCTGTATATGTGAATCATTTTTGTAGTTGAAGTTATTAATATTGGCTCTATATTGTCTGTATTTCAAACTTCTGCTGTGCTTCTGGGTGACACCCCAGACAAGTTGGTGTCAGCTCTGCCTAGCCTGCTTAATGGCCCACTAAGGACTATCAGCTATACAATTGACCCATTGAGAGAAGGCAGATATGCCTTGAGACTCAGCAAAGTATGCAAGGACTTGCCCATGTGACTCCAGACTCCATTTTGCTGTAATTTTCCACAGTAAGAACAAAGAGGTGTCCTTACACCTGGACAATACTATAAAAGGCTGATGCCTCATCTCCATCTTGTCTTCAATCCTGCTTCTTATCTGTGGAGGGACTTTGCTACAAATAGAATCTCTAAACAAAGGACTGATGACCCATCCCAGCTGGAGATGTACTCCAGAGACTTGATTTGAACCTGCAGTTTATTCTATCACTGCTACAAGCCTGTATGTAATTGATTCCATTTAACCAATTCTAGCTCTCATCTAGATCTTTTTCCTTTTATGAATAAACAGATTCTAAAAGATTGGCAACAGCGTGATTTGTGGGTAAGATCTGACTTGTATATTGACCTGGGTCAGGGGCTTGGTCCTTTGGGATCGAGAGAACCATTTTTCTTTTACTGGGGTATTGGTTTTCATAACCATTCATCCCCATAATGAGTGGCACTGGTGGTGATACTAAGGCCTTGGCTACACTTGCAAATTTGCAGCGCTGCAGCAGGGTGTGAAAACACACCCTCTCCAGCGCTGCAAATTGTGGCGCTGCAAAGCGCCAGTGTGGTCAAAGCCCCAGCGCTGGGAGCGCGGCTCCCAGCGCTGGGGCTTTGACCACACTGGCGCTTTGCAGCACCGCAACGCGGCTCCCAGCGCTGTGCGTTATTCCCCACAGGGAGGTGGAGTACAGACAGCGCTGGGAGAGCTCTCTCCCAGCGCTGGCGCTTTGACTACACTTAGCGCTTCAAAGCGCTGCCACGGCAGCACTTTGAAGTGCAAGTGTAGCCAAAGCCTGAGAAACTGGAGTGTCTAAGGGAATTGCTTGTGTGACTTTGGTTTTACCCCACTGGCTAACCACAAGTCTTCTCTGTCTGGCTGGTTTGGTTTGCCTTAGAGGTGGAAAAACCCCAGCCTTGGGCTCTAACTGCCCTGCTTGAAGCAATTTGTCCTGAACTGGCATTCTCAGTTGGGTCCCACCAGAACCAGCATTGTTACAGTGTTCACCAATGCCCCAGACACAGGGCTGGGTGTGGTGCCGATGCACACTGATGCAAAGGCTGAGAAACACCCATCATGTACCTGAGCAGGAAGCTGCTGCCTCGGAAGCA
Organism: Mauremys mutica; assembly: GCF_020497125.1. Taxonomy (NCBI): domain Eukaryota; kingdom Metazoa; phylum Chordata; order Testudines; family Geoemydidae; genus Mauremys; species Mauremys mutica. The sequence continues at coordinate 42,688,900 of NC_059080.1, forward strand.
GAGCTATACAGCCATAGAGAAGGAATGCCTGGCGCTGGGGTGGGCTCTTAAAAGGCTGCAGATAGATCTCTTTGGGCACCACTTCATTGTGTACACTGACCACTCGCCCTGCCATGACTGCACCAGATTAAAGGGGCAATACCAAGTTCCTGAGGTGGACTCCATCTCTCCAGGAGTATGACATGGAGGTGGCCCATGTTAAGGGTAGTGCAAATGTTATAGCTGATGCTTTGTCTCAACAGAGCCGATTAACTTTTTGTGGGCCCGGTGCCAAACATACTTGTGGACCTGCTTGGGGAATGAAGGGGCCAGTGGCAAGAGCACAGCGGGCAGGGTGGATTTGATTTAAATCACTAGTCAGGAAGACTCGATTTAATCATGGTTTTCTACATAAGTGCATTTTTGTTGGTTGTTATAACCTTAGTACATATTCTTCACAACTCAGAGATAGATGTGGGTTTCATTTTTAGAAGGTAAACACTATACATTTTTAAAGTGATTTATTTTGAAAACTTCAGATTCATTTTACAGCTATATCAGAAAATGAATGATTGTTTGGTTATTTCATTTACTGAAAGTAATTTAAATTGTTTTATTTAACTAAAACAACAAAGTTAAGTATTCTGGATTTTTTTCTTCAACAGCAAACATATAATATTTTAACAAAAAAGCATATGTCCCTCACTTCTCACATTTATTTCCAGCCTTCTTCTCCTTGTCCAGATCTATTCCGCCCCCAACAATCTTCTGTTCATTGAACTTTTTGAAACTTTTCACTTTTAGAGAGAGGTAAGGGATTAACTCTGTGTACACACATTTGCAGAGGGACAATAGAGTTGAGGTCTGTTATTTCTCCTCTCTCTATTATTTATTTATTTAAAAGCATTTTTGCTGTTAACAAGCATGTTACCTCTGGAGACACAAAAGCACAGTCTGAGAACTGCAAAACTAAGCATCTCTGATGGTATCTTCTAGACTGAGCTCTGAGTCTCATTGGGTAGGTAGAAAGATTAACCTAAATAATCTATTCAGAAGCCTGTGGAATCCCATTAGATTGGGTCCTGTGACAGACCCAGGCCAGTCTGGTCCTATTAGTATCCAGGAAGTGAGCGGGCGAAGCCCGCCCACTGCTAAAGGACCTCCCCCCAGCCTAAGGAGAGGATCCACAGGTCCGGGACACTAACTAAGTACGTGGGACAACTAATGAAAAAAACAGGAGCGGGAGTGAGGTCATAGGGCTAAACGAAGGGAACCAGATGGGGACACCGAGCAGAGAACCCCGGACAACGCCCACTGCTCCTCGAAGGCGTCAAGGGAGCCAGTGGACGCCGCCCAGAGGAACTCTGCCAGGCCAGTCTGGTCCTATTAGTATCCAGGAAGTGAGCGGGCGAAGCCCGCCCACTGCTAAAGGACCTCCCCCCAGCCTAAGGAGAGGATCCACAGGTCCGGGACACTAACTAAGTACGTGGGACAACTAATGAAAAAAACAGGAGCGGGAGTGAGGTCATAGGGCTAAACGAAGGGAACCAGATGGGGACACCGAGCAGAGAACCCCGGACAACGCCCACTGCTCCTCGAAGGCGTCAAGGGAGCCAGTGGACGCCGCCCAGAGGAACTCTGCCAGGCCAGTCTGGTAGAGGGCAAATATACTGGTCACTGGCTGAGTAGTTTTCTGTTCCCTGAGTGACCAGAGCAGGGGCTGCACTAGAGTAATCGGGAACCTGCTAGAACCAATTCAGGCAGACAAGCTGATTAGAACACCTGCAGCCAATCAAGGCAGGCTAATCAGGGCACCTGGGTTTAAAAAGGAGCTCACTCCAGTCAGGGAGGGAGGAGCCAGAGGAGAGGAAGTGCGTGTGAGGAGCTGGGAGCAAGAGGTGCAAGGAGCTGAGAGTGAGAGGGTGTGCTGCTGGAGGACTAAGGAGTACAAGCGTTATCAGACACCAGGAGGAAGGTCCTGTGGTGAGGATAAAGAAGGTGTTTGCAGGAGGCCATGGGGAAGTAGCCCAGGGAGTTGTAGCTGTCATGCAGCTGTTACAGGAGGCACTATAGACAGCTGCAATCCATAGGGCCCTGGGCTGGAACCCGGAGTAGAGGGCGGGCCCAGGTTCCCCCCAAACCTCCCAATTCCTGATCTGACACAGGAGGAGTTGATCCAGACTGTGGGGAAGATCACTGAGGTGAGCAAATCTGCCAATAAGCGCAGGACCCACCAAGGTAGAGGAGGAACTTTGTCACAGTCCCTAATCCATGAACTATTAGAACTCATTTACGAAACTTTTCTTAAACATTACATGAATATATTGTCTCGTACTATAGAATTAGAATTTACAATCCCTATTCCATGATGAGATATCTTTGCACTATAATGTATCTTAATTAAAACTATCTTTAGACAGGTTTTTTCCTCAAAAAGCATTTTATCAAAAAAATCCAATTTAAAAAAAAATCATTGATTTTTATCCACCCTGACAGCAGGGCATGGAGCCAGGGAAGGATTGGTCCCCAGCTGAAGCAAGGCAGGGGCCAGGGGCAAGATGAGTACAGTGGGGCATGGGGGGAGGATTAGTCCCTGCTGACTGGAGCAAGGCAGGGGCCGGGGGCAAAAGCACAGCCGGGCAAGAGCTAGGGTTGGTCCCTGGAGCAAGGGAGGGGCCGGGGGCAAAAGCACAGCCGGGCAAGAGCTAGGGTTGGTCCCTGGAGCAAGAGAGGGGCCGGGGGTAAACTGCAAGCACAGCAGGGCTGGGGAGGGGGTAAACAAGATGCCCACTGCCCATATAGAGTGGGTACCTACCTTCTCCCTGGTTCTAGTCCATTCTCTTCATCTCTCTCTGCACTGAGCCGTCCCTCCTCCAGTGTGACGAAGTGGGAATGTTCTTAATGTTTTCTCTGAATACTGTGTTTCCCCTATGTCTCAGTTTCCCCTATGCATTTCTTACGTATCTAGGTGGTGGGATAAGGGCAGGGCCAGCTCCAGACCCCAGCGCGCCAAGCGCGTGCTTGGGGCGGCGTTTTGCTGGCAGGGCGGCAGGCGGCTCCGGCAGACCTCCCGCAGGCATGACTGCGGAAGGTCCGCCGGAGCCGCCTGCCGCCCTCCCAGCGCACCCTCTGCAGGCACGTCTGCAAGAGGTCCCCCGGAGCCGCGGGACCGGCAGCGCGCCCCCTGCAGCATGCCGCCCTGCTTGGGGCGGCCAAATTCCTAGAGCCACCCCTGGATAAGGGTGTGTGATTGTTGCAGAGCCCTAGGCAGGTGTGATGTTGTTTGCACAGAGAATGCCTGACATCCTGTCTCCTAGCAACTGATGGCCTGGGCCCCTCCCCTGCAAGGTGCCAGCTGAAGGTGTTGGAAAACAAAGAGATAATTTCTGAAAGTGAGAGGGCTAAGCCTTAAGTGGTGGGAGGGAGGAAGCAAGTGGTGGGTGGGCTAAGGAGTGGAGAGGAGCTAGTGGGCAGGGCCAGATCTGCTGTACTACCCAGGTAGGTTGGAGACTGGGGAATCAGTCAACACAGTATCCCCAGCCCAGGTGACGTGACAGTCAGTGGTGGATTTCAGCTTCATTTTTGGGGCGCCTCCTTGGGACCCAACCAAGAAAAAGAACATTCTCTCTTATCTCCCCCCACTCCCGTTTTTCATTTTTTTTCTTCCTCCTCCTCCTATAGGTAATAGCAAGTAAATGAAAATAAAATGAGGTACCTTGATTGTTTTTGTAGTCTAACTTATTTTTCCACAGACCATTTGAAAATCGCAGAGGGTCTCGACAGACCACTTAATGATCTTTCCAAATATTGTTTGTACCTTTAGCTAACTATTGTAAAGCACTTTGGATAAGAGTGCTTTATAAAAAAAATGTAAGAAAATGTTGGTGTGGGGGGTCTGGCCAGGTCTCAGGATGTGGAAGGGGGCTCAGGGCTGGGGGTGCAGGGTCTTGGAGGGAATTAGGGTGCAGGAGCAGGCTGGAGGTTGGGGTGCAGGGTCTGGCCAGGAGCTAGGGTGAGCGAGGGGGCTCAGGGGTTGGGGCAGGAGGTTGGGGTGTGGAGCGCTTACCTAGGGCAGCTCTTCATTTGGTGCTCAGGGTGGGGGTGGGGATGTGGGCGGTGCAGGAGTCAGGGTTGGGGTCATGGGGGTGTGTGGAGGGGTGCAGGAGTCAGGGATGGGGGTGTGGGCTGGGGTCATGGGGGTGCTCCCAGCCCTCTGCCCTGAGCGGCTCACGCCAGGGGGCTGGAGGGGGTATGCCCTGATTCCACCCCCTTCCCCAAGGCTCCCTGAGTGTCGAGCGCACTGCAGCCCCGCTCCTCCCCCTCTCTGTGCCGGCAAACAGCTGTTCGGTGGCAGGAGAAGCACTGGGAGGGGGAGGGGGAAGGGGAGGGGCAGGAACATGGCATGCTTGGGGGGGGAGGCGGAGGAGGGGGGAGCTTGGCTGCCGGCGGAGCCTGCCCTGCAGCAGGAGCCCCAGGAGCTGGAGCAGTGGGTGGAGAAGAGTGGGCCGTCCGGGGCTCTTTTAGAGCATGGGCCCGGTGCCATGGTAAACCCGGTTCTGGTCCCGGAGAGGGGGGCCTGAACTTCTCCATGCCACTGGCTAAAGTGACCCCACTCAGTTCAGTCTCAAAGTGGGGGAGAGATGTAACAAAGTGGGCATTTTCCCTTGTTATGTTGTATGTGAGTCTTACTGTTGAGCTTATGTGAGTTTTACTGTTTTGCATGAATAGTGTGTGTGCCTCAGTTTTCCTGTGTGCTTCACCAATACCTTGGTGGTGGGAATAGGGTGCATGACTTTGGCTGAGACCTCTGGGGCAGGTGAGGCTGCTCCAGCTGCCTGCACCTATGCTATGACTGGTGCTCTTTTTAACCTGAGACCTGGGAGGGGGATGCCACCAGTTGACGACCAGGTAACTCTTTGCCCAGGAGGCAAGACAAAGACAAGGAGGAGGAGCAATAGGGGTGTCTGAGGTCGGGTCGCTGGAAGCCTGTGGTGTGGCCCAGGACTCCCCAAAATGGACTTGGCTGAAAGTCACTGATTTCTGTGCTAACAAGCTCTGTTCTACGCTGTGTTTCTGTCAACTAATAAACCTTCTGTTCTACATGGTGGCTGAGAGTCACCGCTCACTGTAGGAGCTTCTGGCTTCCCCAGGATCCCTGCCCGGGGGGACTCATTGCGGGAAGCACACGGTGTGGAAGGGGATGCTGGATGCTCTGAGGTCAGACTCAGGAAAGTCGAAGCTCTGTAAGCTTCTTGCCCTGGTGACAGTATGCCCAGAGAGAGTCCTCATGCTTCCCCAGAGTCCTGTCTGGCTTCATATGAAGTTGTTCCAGAGCATTGGCCCAGTGACTTTGTGACAGCAGGCACCACAGGGGAGCCCACCTGTCTGTGGCATACAAGAAACCTGTGACCCAAACCTGCCAAGCCTCCCCCGCTGGCTCCACCAAGTGGTATGAGCCACTGGGGGGAGGCAGCAGGGCCAAAAACACCACACACACACCCCCACTTGCTGCCTTTACACACTGTCTTTAGATGAAGGGCCAACAGCTGCTGCCCTCACCACATCCCCAACCCAGGATTCTGGACCCTTTCCCCACTGTGGACCTGGCATCATTATAAACCCAGCACTGAAGAGCAGCCACATGGTGCTGCATCCCTTTTAACTCTGCTTCACCCTTACCTCAGGGCATTCAGCTACCACATCCTGTTACCTGAAATTGGGCCAGCCAGCAAGCTTAGGGAGGACTAATGACCCACCAGAGTTTGGCAGAAAGCAGCACATTTATTATACTGATAGCTAACTCAAAAGAAGTGGGCGGGGGGAGGGTCACACTCGCATACTCACACTCCCAGGACAGGCACGGCACTGGAGATGTCAGGATCCTTCAAGGTAAGTGTCCCACAGCACAGCGATGGATGGTGCGATTAAGGTAAGTCTTCCCGAGGCACGATGGAATGCAACGTGGCGAACCATTGGCCCGGTGGTCTGGGAGAAGGGCCTTCATGAGAGGTACAAGCTTGTGAGTGCACTGCTGAGCACATGGCCCCTTCCCCTTTTAAGGACCTGCTCCTCATGGCCTGTGACTAGAGATGACTTGGCCGCATCTGGTTGGTCACACTCCACCTCAGGCAGTGTCCATGCATTGGGTGTGTGAGTGCTGCCTAATTAGAGTCCCAGACATCTTGTCTTCCTGTAAAAAGCAACAGAATCCTGTGGCACCTTATAGACTAACAAATGATTTGGAGCATAAGCTTTCGTGGGTGAATACCCACTTTGTCAGACGTATGGCCAGGTAGCTCTGTGCTCTGCCCCATCCACAGGCGCTGAGCTCACATTGGCCTCAGTTCCCAGCCAATAGGAGCTGCGGGGGATGGTGCTTGGGGCGGGCCAGCATGCGGAACCCCCTGGCTGCGCCTACGTGTATGAGCCGGAGGGAGGACATGCCGCTGCTTCCGGGAGCTGCACGGAGCCACAGCATTCACAGAGTGGGGCAAGCCCCTGACCCTGCTCCTTGGCTGGAGTGCCGGAGTAGGGCAAGCCCCAGACCCAGGGACGGCTCCAGGCACCAGCACGCCAAGCGCGTGCCTGGAGTGGCAAGCCACGGGGGGCGCTCTGCCTGTCGCCATGAGGGCAGCAGGCAGGTTACCTTCAGCAGCTTGCCTGCGGAGTGTCCGCTGGTCCCACGGCTTCGGCGGATCTCCCGCAGGCGTGCCGCCGAATCCGCGGGACTGGGGGACCTCCCGCAGGCAAGCCACCGAAGGCAGCCTGCCTGCCGTGCTTGGGGCAGCAAAATACCTAGAGCCGCCCCTGCCTAGACCCCATTACCCAGCAGGAGCTCGAGGGCTGGACTAAAAATCTGAATTGCCAGATGTGGCCCCCGGGTTATAGTTTGCCCACTCTGGTCCAAGCATTTCCCAGCTCAAGTCCGCATCCCAGAGGTGATGCAGGGGGGGAAGGGGAAGGGGGCAGCATAGGGAGGTCAAGTGCCCCCCCCCCCAGATTGGCCTGCTGGGAGCAGGGAGGGAGAGGGGCTCTACCTCCTCTCCCTGTGCCTTCCCCCCATACCTTTGGATACATTGGCTGCTCTTCCTTGCAGCTGAGTGGGGAGCAGGACTCTAGCGCACTCGGCCCCAATCCCCGCAGTATGGCCCGGCCCACTTGCCAGGGACAGGTGCCGAGCGAGCCAGAAACATGCGGGGGGGAGACTGGCTCACTCAACCCTTTTCCTGGCAAGTGGGGCGGCAGCGGGCTGCCCCCCACCCGGGCCCTGCTGCAGATACAGGGGCTGAGCAAGCCGGAGCCCCACTCCCTCCTGCTGGCAGCCGAGCCCAGCCTGCCTCCCAGCCAGGCTCTCTCAGGCAGAAGTGGCTCTTTCCCGCTCCCTGCCCAGCTACCAGGGAGAGTGGGTCGAACTTGTTGGGGGAGTGGGGAGGCACAGGGCGAGAAAGACAGAAACCCCCAGTCCCCTCCCTGCAGGTAACATGGGGCAGGGAGAACATGGCTGGGCGGGGCAGGGTGTGACTCGGCAGGGGAAACATGTGGGGCGGTTAGCTTGTGCCCCCACAAGTCATACCTTATGTGTGGGTGTGGGGGGCGGGGAGGGACAGTAGTGGCCATGCAGTGATTGCATTTAGCCCTCTGAGTTGGAGATAGAGAGGCCACTGGCACTTAACAGAGGTGCTGGTGTCTTAATAGGGGACATCAACTCCCCTCACAGTAGTGTGACCAGATGTCCCAATTTTATAGGGACAGTCCCGATATTTGGGGGTTTCTTTAGAATGGGCTCCTATTACCCCCCACCCTCTCTCCCAATTTTTCACATTTGCTGTCTGGTCACCCTACCTCACAGACACTTCGCCTCCCCAAAAGGCTTCCGTGGTATTTCCCCAGCTGTGCAGATCCCACATCCTTGTGAGCATGGGACGGGTGGCTGGGATTAAAATAATGGAATAATAAATGCTGAGACATTTGGCAGGGTGGGACCTTACCTGCTGACTTTCTCATGAGCAGAGATTCCCATTCACAAGCCTGAAATCATCTCCTGCCTGGAGCAAGGAGGAGAGGAGCCCTTTGTCCCAGCTGCCCAGGGCCTTGAGGAACCAGAGTTTCTGAGAGGCATCTACACAGGTGAGCAATGGGATAAATCACCTCCGAACCCATCAACAAGTGAAATGAAATGTTGGGACCCTGGGAAAGCGGCAAGAACACTCCCAGCTCTGCCTCTTCTTGTGAGCTCTGCAGAGGCAGGTCTCAGCTGGAGATGTGGAGTGTTTGCCTTGGCTCTGAGCAGCCCCTTTCTGCCTGGGGGGGCTCTTAGCCATAGGCAGAATAGGCAGTTGCCTAGGGCCAGGGTGGGCACTTCCATTAGGTGACCCTAGGCAGTCACCTAGGGCGTCAGGATTCGGGGGGCGGTATTTTGTGCGCTCCCCATGGGGCACACGGGAGCTTCCAGTTCCACTCCCATCGTGTCACTGAAGAAGGACCTTCTGCTGACAGCGGAAAACAGCGGCAGGCAATTGAGCAGCTCAATGACTGCCGCTGTCGCCTGCAGCATTTCGGCGAAGGGTCCTTCTTCGGCGGCACGATGGGAATGGAACCAGAAGCTCCCACGCGCCCCGTGGGGAGCACACAAAATGCCCCCCCCCAAATTCTGCCTAGGGCACCAGAAACTCTGGCACCACTCCTGCCTAGGGCACCACTCTGCCGGCCTGAGGGGAAGCAGTGGAGTATGTAACAGCAGGGCTGGGTCCTAGAGAGAGCCGAATCCACGGCCTGCAGCACAGTCTGAGGGAGGGGATTGGCTGCTGGGGTCTCTGGGAAGGGGTGGGGGAAGGAACTCACCTGTGAATGTGACTCTCGCCCCGGTGTGAGGTGAGGCAGGCTGGGTGGCTCTGGCAGTATCCTTTGTTGCCCCCCATAATGTGCATTCTTCCCCTCCATGGAGCACCCCTCTCTCCCACCTCCCCTCCAGCAGGGCTTGGTTGGGTAAATCTGGGGGGTGCTGGCGGGCTGGCTGCATGCCGAGGAAGTGAAACTGAAAGTGGCTCACTTCCTCAGCAGCCAGCCCATGCAACAGGGGCTGGCTGGAATTATCACACACAGATGGCTGGGCTGGGGATAGGGTGACCAGGTAGCATGTGTGAAAAATCAGAACGGCAGTTGTGGTAGGGTGACCAGATGTCCCACTTTTATAGGGACAGTCCCAATTTTGGGGTCTCTTATATGGGCTCCTATTACCCCCCCCCCCACCTCCTGTCCTGATTTTTCACACTTGCTATCTGGTCACCCTAGGTGGGGGATAACTGATCTTATATAAGACAATGCCCCAAATATCGGGACTGGCCCTATAAAATCAGGACATCTGGTCACCCTAGCTGGGGAACACGTCTCTTCCCCGAGCTGGCAGTAATCCATCTCATCTAGGGGGAGCTGCGCAGGGCAGGATGAGCTGCTGTGGCTCCATGGGTGCCCCGTCCCTTAGATCAGATGCTGTGCTAACTTCACCATGGTCTGTGGTGCTGGCAGTGGTGCCCAGTTGTGATAGGACCTGAGGGTTTGCTGCTGCTGTTGCCACTCTGCACCCCAAGAGGTGGATTTTGGGGTCCTCCTGCAGCTTTCCACCTATCTCCTCCTCTACTGCAGCTGTTGGACCAGCAAGCTGTGGGGGGAGGGGGGGAGCCAAGCATGGAAGCAGTAATGTGTTGCCATTTAGATTGTCATTTAACAACTTTGTTTGCCAAAAATGCTTGCTAACAATCCTGAATCCAATTTCAATATTTTTTTATTAAAAAAAAAATCAATATCTTAGCCAAAAACAGAAAATTAAGTTGTTGACAATTATTTGTGACAAGTTTGGTTTGGGGCAGGGAGTGGGCCAGTTTTCATCAGAGAAACAAAAAATGTTGACTGGCTTTCCTATAGCCCTGTTACTGCTGTCACAGACTCACAGATTGTGCCCACTCGTGACTCCGTACGGTCCGTGGGGGGTGCCGCTTTCAGTGCGACAGCCCTTCTCGGGGGGGTCCACTCTCTCTCGGGATCAGGCCCCTCCACCTCCTGGAGCCACACCTCTCTGAGCCTTAGCACATCTGTCTCTTACCATGGGCCCCTCAGGGAGCCCACGTGCTCTGGACCCCCAGGCCTCCTCACCCCCAAAGGGGTTGATGCAACCCTGTTCTCTAGACCAGAGCGACTCTCAGCCAGCACAAAACAGGAGGGTTTATTGAGAGTTGAACACAGCACAAGAAACTCTCTCAGGGCCTCAAGCCTGGCCTCCCTCAGCCCAGCATATCCCCGTCTCCTGCATCCAGGTGGGCTCTGCTTGCTCCCCATCTCCAGTCCCAAGCCCCCCTGCTTCCCACCTGGGCCTCCGATATCCCCGGCCCCAAGCCCCGCCTCTGTCCATTGTCTTCTCTCCAGGTAAACAAGGTCGTAAACAGGAAGGCCTGGGTCTCCTCTCCTCTCAGCCCTCCTCTGGCTGGAACCGGCTGGTCAGGTCACCGGGGTCCTCTCTTCACAGCCCATTGTCCTCCCACTGGCCAGAACCGGCTGTGTCTCCTGAGCCGGGTCTCCAGTCGCTGGGGTCTCCATCCTTCAGGCCATTGGCCGGGGTCCCGAGTTCCCTCTCCGGTTCTCTGTAACAACAAACTCCCTCTCCCCTCACCTTGTTAAACCAGTAACACCCGGGGACACTGAGTCCCACCCCCTGTGCATGCAACCCACTGGAAAACACAGAAAACCCCAAGAAAACCCCACACTTCATCACAACTGCTAAATAGAGCCCTCCAACAACTGTCATATGCTCATCTCCTTACTAGTGAATAGAGTGACCATATGTTGTACTAAGATTCTCTTGCTTTTTTCCCCCAGCGAGTCAGTATAGCGTTTGCCAGCCCAGAGGTTGGGCAGTCAATGTCTTATGTTTTCACAATGTTTTGTCCAACCTTCATAAAGTAAATACATGGTTAATATGAGTTAAAGAGGCCAGGGACACTTCCTTGTGAAGAATCTGTGCAGCAGATCATGCTGGAGCTGTGAAAATATCAGTTTTTGATGGAACTTTAGAGGCAGTGATTTATCATGTATTTCTGGCAGTGCCCAAAGTGTGCTGTTATTGCTAACATCTTTCCAAACAAAAATAAGGCACAATAGGACTTCTGTAACATTTTTGTGCTACCTTAATCTAGATGAGATTCTATGCTGACTTCATTTTCGTCACTTTGTGCTATACCTAGGAATAAAACGGGTTCTATTTTCCTGCTGCTTGGAAACCCAGCTTATTAAACTGGATGTCATTGATCTATTTACAGTATAAGGTTGATATAGAGTTGTAACTAACATTAAGACTGATGCCCACTATACAATTAAAACTAAAAAGTGGCTTTGAAAAAATGACATGGGTTTCCAACTCTACTGTGTCTCAGTCAGGCTGGTGTGAGGTGTCTTCACACTAGCTCAAGTTCACGGGCTCATGGCTATCCTATATTAGTTATTTTAAATAATATTTCTGATAATCTGACAATAATTTAAACAGTTATTTCTTTAAAAAACACCCTTATGTTATGTCGCATCAAAAACAACTTTCTGGGTCACAAAAAAGAAAACGGAAAGATGAAATAGGATTAGCTATACAAGCACAGAAGGGTTCTATACTTAAGTTTGTACATCATGAAAACAACGAAGTTGATCAAGATCATCAAGTAAATGCCGAAGAAAATTTTTATGCAGACGAAGCTCAAGAAATGCAGCAACACACAGAACAATGATTTGAAACAGATGCAGACACAAAACAAGTATTAATGATTGGAAAAATCTTAGTCACATATTACTGCAACATGAAAAGGCACAATACCACATTGAAAGTATGCACAAATGGTGTGAGCTGAGTGTAAGGTTAAAAAATCAGACAACTCTTGATGCCCAAAATCAAAGATTGTTGGAGTCAAAGAAGCTGCATTGGTATTGTGTTCTTGAACGTCTATTATCTATTGTTGAATATCAACAAACAATCTTGCTTTTAGAGGAAGCGTTGAGAAATTATTCCAGCCCAAAAATGGGCCTTGTACAACTGCTGGGAAAATCTGACACAGTGATGAGTGAACATCTCTGAAGAATAACTGAAAATAAAATACATGGCCACTATTTGGGACCAAGAATTCAAAATGAACTGATCATGCTAATGAGTGATAAAGTGAGACAAAATTGTTTCATTGGTTACTTTAGCAAAATATTTTGATGTAATTCTAGATTGCACTCCGGACATAAGTCATCAAGAACAGATGTCGTTAGTAGTGAGATTTGTCGACATTAGTGATTCAGCACAGATTACAGTTAAGGAATCGTTATCACATTTTTTAGAAGTAGAGGACACTACAGGTTTTGGACTTCTTCAGGCTCTCCTTGATGAACTAAAAAGAATGGGATTGTCCATAATGAACATTAGAGGACAAGGCTATGGTGCCAATATGAGAGGATGCATTTCCGGCATGCAAGCTAGATTGCTGGCAGAAAATCCACGAGCCTTCTTTGTTCCATGTGCATGCTTTTGTGCACACGGATTTTGTGATTTTGATTTTGTGTGATATGGCCAAGTCTTCTGTAGAAGCTATATCTTTTTTTGGTTTGCTGCAATGCATTTACGTGCTCTTTTCAGCTTCCACTCAACGATGGCAAATATTCAAAGCACAAGTGGATGGTATTACCGTTAAGCCTCTATCTGAGACACACTGGGAAAGCAGAGTAGAAAGTGCAAAAACATTGAGATATCAATCTGAGGAAGTTTACGAAGCACTGGTTGCTATTTCGGAAGAAGCCAGAGATCCAAAAGCTAAAAGTGAAGCACAGTCATTGGCCTCTGAAATATCCAGCTTCAAGTTTCTAACATCTGTAATAATCTGGTATGACATTCCTGTTAAAATCTCAAGTGTAAGCAAAATAATGCAGAGTCCAATGATGCAGCTTGATTCAACATTTACCTTACTAAACAACACATGAGACTTTTTAGTGAAATACAGAGAAAATGGATTCCAAGAAGCACAGTTTACAGCAAGAGAGCTTGCACAGGCACTTGGTGTAAAACCAAAATTTCCATGTCCGAATGTGACATGAGTTTCAAGGAAAAAACGGCAAGCGGAATATGAAGGAGCAGATGAGCCCATAGATAATCCAGAAAAGAAATGAGGTTGAATTTTTTAATATTGTGATGGATAAAGCAATATCTGGTTTCAGAGTAGCAGCCGTGTTAGTCTGTATGCGCAAAAAGAACAGAAGTACTTGTGGCACCTTAGAGACTAACAAATGTATTTGAGCATAAGCTTTCGTGGGCTACAGCCCTCTTCTTCGGATGCATAGAATGGAACATATAGTGAGGGGAGATTTTATATATATATATATATATATATATATATATATATATATATATAGTGGCAGAACTCTGACCTTGCTCCTGTGGGTCCTGCGCTTCTAGGCGGTTTATGCTAGCCTCAGTGGCTCACTCTGACCCTCCACGTAGCCCTTCTCTCTCTAGGGCCAGGGTTACAGTCTACTGAGCCCTTTTCATCATAGGCCTGCAAGGAGGTTGGTGAGAGAACTCCCACAGTCTCTGTTCAGCCTCCAGTCCTGACAGGGACCTGACTTCCCCTTCCAGGAGATGTTCCTGTAGTGGTGGGTTGGGGGGAACCCGGGCCCACCCTCTACTCCGGGTTCCAGCCCAGGGACCCTAATGGTAACAGTTGTTGGCAGCCAACCTTGCACTGCCAGAGTTGCTATATTTCCCTGGGCCACTTCCCCACAGCTCTCCTGCTTCTCCCCCCTTACCTTAGGGCTCCTTTAACGATGGTTTTAGGGTATCTTCAGTAACCAACCCTTCAGCCACACTTCCTCTCCTCTGACTCCCCTGCCTGACTGGAGTGAGCCCTTTTTATAGTATCAGCAGGGCCTTAATTAGAGTCAGGTGGTCACATTAACTGAATGGCCTCACCTGACTCTTTACAGGTTAATTAGAGTCAGGTGTTCTCATTAGCCTGGAGCAGCCCCTGCTCTGGTCAGTCAGGGAACAGAAAACTGTTAATCCAGTGGCCAGTATATCTGCCTTCTGCTGTACCCAACTGGCCTGGGTCTATCACTCCCTCTCTCTCTCTCTCTCTCTATATATATATACACACACACACACACAGAGCATGAAAAGGTGGGAGTGGGACAGATCCACTTCTGCCTGAGACAGCCTGGCTGAGAGGCAGCCTGGGCTCAGCTGCCAGCGGGAGAGAGCAGGGCTCCAGCTTGCGCAGCCCCTGTATCTGCAGCAGGGCCTGGGTTGGGGGCAGCCTGCTGCCGCCCCACTTGCCAGGAACAGGGTTGAGTTAGCCAGAGTCCCCCAACCCCAGCATGTTTCTGGCTCGCTCGGCACCTGTCCCCGGCAGGTGGGCCGGGCCATGCTACGGGGACTGGGGTCAAGTGAGCTAGAGTCCCCTCTTCTCCGCCACACCCAGCCGAGCCCAGACAGGGAGTGGCCCCGCTGCCTCCCAGCCAGGCTCTCAAGCAGATGCGGCTCTGCCCTGCGTCCCGCCTGGCTGCCAGGGAGAGCAGCCAATGTAGCCAAAAGTATGGGGGTGGGAGGAGGCACAGGGAGAAAGGTAGAGCCCCTCTCCCTCCCTGCCCCCAGCAGGCCAATCTGGGGGGACACGAGCCCCCTATGCCACCCCTCCATCCCTGCATCACCTCTGGGATGCAGACTTGAGCTGGGAAATGCTTGGAGGATGGAATCGAGAGGCAACCTGGCTGCACGGCAACCAGACATGATAGTGTTAACCACGAGTGATCAGCTGTGTTAGCGCTGCAGTGTGTACACTGACTCCCTGTAGCAGGGACACTCATTGTCTCCATGTAAAGAGACACAGGCCAGGAGTGCAGGGACCCCCCATCACTAGACTGGATTCTGAAACCATCCATCCATCCATCCATCCCAGAGTGAGCGCTTCCCCTTATGCCCAAATAAATTTGTTAGTCTATAAGGTGCCACAAGGACTCCTCATTGTTTTCACTTCCCCTCTGACTCACAGCTTTACGCTGCAACCCTAAACATTCTCTTTGGGTTTCCATGGCAGCCACTGCTCACCGGGACGTTCAGAAACCCCGGTCTCAGGATACAGGGCACTTTTCCATGTGACTGGCCCCTGTCCAAGGGCCAGGGTATCCCCACCCCACCCTGAGAGGCTTTATGACTCCGGCCAGGGCCGCCCGCGGGGGGGGTGTCAATTTGCCCTGGGTCCCTCAGGGGCCCCCACGAGAATGTCAGAGGCTCCCCCCGCCTCCGCCTTCCCCCAACCCCTGGCGCCTCAGCACTCTGCATCCAGGAGCGGCCCTGGACAGAGCTAAAGCAGCGTGGCTCCAGCGGGGCCTGAGCTCCTCTTGCTCAGAGCTGCGTGGTAAAGGGGCGGGGCTGCGAGCTGCGGCCGAGCGGCAGGAGCTCAGGCCCCGCTAGAGCCACGCTGCTGCAGTGCTGTCCAGGGCCGCTCCTGGACGCGGCACGCTGAGGCTCTGGAAGAGGGGGGAGGTGGGGGTAAGCAGCATGGTAAAGGGGGCTGGGGCCAGGAAGTCCTGGGGACAGTCAGGGGATAGAGAGGGGGCAGAGGTTCGGTGCGGGGGGCGGTCAGGGGATGGGGAATGGGCGGTTGGATCGTGGGCATTCCGGGGGGTCTGTCAGGACTCGTGGGGGGGTGAATAGGGGTCAGGGTAGTCAGGGGACAGGGAGCAGGGGGGTTTGTGGGGGGTGGGGTCCCAGGGTGGTGGTTGGGAGGGTCTCGGGGGGGCGGTCAGGGGACAAGGAGCAAGATGGGTCAGGGATTCTGAGGGGGGCAGTCAGGGGGCAGGAAGTGAGTGGGGGTCAGATAGGGGGCAGAGCCAGGCTGTTTGGGGAGGCACAGCCTGCCCTACCCTAAAGCTTGTTCATCAGTTTGAGGCTTGCAGACAGCTATTTAACACTCAGAGCCAAGCTGTTATCTTTTCCCTTAGGGCTACCATCCCTTTCACTTCTCAAATGCCAAATTATAGTCTACATTTAATTTCAGTGCCATAGGGAGATTCATGTCAGGGGACAGTAGCTTCATTTAAAATTAGCCACTTTAGATTAACAGTGATAGAGCCAAGAGAGCCATGGGGGAGGGATCACATGAGAAGAGCAATATCCTACACCACCTACCTCCTTCCCAATCCTACCCAGGGAGACCCCCCTCCCCTGCCCCGAGGCTCCAGAGGGGTTAATTCAGTGGTTCTCAAACTTTTGTACTGGTGACCCCTTTCACATACCAAACCTCTGAGTGCGACCCCCCCCTCTTATAAATTAAAAACACTTTTTAATATATTTAACACCATTATAAATGCTAGAGGCAAAGCAGGGTTTGAGGTGGAGGCTGACAGCTCGTGACCCCCAGTAATAACCTTGTGACCCCCTGAGGGGTCCCGACCCCCAGTTTGAGAACCCCTCGGTTAATTTAAATTTAGCACCCTGTGTCTATTCACATCCATGTGCTATTTTGAGCATTTCAGTTTTCACAACATAGGCTCATCCCAGATTCTGGAACAAGCTCAAATGCTCAGTTTGTGAAGTATGTATATAAGCTATAAAGACAAACCCACAGTAATCGTCTCCAGTTTGTGAGGGACCCCAGAGAGCCAGTCTCTAGGAAACAGATAAATTCATGGAAGTTAAGTCCATTAATGGCTATTAGCCAGGATAGAGTCTAGGGACACCATTCCTTACCTGTTTGTTGGAGGGTGGAGATGGATGGCAGGAGAGAGATCACTTGATCATTACCTGTTAGGTTCACTCCCTCTGTGGTGCTTGGCAGTGGCCACTGTCAGTAGACAGGATACTGGCTTGAATGGACATTTGGTCTGATCCAGTATGGCTATTCTTATGTTATGTTCTAACCTAAATGAAACCAAAGTTATGGAGACAGATATGAGTCAAGGAAGCCAGCAGAGTATCAGAAACCTGGAAAAATCTCTGACTGGATGGGCTCAGGCGTTTGGTGACAAGCTGAGGTGGTTCAAAAGTTTTGGATTTTTTTTAAGCAGAATTTTTTTATTGTTTCTTTAAACAATCAAACACAGCAAGCAGCAAATATTTGGCCACACACTTCTGAAACCCCAAACCATGTTCAGGTTTTGGCAGACTAATTTCAGCTTTTCAATTAAAAAAATCCACAACAAATTTTGAAGGAAAGCAGACATTGTCCATGATATTTTCTGCTTTTTAAAACCCCCTAGTTCTCGATCCAAAAAAAGTTTTGATGGAAAATATTTGTCCAACCCTTTTAATGAGCTTTAGTGCCTTTTAGCACTAGCTGATGCTGAGAACCAGTGATACCTTGTAAAGGTGACTTGAAAAGAAGTTTTCTCAAAACTGGGTTTGTGCCGAGATGTGGAAGGTTTTTAAATGTTTATTTTTTCCCAGGGCCGCCTGCAGGAGACAAGTGGGGCAATTTTCCCTGGGCCCCACAGGGACCCCACAAGAATATAGTATTCTATAGTATTGCAACTTTTTTTTTATGGAAGGGGCCCCTGAAATTGTTTTGCCCCAGTGCCCAGTGAATCCTCTGGGCGGCCCTGACTCTGGCACAGAGCAAGTGTTTATTCCCTAGTTCCCCACCCCACCCAAAAACACAGCTAGAGACTTTCTGAATACGGGCAGTAGACAAGAAACCTAGAAGGCTCCTCTTTTAAGCAGAGTGCTGTGCTTTGGGGACACTAATGACTATAATCCACCCTCCAGCTGCAGCTGAAAGGGGCAGGAAGGATTTTTCCCCCACTCCTGCTCAACTGTAATCTAGGGAATTTTTCCATCTTCCTCTGAAGCATCAGAGATCTGCCCACAGCTAGAGATGGGATCTTGGTTGGGCTGGGCTGGTGGTTTGAGGTGATCCACAGAATCCTCTCTCTAGATGCCCCGCTGGTCCCTCACTCACAAGCTCAGGGTCATACCAATACTGGATTTGGAGTTGGGAAGGAATCTTCCCCTTGGTCAGAGTGGCAGGAACCATTGAGGTTTTTCACCTTCTGCTGCAGCATGGGGTAAGAGTTGCCTGCTCGGATCACCCGTAACCAATTCCCTGCCATTGCAGGGGCCTTGGGTGCTGGTGATGCGTGGTTTGCTCCTGTTCTGTCTGTGATTCACAATAGTGTAATATCTCAAGGGCTTTAGTTTAACTGAAGTCACAGGGTTCAAAATAGGGGTATTGGGGTGACATATCAGGGCCTGTGACACACAGGAAGCCAGACTGGATGATCTAATGATCCCATCTGCCCGTAAATGCTATGAAACTAGGAAAGCTGGCCTGTCCCATCTCCTGTTGGTATGGTTCTGGGAGTGGGGGGATGACAGCCTCTCACACAGATTCTGGGGACTACAGAGGCTGCGCCCTAAGAAGTCTAAAGGATGACGAGAAAACTTGAGGCAAGACCTGGACTCCCAGCCCTCGCAGCTTCTAATACACTTTCCCCGGGGATTCCCCCCACCAGGTGCCCCTGGCAGGGGAGGGGTAGCTCAGTGGTTTGAGCATTGGCCTGCTAAACCCAGAGTTGGGAGTTCAATCCTTGCGGGGGCCACTTAGGGATCTGGAGCAAAAATTGGTCCTGCTAGTGAAGGCAGGGGGCTGGACTCGATGACCTTTCAAGGTCCCTTCCAGTTCTAGGAGATAGATAGGTACCCCGGGGGAGCCCAGCACCTCTGGTCCCCCAACAGGTTGCCCCCGGGCGGGAGAGGGGACCTGTCACCCCCGTCAGGTATCTGGGGTGGATGATGAGGGGACCCAGCATCCCCATGCTCCCCTTTGCCAGGTGCCCCGGTGGGAGGGGAGGGAACCCAGTGCCCCTGTCCCTGTGTGCCACACAGAGGGAAGAAGGGACCCAGCGCCTCCATCGCCTGGTGCCTCAGGCCGGGAGGAGATCTGAGGGGGTGGTGCTGGTCGGGCCAGACCCGGCCCAGTTGTGGGAGAAGGAGTACAGTCTGGGCTCAGTTTCAGAGTTGTGGGGTGGGACATGCCCAGTTTGGGGGTTGCAATCGGGGGGGTGGGGGCTGTAGGATGTGTCCAGTTTGGGTGTCGGTGGGCACCATCGTCAGGGTTTGGGGCGGGATGGGTCCAGTTTTCAGGCTGGGGTGGCGGCACCAGATGGGTCTAGTTTGGGGGCCGGGGGCGCGGGATGGGTCCAGGTTGGGGGGTGGGAGCGCTGTCATCTGAGGCGGGTGTGGGATGGGTCCAGTTTGGGGCGAGGGTGGGGGGGTACTGTTGTCTCAGGAGGGCAGACCCACCCCCCTTGCCAAAGGAAGGTGGGACACTGAGGCCTCCCTTCCACACAGGGTGAGGGGCTGTGCCTCTCAATCCTCCCTCAGAGCTGGGGAAAGGCCTAGAGGGATGGGGCTGGAGCAGAGGGAGGACTCCACCTTGCAAGGGCCTCCCCCGCCCCCCAGACTTGCCCTTAAGACAGCCAGTCCTAGAGCATCATAGAGAGAGGCTGGGTCACAGCACCCCCTACAGGCCAGCAGCAGCGCCCCGAGAGGCTGGGTCACAACACCCCCTACAGGCTGACACCAGCACAGGTTAGTTTCTTGCCATGGCATTGTCGCTCCCTCACCCAGTGCCTCCCCTGCTGCTAACACCCGGCATCACTGCACTGGGGCAGGCTGGAGGCAACACGTGGAGGCTGGCGCCCCAGGCAGGCTGTCTCTTGCTGAAGGGCTCGCTCTAGATGACACACAGGCTGGCTGGAGGCACAAGTCCCTGGTCCAGCTTGCCTGGAGCAGGGAGTCCCCCAGGGCCTTCACAGCTAACCTCTGCACCATGCAGCTGCTGCTCGAAGCCCCATTGGCTGGCGCACGTCACTCAGTGCTCCCAGACTATCAGCCTTCCACATGGAGGGGCAGGGCTCCCCAGTTCTGACACTCCCTGGCCTGAGAGCTGGCAGGGCAGGCCCTGGTCCCTGGTGCCCGCCCTGCTCGGGGGGAAAGGGAGCTGGCAGGGCAGGCCCTGGTCCCTGGTGCCCGCCCTGCTCGGGGGGAAAGGGAGCTGGTGGGGCAGGCCCTGGTCCCTGGTGCCCGCCCTGCTCTGGGGGAAAGGGAGCTGGTGGGGCAGGCCCTGGTCTGTGCCCTGCTCTGGGGGAAAGGGGCAGAACCTTGACCTGACCCCTCTGAAGCTGCCTTAAAGCAGTGGTGTCCCCGCTCCTATCTGCATGTCCTGGGGCACCTCTCAGTTCCCACCAAGCCCAGTGGCCTGGCCAGGGCTGCCTGTGCTGCAGCCAGGTTGCTGTGCTCTCACTTGGCAGCCTGTACAGAGAGTGTGAGCCTAGCAGGCATATACAGCCCCCCGCCATCCGGGGGCAGGACACAAGGAGTTCCTGCGGGCTGGGTTGTAGAGTACATTGAGGCAACCAGGGGTCAGCCTGGTAGGGTGTCCCATAGCACTGAACATCATGTGGCCTTGGTCTCTGTCTACCAGACACACAGCTGGGCTCTGACTTGAGCCTTGCTGTGTTTGTCTGCACTCAGGCGGGGCGCGGGAGGACCCAAGGCTGGGATTGTCCAGCAGGAGTGGGGCAGAAAAGGTTCCCCGTGCGGGAAGACCAGAAAGGAGCTCTGGAATCTCTGGCCTTTCCTGGCCTGGCTGTCCGCCCACAGCCCTGCTCCACTGCATCTCCAAGGCCGAGCAGATGGGGCCGGCTCCTGGCAGGGCTCTTCCGAAGCCCCTGGCTTCTGCACTGTGCTTAAAAGCAGCTGAGCTCCGCTTTTCCCTCTGCTCATGGCTTCCTGTCTGCAGGGGCCAAGGAGCCAAATCCCACCATGGTGGGGAGGCAGGCTCAGTGCCAGTGCCCCGAGATGGGGAAAAGCTTCCTATTCAGAGCATGTGGGGCACTGCCTGGGCAACGGGGCTGGCACCAGACAGCAGCACCCTTACTAGGCATCACTGGTATAGGCCTGTCGGTAGAGGCACACAGTGCCAGGCAGGTGCTTGGCCTGAGGGCACCCACAGAGACCAACAGGGCCCAGCCAAGGAAGACAGAGAAGTTGGTACATGCTGGAGGAGAGGTCCTTCCAGGCATGGAGGGCATAGCGATGGGGCCATAGGAGACTGGCGTGGACAGCACATGTAGACCAGGAGGAGGAGTGGACCATGCTGCGGGAGGCAGAGCCAGAGGTCTGTGGAAGGGAAGAGGAACGGCTCGAACCCAGTGCAGATGGATGCCCACAGAGACATGGCCAGAGAAGTGGGCAGCAGGGAGACCCGGCAGCTGTGGTTTGGGGTGGCTAGCGATAGGCTCGAGAAATGGGGCCCAGCAGGAGGGTTGTCCAGAGCAGAGAGGGGATCTGAGAAGTTAGCCCAGAGTTGATGGCTGAGCCCAGGAGCTAATGGAGTGGGAAAAGGGCAGAGTGCAGGAGAACAGAGCCCTGTGGGTACTGAATGAGCCCCTGGGCACTGGTGCCCCTGCCAGGAGAGCACAGTGAGTCACACGCCTAAGGGGGGAGTCAGTGTCAGCAGAGACCCAGAGAAGGAGGCTGGCGGCATGGCCATGAGACAGCCAGGACACCAGCAGGGCTGGTGAACCAGCTGGAGTGACGCCAGGAGAGGGCAAGGCAGATGGCAGGGGGCTGGGGAGAGACAGAGGGAAGCCATGCCTGGCTGCAGGGAGTGGGATGGATTGCCACAGTGGAACCCCCTGCCAAGGGGCAGCATAATGTGGGTGCTGCGCCTGGGGGGCAGGTTTAAATGACTCACTGCAGCAGAATGCAGATTAGTGGGAGCCCTTCCATGCTGGGGGGGGGGGGGGGCTGATCAGATGAGATGGGCGCTTGTCTCTGAGGATTGTAGAGCAAAGAGGGATTAACACAGGAAACAGATCCAGGCTGTGCTCAGAGCTGGCAGCTTCCACACCATGTACTCACACACCGAGTGAGCACACACACACACATACAGGTGCACACCAGTAAGTGCACACACACACCATGAGCACACATACACACACCCCTTTGTGAGAACACGTGTACACACATGCCCACACACACACACCTCTGTGAGCACACATGCCCACACACACATGCACGCCCCCATGAGCATGTGCATGCACACACCCATACCATGTGAGCATAGGCGCACACACACACACACACCTCTCTGTGAGGTGAGTGCACATGTCCACACACACCTTGTGAGTGGATGTGAGCACACACATACACACCCTATGAGCGCACACCCTGCGAGCGTGGGCGCACACACACATGCACGCCCCTGTGAGCATGTGCATGCACCACGCCCTGTGAGCACACACACACATACAAACAGACACACAGTGAGTGCACAAGCCTCATCCCTACTCCCACCCCATGAGCCGACATGCACACACACACACTCTGAGCACACACAAATACACCCTGTGAGCAGACAGACACACACAGACCTTGTGAGCACATGTACAGTTCCACCCTGAGGGCACATGCACACACTTACACACACACCCTTGTGAGCATGTGCACATACGCACCTCCCCCCATTGCACACACACATACACATGAGCTGGTCCCATGGCCCCAGGGCAGGCATGCAGCCACAGCTTCCCAATGCTGGTGGACCTCCCCACAGGAATCATTCCCTGCTTTGCACTAGTCCTGCCTGAATCAGACTGTGTGCAATGTGGCTCCAATTCTCATTCCATTTCCTCCCGGCCTGTGCCAGGGCCAGGTGGTGCGGGGCAGAGCAAAGGCCCAGGACGGGCTGGGGCCTAAGGGCTCCTGGAGTGGCACGCGCCCCAGCTCTGTCATACTGTTGGCAGCTTGCCAGGAGTCCAGGGCAACCCCACTTTAGTTGTGAAATGCCCTTTCAGCCACACAGAGGTGGTGGCCTCAGACCTGGCTCCTCCCTGAGAGGGGAGCACTGCATGCTGGCTGGATCAGCAGCAATGAAAGCAAAGTGCCCACTGCACCATCAGAGGGGACGGGCCTAGCTTGGCTCAGTCAGAGACCCAAACATGGTGTGGGGGTCACACCTTAACTCTGGAACTGTTCTGGAGCATCCCTGGATTAGCACAATACAGGAGAGAGATGTCAGAGGGAGCTGGTCCCAACGCCTGAGAGACTGCATCACAACTCTACCTATGGGCCGGAACCAGCGCCCAAGCGACTGGGTGCAACACCCCCCTGTGGGCCGGAACCAGTGCCCGAGAGACTGGGTCACAGCATCACCTACGGGCAGGAACCAGCATCCGAGAGACTGGGTCACAGCATCACCTACAGGCCGGAACCAGCACCACCTACTGCTCCCAACGACTCTGATGCCACAGCCCGCCTGCATCCCAGGATGCCCCATAGATTCAGCCCTTTGCAGCCACCAACACTCCCCTACCCCTTGGTACCAGGACACCTCATGCCAGATCCAGCCCTGCGTGGCCTGTGCTCCAGCCAGGCCAAGGCTCTTGTCCTGATTCCCTGCCACAGTGATGGCTGGAGGTGTCAGGATGAGTCCGTGACTGGCCGCTGCCTGACTCCCACTGGGGGCTGTCCTGGGAAGACTGGTTGTTCCGAGGCCATGAAGTCTTGGTCGGATTCGCTGGTACAGGACCGAGAGGATGCAGCCCCATAGAGGAACCAGGACCAGGCTGCCAGCTGCCTGCTCCCTTGGTGCGGCTGTGCACCGCCCTGCGGCCCCTCTGGTGCTTCCCGCCTGCTCTGGCATTTCCTCTCCTCAGCCCAAGGAATGCGGCTGGCGTGCAGAACAATGCCTGGGTTCCAGGATGCTGGCCAGGGCACCCAGCTGCGGCGGGGCGGGGGGGGGCGGGAGCGTCCCTGCAGGAGCCCTGCAAGGAGGTGGCGGGAAGCAGCTGGAGATGACACTGCCTGAGGCTTCCTGTGGCAGGACGCGCTCGGCTTTCTCCACTGCCGCCCCAGCTGCTCTCCCTCCCACAGAGGGGGTGCCTGGGGAGCAGAGCGGGGCAAGGCTGAGGAGAGCACTCACCTTGTGCTCCAGGCTTTGAGGGCCAGCTGGGGCCTAGCCAATGGGCAAGGCCCCTGGAGGGTTGGCTGGCTCCCCCAAGCACCCAAATCTTTAGCTGGGACCTCCTGGCCAGTCAGGCTCCCAGCTCCAATGTGCAACTCTGTTCTCTGCAGCAGGGGCTTAGCCAGTGTCTGGGCACCTTCCACCATGACTAATTTTCCAGGCCCATGTGCCCTGGGGCCCAGTGCAGCCCCATAATGGCTGGCAGGACATTGCACAGGCAGGGCTGTGCTCGGCGGGGACAGGCACATGGAACCAGAGTTTCCCAAGAGCTCTGCCCCCATGAATGCAGTAAAACAGGGCCAGATGCCCCAAAGCACCCAGCTCGCTGGGCCCCTAGTGTGCAGCTTCTAACCGCACACCAGCTGTCATCTTGGGCTACTCCAGAGGTTGAACTAGGGTGTGTGGCCCTGGCAGTGGGTCATGGCTGGGGCAGGGGGCTCTGTAGCGGGGGTCCCAGCTAAGGTGAGGTGCTATGAGGGGTGGGGGCTCCCAAATGGGGTAGGGGCTATGTGTGTGTGTGTGGGGGGCAAGATGGGGGAGGATGCTGTGGGCAGTGGGAGTTCCCATCTGGGGCAGGAGGCTATAGGGTGTGGGGTCCCAGCTGGGGTAGGTGCTGTGTGTCTGTGTGTGGGCCCTAGCTGGGACAGGGTACTGTGGCGATGTGGGGTCCCAGCTAGGGTAGAGGGCTGGGGAGTCCCAGCTGGGTCTGTGGGGTGAGAGAGTCCCAGCTGGGGCGCTGTTCTGAGCACAGTGCTGAGGCTAGCGTGGGTTTGTCCTTGTCACCAAGGCTTGTTCACATGGGCCGTTTGCCTGGGACAAGCTGAGAGTGGATTCAACCCCCTGGCCTCACCTGGCCTTGTGCTGGCTGGCCACAGCTCCCCAGGGCAGTTTTAGTTTCGCTTGCAGCTTGCCAAGGGGTTAACATGGGCACCAGGGGCGGCTCTACAAATTTGGCCGCCCCAAGCAGTCATGCCCGGGAGGCGCCCCCGAGCCGCGGGAGCAGCGGACCTCCTGCGGACATGACTGCGGAGGGTCCGCTGGTCGGGCGGTTCGCTGGTCCGGCGGCTCCGGTTGAGCTGCCGCAGTCATGCCTGCGGGAGGTCCAGCCGAGCCGCGGGACCAGCGAACCGTCCGCAGTCATGCCTGCGGGAGGTCCACTGGAGCCGCCGGCCGAGCGTCCCCTCCGCAGTCATGCCTGCGGCAGGTCCGCTGCTCCCGGGGCTCCGGTGGACCTCCCGCAGGCATGACTGCGGCAGGTCCGCTGGCCCAGCCTGCCGCCCCCCCGGGAAAGGGCCGCCCCAGGCGGGTGCTTGCCCCGCTGGGCTCTGGAGCCGGCCCTGATGGGCACGGAAGCTGCTCAAGACCCCTAGGGCTATGGGTCTCACATGAGTTCAGGCCTCAGCCCAGCTGTTGGGGTCCAGGCGTGTTCTAAGCCCCTGGCTCTTCAGCCCATTTGCAGGGGATGTCTGCCATCCCCAGACCTGACAACTGAAGCTGGCTGCAGAGATGCTCCTGGGTGGCAGGGCAGGCCCTGGCCCAGGCTGGCCCCCACCTGGGAGCCACACAGCAGTGGCCTTTGTGGGCAGTGCCAGGTGAAGGCTGAGTGATGAGCAATGCTGCCCCCGAAGCTCTGCACAACTCCCAAAAGCAGCGGCATGTCCCCCCTCCGGCTCCTATGCATAGGGGCAGCCAGAGGGCTCGACATGCTGTTCCCACCCCAAGAGACAGTTCTGCAGCTCCCATTGGCCAGGACCCATGGCCAATGGGAGCTGTGGGGGCAGCACCTGTGGACGGGGCAGCGTGCAGATCCACCTGGCCGTGCCCCCAACTAGGAGCTGGATGGGGAACATGCCACTGCTTTCTGGAGTTGCTTTCAGTAAGCACCACCCCAAGTCTGCATCTCTGACCCCCTCCTGCCCTCCAAACCACTCAGTCCCAGCACAGAGCACTCTCCTACACCCTAAACTCCTCATCCCCAGCCCCACTCCAGAGTCTACACCCCCAGCCAGAACCCTCACACCCCAACTCCCTGCCCCAGCTCAAAGCCTCCTCCCATATTCCAAACCCCTCAATGCTAGCCTGGAGCCCCCTCCTGCACCCCAAATTCCTCATCTCCGGCCCCACACCAGAGCCAGCAACCTCAGCCAGAGCCCACACCCCAACCCCCTGAGCCAGCCCAGTAAAAATGAGTGAGTGAGTGAGGATGGGGAGAGCGAGCTATAGAGGGAGGGGGGATGGAGTGAGCGGCGGGTAGGGTCTTGAAGAAGAGGCAGGGTAAGGACAGGGCCTTGGAGGAGGGGTGGGGGTGGGGCAAGTGTGTTCAGATTTGTGAGAGTAGAAAGTTGGCAACCCTATCACCATGGGGCCTGCAGCTTGGCCTCAGGGTTTGCTAGGAAGGAGAGCAGGGGATTGACTCAGCCAGGGTCTTTACCTCCCACCCCGGCACAGACCCTGGGCTCCATGTGCAAAGCAGAGGATGGGCAGGTCTGGCCTGTGCTGCTGCCCCAGCCACTGCCTGCCAGGGCACAGGCACATGCCACGGCCAGTATCTGCCCAGGCGCTCCCGCTGTGAGGGGGCAGGCGCAGCTCTGCAGCCCGGACTCCCCAGGGAGTTTGGAGCGGCCTGGCTCTCGGACAGCCACAGAGAGGAGAGACGGATGCCCCACTAGCCCAGGCTCCTGTCAGTGCTGGATTGGCCCCAGTATCAGGGTCCTCCCTACACTGGGGGGCACTCGACAGGGCACTGTGCATGACCGGGCTGAACCCAGCTGCACCAGGGCTCCACTCCCAGCCTTCCAGCCAGGGGAGTGTTCTGGGAAGGGTGGATGAGGCCTGCCGGGGGTGCTCTGCAACTGCTTCTCTCAAACCTCAGCAGGCTCAGGGCATGCAGCCAAGGAGCTGCTGGAGGCAGGGCCGGTTTGCTGGCAGCTCTCCCTGCTCAGCAGAGAGAGACAGGGGCTGGATCATCCAGTGACATGGAACAGTTATACAGGGCCTTGACCAGGGCAGAACCCTGCTGTGCTGGGCACTGACAGTCTAAGGCAGCTGGGCTGCTCCAAACACCAGTCACACCATCGCGAGAGCAGCCAGCACCAGGGTAGTCTAGCGTGGTGCAAGGGGCAGGCAGTGGGTGCACTGAGGGTGATGCTGCCCTGCTGAGCACATACGGACCCTACCTGTGGGGGTTGCATTGAGGCGTGGTGTACAGGAGATCCATCCAGATGATCCCCAGTGGGACTCTCTGGCCTGTGCCTCAAGGGCCATTGCCAGGGCCCCATGCCATCTCCAGCTCAGTGGCAGAACCAGGAGCTGGTGCCAGCTGTGAGTGACCATGTCTGTTGTATTCTTCCCCTGGGGCTGGGAGCACAGGTGGGGCTGGGGGGGGGCGGGGAGCCAGAGCACAAATCCCATGTCTGGGCACTGAGACCCAGTGTGTGGACCTGTGCAATGTCCCGGGGGCTGCAATGGGGCTTTAGCTCAGATGGATTGGGAAAGGCAGGCAGCTGAGCTGTGAAGCTGCTGCCCAGCAGCAGGGGAAAAGGGACCAGGCAGGCTGGGAATATGCAGTCACTTTCCACTGAAATCGGGGCCTTACCTTTGGCTGGGTGTAGGGCAGGGGTAGGCAACCTATGGCATGTGTGCCGAAGGCAGCACATGAGCTGATTTTCAGTGGCACTCACACTGCCTGGATCCTGGCCACCGGTCTGGAGGGCTCTGCATTTTAATTTAATTTTAAATGAAGCTTCTTAAACATTTTGAAACCTTATTTACTTTACATACAACAATAGTTTATATATTTTAGACTTATAGAAGGAGACCTTCTAAAAAGGTTAAAATGTATTACTGGCACGCAAAACCTTAAATCAGAGTGACTAAATGAAGACCTGGCACACCACTTCTGAAAGGTTGCCGACCCCTGGTGTAGGGGGAAGGGAAAGTAGTGCTCTTGTGCCATCTGCTGGCTGCGCGTGGAATTGCCTCTTCTCCCAGTCATATCCCCCGGCCACCCCCAAGGCCTCAGCTTCAACATCTCACCCCCGTGCCCTGAGGTCTCGTCCTCAACGCTCCCCAACATGCACCTACAGCCCCCCGCCCCATTCTGCCGTGAGGGGAGGGGTAGTAATTTAATCTGTAAATTGACAGAGATTTGCAATGCGGGGGAGAGGAAAGAGGCAGTTGACTAAGGGTATGGCTACACTTACAAATCTGCAGCGCTGGTAGTTGCAGCGCTGGTCGTCCAGCTGTGCAGGACCAGCGCTGGTGTGTGGCCACATTTGCAGCATTTGCAGCGCTGTTGGGAGTGATGCATTATGGGCACCTATCCCAGCATTCAAGTGGCAGCAATGGTGCTTTTCAAAAGAGGGGGGTGGAGTGGGGCGTAGTGTGACAGGGAGCGGGCGAGAGAGAGAGTGGATTTTTGGAGCCAACACTGTGTGTTACCTTCCTGACTTGAAAAAATCAGAACATGTTCCCGATCCCTTACCCTTAACTGCAAACAGCCTGCAGCCAACACAACTCCCTTTCTCCCCTCTGCGCCCGCTGTTTCTGTCAAGCAAACACTCACTCCCTGCCTGCCTCATTATCTCATTTGATTGTTCACAGATTGATCACAGCAAACAGGAGCTGTGTTTGTAGATAAACAGCTCCGGGATCAACAGAGCTACGGAGCTCGGAGTTCACAACAAAACAAAGAGAGTAATTTATAAAAGCATTCTGGGATACATCCTTATACCCTGGAGGCCAATCACAGTGCTGGTGTGTGGCCACACTTGATGACCAGCGCTGCAGCACCAGCACTGGAATCCTTATTCCCCATGCTGAGTGAGGTGTACGGCCAGCGCTGCAGCCAGGGAGTTGCAGCACTGGAAGTGCCCTGCAGGTGTGGCCACTTACTAATTGCAGCCCTGGTGGAGGCTTTCCAGCGCTGCAACTCGCCAGTGTAGCCATACCCTAAGGGCTTGGCTACACTTGAAAGTTGCAGCGCTGGGAGTTACAGCGCTGGTCGTGCAGCTGTGCAGGAACAGCGCTGGTGTGTGGCCACATTTGCAGCGCTGTTGGGAGTGATGCATTATGGGCAGCTATCCCAGCGTTCAAGTGGCAACAACGTGCTTTTCAAAAGAGTGGGGTGGAGTGGAGTCTAGTGTGACAGGGAGCGGGGGGAGAGAGAGAGAGTGGATTTTTGGAGCCAACACTGTGTGTTTAGCTTCCTGCCTTGAAAAAATCAGAAAATGTTTCCAACCCCTTATTCTTAACTGCAAACAGCCTGCCTCCAACACGACTCCCCGCTTGTTTCACTCACTCCCTGCCTGCCTCTCATTTGATTGTTTACAGCCAGGTACAGATTGATCAAAGCAAACAGGAGCTCTGTTTGTTTTTTTGGCAACGGAGCTCCGCGTGGAGCTCGTTCACAACAAAACAAAGAGAGGCTGCATAACAAAAGAAAGAGAGTAATTTAGTTAAAAGCATTCTGGGATATCTCCTAATACCCTGGAGGCCAATTAAAGCGCTGGTGTGTGGCCACACTTGACGAGCAGCGCTGGATCACCAGCACTGCAATGCTTATTCCCCAAGCAGACCAGGTGTTCAGCCAGCACTGCAGCCAGGGAGTTGCAGCGCTGGATGTGCCTTGCAGGTGTGGACAGTTACTAATTGCAGCGCAGGAAAGCCTCCACCAGCGCTGCAACTTGCAAGTGTAGCCAAGCCCTAAGTCAGCTTTCAGGAGCCTTTGAAGTGCCCTGGCTTGGTGCCCGCCGCAGCTGGGGAGAGGGCAGAACAAGCCCCGTCTCTCCAGCAATGGCCCAGCCTTCCTTGCTGGCCAGACGTCAGAGGGGAGGGTGCTCACGTGATGGGCACCATGTGCAAAGGAGCAGCCTCATGCATGAGCCTCCTGGCCACAGTCCTGCAATGTGGCACATCAGCCATGGACCAGCAGCTCCTTTGGCGGCAACAGCAGCTCAGTTCTCTCTGTAATGTGCCACTCACACACATGCTGCTAGGTGTGATACGGCATGTGCCTTGCCACTAACCACAGCACAAACCGAGCAGACAAAGGGAAGCTGAACTGGAGAAGGGAGGTTCCCCAGCACAGGGCTGGGGGCCCCATTGCTAGGGCTGGTATGAACTCAGCAACTAGCGAAAAACCTCCATGGCACCATGCCCAGCTCCCACACCCATAAAATCCATCAGCTGGGCCCATGGTGCTGGCAGCACTTGAGGAGACACTGTGGAACATGCTGCCACTTGTGTCTCCAAAGCAGGTGCTCCTTTGAAACATTCTAGCTTACAAAGCGGGGTCCCAGGGATCTCTGGGGTGAGCCCCAGCCCCCACACAGCTTAGCTTAGCAACTGAGCAGCCCTTCCCACAGATCTGGAGGTGCATGGGCTCCATGAAGGCAGTGGGGACTACACACGTGTGAGAAACAGCCTGGGGGGCAGCAGGCAGTCAAGTGGAGTGCTGAGGCTGCTGCCACTTTGGGCCATGCCCTGTGGCACTTTGCAGGGGTACCCAGGGCTGTGGGGCACCTTGCTACCACCTGCTCTTTGTGCAAGGGAGCCTTTTCTGTGCCTGCTGGGGATCAGCTCCCTGCCGCCACCACCCATGGGCAGCACCCTGCTCCTGCTCCACTGGACACTTGCCCAATTCCATGCTCTTCTGTCACTAAAGGAACAGCACACCGCAGCTCAGCAGTGACACACCATGGAACTTATACTTACTTGCTCTCTCAATAAACAGACCTAAGTGTATTTAACAATGCCCAGAGATTCAAATGCCAGCCAGCAGAAACCAAGGGTTACATATAAACTAAAGTCACAACAGACCTACTAGATGAGCCTAAACTTAACTAACCAGTTCCCCTCCTGGCCAATGAATTCATTTCACCCCAAGTTCTTCTTGCAGCAGTTCATTGGCTGAGACTTTTTTGGTGAAGCAAACTAACCGCCTAGGGGAAGGATGCAGCATGAGTTTCTGGCCCTACAGTTACAGTCCAAAACTCCACTGTTTGCACTTACGAACAGGCTAGCCCCTGCCCTGCCACTTGGGTTTCCCTGGCTGGAATCTCCCCTGAAGACCGGGCAGTCACATGATGAGCCCGGGGCTCAGAATGTAACTTGGCGCTCACTAGGAAGCGTGTAACACTCAGTGTATGTGCAGACAACCTGAGAGAAGGAGTTAACCAAGTTTCCTTCTTTTATCAACTTCCGAGGATGATGTGGAGCTCCAAGCTGCTGCCTTAGGAGCGCCCAAAGCACTTACTGCCCTGCTGGGCAGCACAGGGGACAGGCAGGGCTCGGGGCTCGTAACACCACTTCACTCATTGCACAATGGAGGTTTATTTGGAAGTTTTCTAATAAATTATATAATAAAAAAGGAACAGCCCAAGGTACAGGAGCCCCGGGCAGCTCCGAGCAACAGGACAACACACAGAGCAGCACAGGAAACGGAGGGGAGAGCCCCACGGGACAGCCTGAGTGCAGAGCCCGGGGGGGGGGGCCTTCCCCTCTCCTGGCTCTCTCTCTCTCTCTCTGTGTGTGTGTGAGAGAGAGAGAGAGAGAGAGAGAGAGGGGTCGGGGGTAGGATCTTCCTCCAGACACTTACCAGAGCCACTGAACCCCCAGGGCTGCTGCTGACCAGGACCCATTCCCTTCCCCCAAACTACTGCTCTGCCTGGGCCCGGAGGTTCCTTTCTCCTGTGGCTCCGGCCCACACCTCAGCTCCTGGTGCTGGAGCTGCCTGGGCTGGGCCTGTGGCCAAAGCTGGTAGGTCTTAGTGTTCTGATGACCCCCTCCCGCCTCAGACAGACAGGAGGCGCACAGCTGGAAAAAGCCCACCAGCACTGGTACTGGGAGCAGCACGCCGCCTCCCTCCCCCACAGCATTCCAGCTCTTCCTCCCTGCCCCAGGGGAAATGGAGCAGCAGAGGGGTGAATGATGTAGACCCCCAACTAGTCTCTTCCCCAGGCACTGGGCAGGGCACATGGCACATCCCCACTCCCCTCCTAGGGCTCAACTTTAGGTGAACATCAGCACAAAAAGGGGAACCAGTGCCAAAGAGCCTGGGATCTTCCGTCCCCTTGGAGAGCAGGGCAAGGGCTCTGCACTGACAGCAGTGGGCCCAGCATGCAGAGGCAGGAGCAAGGTGCCGGGCTTAGCTGTAGCAGGAAGCACAGGGCTGGGGTGGGGGCGCAGCCAGCACCACACACAGGAAGGGGGATCCCCTCCTTGGTGGCTGACAGCAGAGGGCTGGAGCATACCATGGGCGAGCATTGAGGAGGCTGCAGGGTTGCCGCAGCCACTGGCTGCAGCATTCTGACCTGCCAGAGAATCGGCAGCTCTGCCAAATGCCCACGCAGCCCCACTGAGCTACCCCAGCACACCCGCAGGAGGCTGAGCCCTCGCCCCGCTCTCCCAGGAGACTAAACTGTCCCCCCACAACACAGCTACTCAGATGCCTCTCCCCTTCCCCAGTGAGGCTGCACCATCACCCCATTATTCCACCAGCAACCCCACTGGCACCCCAGAAGGAAGCTGGGCCAGGGCCCCCCTGCTCACTGCCCCAGCACTGGGCCAGGTGCCAACAAGCCAGAGTAAGGCTACCCTGCTTGGGGGAGGGGCGGGGTGAGCAATGCAGGGGCAGGGGTCGCATCACACAAACCACAGAGCGGAGAGGAAAGGCCATGCAGCGCTGAAGGGACTGGAGAGGCCTTCGGTGCTGCTGCTGGCACACACTGGGTCCAAGACAAGGGACGCACACTCAGGGAAGCCCCTTTGTGCAGCTGGCAAGACACACAGGTGTCAGTGTGTACACATACATATACACACAGAGCAGCAGAGTCCAGCCAGGGGACACCGTGGCCAACCTCCAGGCCCTCAGGGAGCTCCTGGTCTGCCCTTCCCATAAATAACTCCACTGGCAGGGAAGGGATGCTGGGGGATGAACCAGCACAGCCCCCGGCCCGTGGAGGGCTCTGGCTTGGGTGGCAGTGTGATGAGTATACAAGTCCTCTGCAGTGTAGGTACAGCAGGGGGAAGAATGGGAGGCCACTTCCTTCCTGATGATAAACACAAACTGTAGCATAGCTTCCCCCCTCCAGGGCTATGGGGTGGGCCTGGCCCACACCAAACCACGGGCAGTGGGTCCCACGCATCATGGGCTGGGAGGTCACTCCTCGTCCCCCCCGAGCAGGAAGCCGAGGAGGAAGCTGATGGCACGCTGGCGGTCTTGTGGAGTCTGTTTCGACATCAGGTTGGGTGGAGGCCGCAGGAGGAGGCTAGTGAACAGGGAGGCTGCAAAGAGAGGCAAAATCCTGCATTAGACACAGGGGCAAGGGCTTGTGTGGACGCTGCATGGATGGCAGCAGGCGGGGGCAGGCTGGGCTCTTACCAATCATATTGGCACTGACGTTGTTGTCCTCCGAGTATTTCAGGAGCTCCCGCAGGAACGCCATCAGGTAACGGAACACGTTGCGGTGACACCGGGGCAGGTGAGAAATCACCTGCAAGGGAGGAAAGGTAAGCTCCCCCAGCAGCACGCGTTCCTCCTTCCCCCACGCCCACACAGTCTGCTACGGCCCCTCCTGCCCGTCCAGATCAGGATGTGTGCCCTGCCCCCCGAGACTGCCACAGCTCTGTGATGCACAGCACCACCTGCCAAGCCTCACTGGCCTTCCTCAGCAGCAGGACTCCTGTGAGGAGGAGCCCTCCAGGCTCAGTCCCTGCCTCAGACCCACATCAGAGGAGACGCATGTGCCTGCAGCTGCTGGACCAAAACCTCTCGAGCCAGCTTCCCTAGGCCCCACGGCAGGCATGTGCCACCACAGAACACTGGCCACCCACCCCAGCCACCTTGGGCCAGAGTGTCCCTAATGCAGCCAGGTGGCCTGGGTGGGCGAGGGGCCAGTGGCACAGCCCGAGGCCCGTGCTGCTAACTGCAGCAGGGGGGAGCCCGAGCGGCCCTGTGACGGGGGAGGGAGGCACACACCTGTCGAGACAGCCGACTGTCGTGGGAACAGTCCAGGCATCGCTGATACAGCTCGTAACAAATAACCGGCTCCGGCAGAGCCTCCAGGAAGATGAGGAGTGCCTCAGCCACCGAGTGGTTGCTGCCCGCTGTGCCACACCCAGTCAAGGAGCAATCTCCTCCAGCATGGCCCTGTGCAGTGCCCAGCCGCCCCCACGACTGGTGTCTCTCTGCCACCCCTCCTTCAGCCTCCTCCTCCACCCTTCTCTGGCTTTGGGCTCCCCCTTTCCTCAGGCAGCCCCCTCAACTGTGCTTCCCTCTACCCCCTTCTATTCAAACAGCCAGGGGCAGGGGTTTTTTCGGGGCAGGGGAGGGGAATAATTATCTCCAAGACCCCTGCTACGCACCCCTCAGACTCCCTGCCATATGCACCCCTGCCCCCTCCCATGCCCCCCACCATGCACCCTTACACCCCCGTCGTGCATCCCCTCGACATTCATGCACTTGACCCCCCACACACCTTGCTGTACACACCCCCTCATCCCCTGCTGTATGCACCTCCATCCCCTTCAACACTCCCGCTGTGCACACCCCACTGCTGCCGTATTCACCCACTCAAACACGCCTGCCATACGCACCCCACCCCATCCTGCACCCCTGCTGTGTACCCCCCCCCACAGCTTGCCGTACTCACCCCCACCCACTCAAACACCCCGGCCATGTACCTCCCACTCCCTGCCATATGCACCCCCACCCTCTCCGACTCCCCCCCTCTAGGGTGACCAGATGTCCTGATATTATCGGTATAGTCCCGATTTTAACACATTTGTCCCACGTCCCGATCGCACATCGGTCGGGACTCCCTTTGTCTCGATATTGGGGACCGCTCCCCATCACTGCCAAATACAAGACAAAGCCTCTAATATTGGGACCTTTGGTCACTCTAAGCCCAGGGCTCCCTAACACAGCTCAGCTGACTCAAGTCCCACTAACCCTGCACTTAAACTGTGGTGCAGACTCACCCAAAGTGGCCACTGACTCTTCCGCCTGGCTTTATAACCACCCCACCCATGCTGCAGGAGACAATGGGGGGCAGGGGCACACATGGGAAACTGCCCCACATCGAGGCACCACCTGTCCCTGCTCTCTGCCGCGGACCCCTCGGTGCCCTCCCCGCCTCCAGCCGCTGCGGGCTGCAATCCCCGGCCAAACACCCTCGTTGGGTCATGGCTGCTGGCAGGAAGTGTGTGTGTGTGGGGTGACGGAGGGGGTGTGTACGGCAGGGGTGGCGGGGTGGAGTGTTGAGGAGGTGTACTGCGGAGGGGGTGCACAGCACGCATGTGTACAGCAGGGGATGTGAGTGGGGTAGGGTGACCAGATAGCAAGTGTAAAAAATCAGGACACTTTTTTCGGGGCAGGGGAGGGGAATAATTGTCCCTTCTGACACCTCCGCCTTGCACTTTCCGTGTGCATGTGCACCCCCCACCCCTCTGCGACAACACCCGGCTGTGCACCCCTCAACGCTCCTGTCGTGCACTCCAACCACACACACCCTGCCTGCCGTACCCATCCTTGCCCTCTGCTTTGCACTCCCTCATGTGCACACACCAACCCTCCCTCCAACACCCCCTGCTGTGCACACCTCCTGGATGTCTCATCACAAACAGAACATTTCCAAAACTGAGCTCATCCCCATCTGGCCTCTTCATCTCCCTCACTGTTAACAGCTCCACTATCCTCACTTCCCACTCCCAGCATGCGTCCTCAGCGTGGGCTTTAGCATCTCCCCAGATCACTGCTGCAGCCCTGCTCCATGCTGGAGCCCCCCTTCCCCCCCAAAAAAATCCAAAATGCTGCTGCTAAAGGCTCCAGCCAACCCCTGCCCTGCGTCCTCTAGCCCTTCCTCCTCCACCCTCACGCCCACACCTGCATCTATGCTCTCTCATCAGGCTCCTCCCAGAGCTCCCTGCAGGTATCGCTCAGCACCTCCTGTGCAGAGCACAGCCATCTCCTGTACATGGTCCCCTTCTTCTGACCCAGGGCCCTGTGGTGGCTTTGGTGTTTTCAAGTTGCTCCTGGCAGAGGGGTGAGATGGAGGCAGCTCCCCCAGCAGGGAGCCTGCCCCTGGGAAGGCGAGACAGCAGGGTCTCCACAGTGAGTTGAGTCCTGGGAGGGGCAGGGAGCCAGGCTCCACTCTCAGCACTGTGAAGGATACGGATTGTCTCAGGGATACTGGTGTCCAGGCAGTCGATGATCTGCTGCAGCTCCTCCTGCATGCCAGGCGTCTGGAACAGGTCCTCCTGCCAATGACAGCGCAGTCAGGGCACCCTCCTGAGAGCTGCAGGGCAGAACGCGCAGCCGAGGGAGGCTGCACGGGTTCCAGGACAGCCTGGGCCGAGGCTGAGCACAGGCGCGATGGCCAAGCCCTTGGGGAGCAAGCCTCAGCCTGGCAAACACCCAGCCTGAGTCATGGTTGGAGTACTACCGACTCACTGAGCCAGGATGTCTCCCCTGGTCACCAACCACAGGGAGTGCTCTCTGTGTGCAGGCAAGGTCCCTTTCTGTTCACCTGGTGGCAAGCATGCTTGAACAGGTGGTCCACCAGTAGCCAGATCTCCTTAGGCACCTGCAGGGGTCTCTCGCTGGCATCCTCGCTGTCAGAGGGGCCCATCTGCAGAAGTGATTTCTCCTGGTGGGAGAGAGCAGACCCAGGGTCAGGGAGCCCCAGTCCCTCTACAGCAAAGACACCAACAGCACCACCAGAACCTGCGAGAGCATGTGCCCTACCGGCACTCACCCAGGCCAGCCAGCTCCCACCTGCCTTCCCAGCACCCAGCCACCCCAGCCCCGCTTTGGGCCACTGCGCCCCAGCCAAGCTGCCACTCCAACAGGCTCCGCTCTTCCCCCCCACCCCCTGCTCACTTGGGTGACAACCCTGTTAGGACCCCATACAGCACAGCCTTCCCCTCACATGAGATCCGCACCATGCAGATTCCCCTAGACCCTAACCCTCCTCCACACCCACCCTCTTAGCCCCCTTCAGACCAGGCTGACTTGCATGGATCACCTGACCCACTATTAGCAAGGGTGGGAATGCAAAAGGCTCCTGGGCTAGACAGGAAAATAACCCTTTAGAGAGGCCAATACAAACCCGCCCCCCTTCCAGGCCACCTGTCTCCAGCAGAATGCAAAAGGCTTCAGTGCAATATTTCCAGGCCAGAGCTCACAAACCCCAGCTGTGACAGGCACAGGTCTCTGCTGCTCTGGCAGGTATCCATGCTGAGGATTCCCCGCTGGCAGGCAGCACGTGGCCAAAGCACTACCATAAGGCTGCTCCAGTGGCCGTGGGGCAGAACAGCCTGGCCCCAGGATCAGGAAGCTTTAGCCAGCTCCCGCGCAGTATGCTGACCTTTGGCTCTAGAGCTCTCACCCAAACCACCTAGTGCCAAATGCCGTCCCCAGCCTCTGAGCGAGCTTGGCAAGCCAGCTGACACTCAGCATGCCAGGAGATGCTGGAAGATGTGACAACGGCCTAGATTCCCCTCTGCACTGGAGAAGGGGTAACACCCACAAACAGCTCCTTCTTTTGGGGGCACTTTTCTATCCCCCCAAAAGAACACTCCTCAACTTCTTCTCCCCACCCCCACCAAAGACAAGAGCCAAATTTAACTTCCTGCCCAGCTCCACCTTCAGGCAAGGAGACCCACAGCACTCTGGGCTGGACACATGCCGCCTCCTCCTACATCCAGCCTGCTTCTGCAGAGAGCTAGTCACCTGCTGCCTCAGGAGCTGCTCACGCTCTCACATCAGCCATCCTTAGAAAGGAAACCGGCAAATTGCAGTTAGTCAGCCCTGAGAAGAGCTCTGTGTAGCTCGAAAGCTTCTCTCTCCTCTCTCGCACTGACAGAAGCTGAAAAAGAACCACCTCCCGCACCCTGTCTCTTTCATATCCTGGGAAGTGGGACTGACACAGCTATGCCATCACTGCAAGCTAGGGAGTTAGCATTCCCCTGCCCCAGAGAATGCTGAAAGGGGTCCAGCAATACATACTGGGCAGGTATTGCCGACGTGGTGATGGGATTTCCTGTGCATCTCCAAGCCTCTGTCAGGCTAACACATCTCAGCAGCAGAGAACCTGCTCATTGTTCCTTTGGGCAATGCCGTTCCCTTAGTTACACCCCCCAGGATTTGTAGATGGCTCCCCCACCGTAGCTGCAAGTCCCAGTGAATATCTCCTTTTAATCCAGCCCCTGCTGCTCTTCTCTTCATTCTAACAGGCCGACATCCCAAACTGTCCAGAACAGGACGCCAGCTCCCTGCTGTCTGGGGGCTCAAGCGCTGCGTAGTGAGACTTCGTCTGGACTGCCATGTGGTGTTTCTGCACATTCAGCCCCAAGGTCCCACTGGCTGCTACCGAACTGGCTGTTTGCTAGCAGCCCTAGTGCACTCTCATACTACGGGCACCTTTTGCTCTATAGCTGAATCCCTGGTTAGATCACGTGTTCTCTCCCCTCCCCTCAGACGTACTGGCTTTCATTTGTCCAGGTTCAATCCCATTGCTGTTTCCTTCCCGCCCAGCTAGCTGCCCATGACTGCGGGTTTAGCACAGTCATTCACTAATGCCCTTAGCACTCTGACATGCCTGTTCTCAAGCCTGCTGAACTGCCCCCGTTCGCTGCCCCCAATGCCCACCCTGCTGGTGGTGAATAGCTATATTCAGGCTCCACTCTGTACAGAATGCCCACACCTCCCTTTGCCTCATTTTCCTTGCTACTCATGTGAAGCAGCTGAGACACTACATTCCTTTGGACTCTCCATTCACTTCCCAAGGGACGGGGCTTCACCCGTAGTGTGTGTTCCTGGTTTTAGATCATCCTGGAGAAGTCCCGCTAGCTGCATGCAGTGCTGACCCACAGGAACTGTTGTTGGGAATGCATCTGCCGTCCAGAGCAAACCCTGCCCTCTATAAACACACACACACACACGGCAACCCAATCGCCAAGCGCACTTGCTTGGCAACTGCCCTTTTCCAGCCCTGCTGGGTAGGGTTTCTCGTGCACAGCCGTAGGGATTCCCCTCAATCACAGGATGCACTTTCACAGAGGCTGTCTGAATGAGCAGGACTCGTTAGCTTTACAGTGCTAGAAATCATGTGCAGGTGAAGGCTCTCTCTCTCTCACGGCTCTAAACACACAGGGCCACAGATCTGGAACAGCACGTTTACTGCAGCGAGCATGCTCCAACTACAACTTTTATCCTGCAAAGCAAGGGCCAGAGCTTGAAATCCTTATCCCAAGGCTGAATCTACACCACAGGCTGCTATGAAATATCCCATCTAAGGGCTCATCTACACTTAGCAAGCAGGTGCATCACTGTAGCACTTCCGTGTAGTAGACACTACCAACGCTGACAGGAGGGGTTCTCCTGTTGGCATCGGTACTCCACCTCCCTGACAGGATTCTCCCATCAACTAGTGCTGTCTACACCAGGAGTTAGGGCAGTTTAACTGTGTTGCTTGGGGGGCGGTTGATTTTTCACACCCGAGCGACAGTTGTAACAACCTAATTTCCCATTGTAGACCAGGGCTAAGGAATTACATGGATGTGATGGCTGCATAACACTGGCAGGTGCCAACTCATGCCAAGACCCAGGCCTCACTGAACACTGAAAAATGCATAGCTGGACTCTGGCTCGCCTGTGGGTTAGTACAGTTAAAACAGATAGTAGTGTTACAAGAATGTGTTGAATGTTTGTGGAACAAGAATGTGTTTAGTGTTTGTGGTTTCCTTGTAGGATGCTGCATGTATTAATCCTACTTAGAACAGTTCCTCCCATGGTACAAGGTAATGTTTAAACATTTGCTCAGACTGTAAATCCCCCCAGGCAGGGGAGAAGCATTGCCCAGTGTGAATTTCTCATTCACCAAAAGAGGTGTTATCCCCTGCCCATCAGGAAGGACTACTGTGTCCAAATGTGTCATTGTGGAATAAGGACTTCGTTGATTGTTTTCCCCACAGCTCTGAGGAGGGGACATGCCCAAGCCGTCATCCCATCGCAACTTGAACGCTGGGGAAAGGGAATAAAAAGGCTTGTTAAGGAGAACTGATTATTCCTTTGCTGCTTGAACTCGGAGGGGCGAGGATTTCTAAGGGCTTGTCTACACTGTCATTTTACAGCGCTGCAACTTTCTCGCTCAGGGGTGTGAAAACACACCCCGCTGAGCTCTCCAAGTTTCAGCGCTGTAAAGTGCCAGTATAGACAGTGCACCAGCGATGGTAGCTATTCCCCTCGTGGAGGTGATTTTTTTACAGCGCTGGGAGAGCTCTCGGGTGCCGCGACAGCACAGCCACATTAAAGCACTGCCATGGTAGCGCTTTAACATTGCTACTGAAGACATGCCCATAGGCTAAGCAAGGAGTCCCCAATGACTGAGCTTGGGTTAGCCCTAAAGGACATACAGAGTCTGCTTACAATAGAAGTTACTTTTGATACCTGACTTTAACTCATTTGTGCGTGTATACAAGGTTAAAGCAGGTAAGCAAACAACTCATTTCTTTTTCCTAGTTAATAAATCCTTAGTTAATACAAGTATTGTCTTTGGTGTGAGATCAATGGTGCAAATTGCTCTGGGGTAAGTAACTGGTCCTTTGGGACTCTATCTTTGGTGTAAAGTGACTTTCTATCAAAGAGGCAATGCTTGCTGGGGGTGGTATGATAGACCAGAGTGCTAAGGGGACTGTCTGTGACTCCATGAAAAGGCTTTGGGAGTTCACACTTATTATTTGGCTGGTGAATCTATTTGTAGAACACACAACCAACAGGGGCTTGTGCCCTGTTCCTGGACAGTCTGCCCTGGGGTTGGCACTCAAGCTTGTGAGCTCTCCAGACAGCATGACAGGCTGCACTCAAAACAGGCAGAAGACAGGCCCCTGGGCTGACTCGGAGCAGCAGCCTGTTGAAAAAGCTGGCACAGTCCACCCCTAGCTGCTGGGAATGGTGACAGGCTGCACTGGATTCCTACCAGGGCACTCTTCACTTTGGCTTGTAAATGTCTGACTAACTTGGAGTGCTCTCTTCTCTTGTGCTGGCAGGGAGGGAGGAGTTTCTCCTTTCTTCCCTTGCTTCACCCCATTAGCCAGCTGCTCCAAAAGCAGCAACCCTGGGAGACAGGTCGTCCTGCTGTTCCCCTCCTCCCTGCTGGATGACAGGCAGAAGCTTTCTTGTCCCATAAGATCACTCCCTGACTCCCCATCTCCTCTCCTGGTTCGCTCTGCTCCATGAGCACAGCCTAGGGCAGCAGCACAAGTTCTCATGTTAGCAAGCCTCTGAGCAGCTGCAGGAGGAAACAAGAGACTGGGGCAATCCTCTGAGGGTGAG
Organism: Mauremys mutica; assembly: GCF_020497125.1. Lineage (NCBI taxonomy): Eukaryota > Metazoa > Chordata > Testudines > Geoemydidae > Mauremys > Mauremys mutica. The sequence continues at coordinate 42,730,249 of NC_059080.1, forward strand.
TTGGAAGAATGGGGGAGAGGGAAGGACAGTGGCTCCTTGCCTCATCTCCCCAAGGCAGCAGTGGGATTTGAGTCCCTGACTCTGCAGTACAATCAGCACATGCAGAATGACAGTTCCTAGCACTGCCCTGCCTTTGCTGCAGCTGCTCAGATGGTGGCAGTTGCGAGAATTACCCAATTGCTTCATTCTGCTACTGTGGCAAGTGTCAGGCAGAAAGCATGCCTAAGGACTTTCCTCAAACTGTGGCAAGGCCCTCCCTGGCCCCAGGCCTCCACACCCACATGCCGAGATGGAAGCCATCACACTAAACTCTTTTTGCAGCTAACAGAGACCTCTCCCCCAGCAAAAATATAACCTTCAGAAAGCCTTCCTCAATTCTGAAACCCATTTCCCATGCACTGATTCAACTCACTCATGAGGGGTAAATCTAAGTCAGATTTTGCAGACAGATTCACCTTGGGCACTGGGATCTGTCAGGAGAATTTCTTACCCAAAAAAATGTTCTAAGGAAATTAGACACACCTGAAAGGTGCCATCTCCACCTTAACTAGAGTCACTATGAGGCACACAAAGGCTAATTCAGTACTGTAGAGTGTACATGTCTGTTCTAGGCTCACAGCAGTGCCTTCTGGCACGCCTGGAGCCGATACTCCCTCTGCAGCAGTCTCCCCCTGCTCTCGTCAGGAAAATGGGAAAAGTCTGAGTGCTCTTTTTTTTTTTTTTTTTTTTACAGAAAATACAAACAAAAACCACTGAGAAAGCCCCCTCAGCACTGGCTTGCATTACCTTCTCTAGGAAGCTGTCTTCTCCCTGAGAGGAGAGCAGGAAACGAGAGAGAGAGAGAGAGGGGAGGAGAGCATCATTAACAGAGAGAACCTGATTTATGATTAAGCAGAAAAGAAACAGACTCGGCAGCCTGAGACCCCACCAGCACTGACTGGCAGCTACTTCTCACATGTTTGCTGACACCACTGCTGTTAAAGCTGCAGCAGGAGATTTAGATCCCAATTAGCAGGAATGCTGCTCACATGATGTAAAGGCCTGTTAGGACTCCAGTGAGCACCCCTAGTGACCTTGTAGCACTGCTCAGCACACAGCATACACCCACGGCCAGAGGTGGAAACAGGCGCCTACCTGGAAGATTTCTCTGCCCACTCCCCGAGTCTTCACAATCAGCATCAAGTGTCCCGGTAAAACCTGTCCTGCCCAGTTTCTCCTGTGACTATTTCTGCGTGCATGGCAGCGGGTGAGTTAAACACGGCCATCAGGAAATTTGTGCAGTTAGGGGCAGGAAAACACATGCTCCAAAGGCCCAGAGCAAGTCAGCCTCAACTTAACAGTACTACATGATAACGCCTCCTCTTTCAACTAGCAGGGTTCCACACCTTCCAGCCTGTGTACATAGGGACCCCTCAGCCACCATGGAAAAGCAGCAAAGCCCAAGGGGGCCTGGCGTCAGGAACCCCCAAAACCTAGACAAAGTGGGCTCCCCTTCCACAGCACTAGGTGACTGGAAGCAGAGATAGGCAACATAATCTTAGGCTCTGGCAACACCCGACGGCCATGTATTTATACCTGCTCCTGTATCTTTTACTTCATACATCTGATGAAGTGGGTTCTAGCCCACAAAAGCTTATGCCCAAATACATTTGTTAGGCTCTAAGGTGCTACAAGGACTCCTCGTTTTTTAATTGCAGAGAGAGTAGCTCACTTTACTGCTTGTCCTACCAGGGGACTGGCCTTCTGTTTGCCTGTCCCCTTTCTGTGGTCAATACAGTTACATTTTTTTATTTTTTCAATTTTGCTGCGTGAACACCATCTGCTCCTGTGGATGCAAACCCTCCAACAGGCTGCTCTGGGTCCTGGACTGGCATTCCAGCTGACAGCAGAAATGGTGCTGGTTCTTAAACCACAACAAATCATTATCACCTGGCCCCTGCAAGCACATTCAGAACTGGAGAGAACCATGCACAAACACGTCTCCAGATACACTCGCTATTCCACACCAATCCCATTTCCAGACCCTCCTTCAACCATTCTGTCCTGTTGTCTTTTAGAGATTATCTCCGTTCCGGGTCACAGTCCAAGTCAAGCTGGCCTTAATTTGAGCAGAGCTTTTGATGCAGTAGGCTAGTTTCACTATCTAAACCCAACAACACCACAGAGATAACAGATCTCCTCTCATGACCTCCTGCAGCTCAATCTCTGGATCTATAGGAGGAACTTAAAGATCACTTTGCTCATACATAAAACAAGCACATCTGCGAAATGTGCATGCTTGGTGTGAAGCCATCATGTGTGTTGAGGGTGCTATCGATACTCTGTTGCTATCACTCTCTCTGAGCTTGTCTCTTAGCCTCGGGACAAGCCCCATAAGTCCAGAGCCAGAATAAATATGGGGAATTGATTTTGGCTTTAGAAGAGCCCAACAGTTTGTTCAGGTAAGTCACTGGCAGCATTTGGAAAGGACCTGTATTTCTCTGTGCACCCAAACCAGGGCCAGCCTCTGGCATTTTCTGACAGCCTCTCTAACAGCTACTCACAAGACTGCTTGGAGACAATGTCTGGAAATGGCAGACTCCTCTTAGGCTGTGCCCTGAGCTGACCATAATCAGCATCCCCTAAAATAAAAGGTTTCCGCAAGGAAACCCAGGCAATTCTAAAGACGCAGCAGGAACATGACCATGAGGGTCTGGGTTAGCTTTTCAGCCCATTAAATATTAGAAGCAAAGCCATCAAGAGAGGGTGGGGTTGAAAGCACAGAGCAGTGAATATCCTTAGGGGAATGTGAGGAAAGCCAGGGTGCAGCATGTGGAGGGGAAGCAGTGGCGAGCCAGGACCATTACTCAAGTGAGGGAGGTTAGCCCTTGGGAAGTGCAGCCATTTTTAGGAGGGGGAGAGTTCAGTGACTGGTTAATAAACCAAAGTGCAAATCTCAGGGAGCAAGCTCCCCAGAGCTTCAGGACCACTGCTCCTTACCAGATCGACAAGTTTGGTGACAGGAACTTCACGGATTGGTCGTCTCATTCGGCACAGAGCCTCCAGGGAGGTGCCGAAGCAGCTGGGCAGGTAGCTCCCACTGATGGTGAGGAAGTAATCCTTGCCTCGGTCCAGGTGAAGGACAAGGATATCCTCAATTCTGTCCTCACCCGAGTTTAGGAGAGTCACAGAGTCCTTACTGACATACACATCCAGGGAGATGTCCACAGTCTCATCTGAAACAGGCAAGGGGCACACATGGACTCGCAGAACCCCACAGTGGAAAAGTAATGGAGACCTCATGGACAGACACACAGCACATGAAAAAGCTGGGCAGAGTGGCAGAAATCCAAAGGGGAAAGGGAGACAGATGGCACATGAGGGTGGGAATGGTGACAAACAGCAGGAGAGGGGGAAAGGACAGAATGGTGGTTCCCTTAGCCAAGACACTACAGAGACAGTGCATAAAACTCACTTGGCTCCAAGTACCCCTCACAGGGCTCGGCCCGAAGCCATGGTTTACAGTACTGGCTATCATTGAGTTTGGGGATGAAGGAGAAGTGACAGGTGACCTGCCCGTTGTTGGTGATCTGGAACTTCTCCTTCTGTAGCTGCCGGAACTTCACCTTCTCAAACACAAACTGCAGAGCAAAGAGAAAACAACTCTTCTTATTACCTACAGGGAACCATAATTAGGTATAAGGACTCCGCATCACCATCAACATTGGGAAGTACAGTAACTCCTCACTTAAAGTTGTCCCCCGGTTAACGTTGTTTCGTTGTTACATCACTGATCAATTAGGGAACATGCTCATTTAAAGTTGCGCGATGCTCCTTTATAACATCTTTGGCAGCTGCCTGCTTTGTCAAGTGCAGGATTCTCTGGAAGAGCAGCCCCTCCTTGTGGGGATTAAAACCGGGGGTGGGGGAGGGGAGCGGCAGCCTCCCCCCTCACATCAGCTTCCCTGTAAGGTATGTGGCTCGGCACCTGCCCAGCAGCAGTTGAGATGGCCCTCCCCCACTGCCATGCTGCTCCTGACCTGCCCTCTGCCTTGGAGCTGCTCCTGGGAGCTTCCTGCTTGCTGGGGTAGGGGGGGAGAGGAATGCTGATATTCCCACTCCGTACCCCCTCTCCACAAAGCAGAGGAGGGGGACAGGGCTCAGGAACAGAAAGGAGGGAGCTTGCTGGAAACTGTTGCTTCCTGTCTGATCTGCTTAAAAGGGCAATGTACTTGAAGTGGACTCAGCGTACTTAAAGGGGCAATGCACGTCTCTCTCTCTCACTCATGCACGCACCCCCCAGCACTTTGGAAAATCAGCACCTGTGCAGCCGTGCATGTGCTGTCAGGAGGAGGGACTGGTGTGCTCCAGCTGGATAACGCGGGCTCATCATCATGTTCAGTTTTTGCAGGGAAGTGCTTGCAGCTACTGCCCTGCATCTATTGTGTTTCCTCCCTGCTGCCTCAGTCCATGCTGCCTTGTAGAGTGTGAGGCTACATTAACTACAATGTATTAACCCTTGAGGGCTCAGCCGAGTGCTAGTTCATCATTTAGCAGCAAGGTATTCCCTGAGAAATAGTCCACCCTCTGACTCCACCATCTCAACCAAGCTTCACAATCATTCATTGCTGTGTACAATATTAAACTGTTTGTTTAAAATTGTTTAAAACTTATACTGTATATGTATATATTGTCTTTTGTCTGTCAAAAAAAATTTCCCTGGAACCTAACGCCCCTATTTACATTAATTCTTATGAGGAAATTGAATTTGCTTAACATAGTTTCGCATAAAGTTGCAGATTTCAGGAACATAACTACAACGTTAAGTGAGGAGTTACTGTAAGTGCACCCTACCAGCGTGCTTGCTGAGAGGTCAAGGCAATGCACAATTTCTAATCCAATACCTGGTTGTGGGGAGGTAACTGAAGTTAGTTTTTGGCACATTTGTCAACATTGAAGTTTAATAAAACATTATCAGGCCATGTCTACACTATAGCTGCTATAGGCCGTGCACCTGTGCCACTGCAGCACTGTAACATAGATGCTTCCTACACTGACGGAAGGAGTTTTTCCATAGGTGATAACTAGGTTGACAGAAGAATCTTTCTGTTGACCTACCTGTGTCTACATTGGGGTTAGATCAACCTAATGGTGGTACTCACAGTGTGAAATTTTTCACAGACCTGAGCGACGCAGCTAGATCAGCCTACGTTTTGTGTGTAGACCAGGGCCTCAGAGTCCTTTAGAGAAATTCTAGCCCTTCTGCAGCTGCTGGTCTTCGGGAAGCAGACAAGGAATCCATTTCTGTTCTCACCTCTCTCCGGCTAAGCTCCAGTGAAGGAAGGAAGTCATTCTCCATTCTGTCCATCATGCGAACAATATCCTCAAACAACCTTCGGTACTTCTGCTCATCCACAACCTTCACCTGCAGGAGATCAGATTATACTCACTGAAGGTGTAGGCCTCAATAGTGTAAACTCCCTTAGTGGTTTGTAAATAACTGCAGCAGAAGCTGAGGAGATTCTTGGGCATTTCGCGTGTGCAGCTTTGATTGGCCCAGTTGCTCCTCCAAGTCTCACGGGTAATTTCATACAAGCTATTATACCTACAGTAATGGTGTCTTTTTCTGGCCAACGGGCACCAGGAAGGACCTGCTATTTGCAGGAAATGCTCTAAGGGCGGCCTGCAACTAGTAGCACAGGCACTCTGCAGTCTTACCCAAAATTCCTCAGGATTTCAGCCTGCTTGATTGGGTAAGAGGAGAAAGCAATGAGTTGTCTAGGAGACCACCCTAGTTCAGAAGTGGGGGAGAGGAATACTGGACACACATGCTGGCTCCACCCAACAGGCCAGGGATCTCAAATCTCTTCCCTCCCACAGCTTATATTCAGCCTTTCACAGCCCCCCCCCCCTCCCCCCAGGCCAGAAGCACCCCAGAGTTCCTGTTTCTCCAAGCAGAGCAAAGCAGCATCATGGGAATAGGTGCAATTGTTTACAGGTAGCTCCTGGCCCCGAGGAGGAGCCAACTGTAAACAGCTCAGCACACCTATCCCGGTGGCAGACACGTTGGGTCACACCTCAGAGCCTAAGAAAAACTGTTAAGGCAATCAAAGGCTGGAGCCTTCCTGCTGAATACTCTACATGTCTGCTGTGTAAACTCCAAGCATTGTCTGTGTCAGCATGGCACAAAGCTGCTCTGGTTGCACAGCCAACCCGTGCTGCATATGAGAACAGCAGCTCTTGTGAGTCCCCTGCTGCAGAGACTGAGGTAAGTGAGGCTGCCCAGCAGCTATTACTCATTTCTGCTCACCTCCCTCCCTTTTATATCATTACAAACATGGTTGATGGATCCTTTAACTTGGAACTTCAACCAAGAGTTCTCCCCTAGCACATCAAGTGACAATTACCCCAATAAGGAACAGCGAGCTGATTGGCTTGTGGTCGCTGGTTTTCAGGTCCATGTGACTGCGGTACCGGAGCTGATTAATGTTCCCCCCTCTCCAGAGGATTCGATCGCACCAGGCTGGCACGCGACACTTCCCACTGCAGATATACAAGTTACCAGGAAATCAGACAGTCCTCCTGTCCATCTGACCATTCCCCTCCTCAGCCAGATTGGTCCCTGCAGGACACACTTCCTAGGGCAGCATCTCGAGTGATGGGGCTCTCATCACTTTCCTCATCCAAAATGTTACCGTTCTGAAATCGCATCCCCTTACTTCTGTTCTCCTCTCTCTGCCCCCTACCAGGGCTACAGTCCGACGCTGAGGGTGGCACCCTTCTAATACCTAGTTAGGCTCCCTGCCCCAGTTGTCAGCTAGCCACATGGATTTAGTGCCCCAGATCTATTCATCGTCCCCGCAATCACTGGGGTTACTCTTCTTAGTGCCTGTTAACATCTTGCTGGTACTGCAGTGCTAAGAAGTGGAATGGGCTCAGCAAGGGCTATCACCATAACCTGAGGCTTTTGCATATGTGGCCCCAAGTTGCATTAGCTTCTTTTGTTGCCACACTCCGGTGCAAGCTACAGTTTAATTTACGGCTCACTGCCCTGACTGCTGAAAGTCTAGTCAGCTGTTCCTGCTTTCCAGGGTCCTTGAGTCTCTGTGTTTTGAATTATCTTTCCCCAGATGAGTTTGCATGGGCAAGAGTAGCAGGGCAGACTTCCCCTTTAAGGACCTGCAGAGCCAGGGAGCAGCAAGCCCTGGCCTAAGAAGAAGCCCAATGGACAGGTGTTGGGATCCAGCTGAGCAGCAGCTAATGATTAGCTCTGATTCCCAGCTGGAAGATAAGGACCCAGTTCTGTAAGGGAGGATGGAGAGCCAGTAGAGAGAGACACTTTCCTGAGCAGCAGCAGAAGGCTGCAATGGAGCAGGTAGGCCCCATGGTGCCCCTGAGGCTAAGGGAGGTCCATGATCCTTGAGCTTCTGGGGGAAGAGGACCCTGCAGTGCCAGCCCAGGTCAGGACTATCATTTTTGTTTTCTGTCAATATTTCTTGCCTTTGTGTGGCAGAGGAATCAAAGAGCCTGTGCTGAAGGCTAAACCAGAGTTCGGCATGGCTGACTCTTCTGTCCCCAGGCTCACCAGACTACAGCAAAGCTGACTCTTTCTGAGTCTATCTGCACTTACTCCTAACCCCTCAAGTGCCTTTTGTGTTGTTTCTCTGTCCTCAGAGGTATTCCCCACACCTCTCAGAGGAATATCAACTGTATGTTTCATTCATTAGCCTCACTGACATTCTGCATCAGCAAAGAGCTCCGTCCCAAGTAATGTCTAGTCCATTTATGAGGGATCCGCTAGGCTATTCAATGTCATGCTGAGGGCTCCAGACATGTTTCCAGGAGAAGGATCAGAGCCTAATAATTCAGCCAGGGAAATAGGCTGTGTGGCAAGATGCTGTTGGCATCACAGGTTAACAGGCCACCATCAACAGACTTACCTGGAATCCCAGCGGTCTGTTTTAGAGTCAAATTTGTACGTGGGGATGAATTTAATCTCTCCCTCTGTGAAGTCAGCAAAAGCTTTCTTATGAGTCCGCTGAATATTCAACTAGAGGCAAAAAGGAACAGCCTATCAGCACAACAGCAAAGTCTTCACAACTCTGCAGAGCAGAGTTATAGGCAGGGCCCTTTTACTCCACAGCCATGGACTCTGTCACAGAACCCACCCCTTCTGACAGAACCATGCCCCAAGACAGACACTTTCATTACAAAACAGACCTGCTCTGGGTGCAAAGAAAACCTTCGAAAGACAGGTGCAAACTGACATAATGCTGCCTGCCTGAGTCTGTAGACAGCATGAACCAATAGCCAAGAGAGATAAGAACTGCTCCGTTCATCTCAACCAAGTGTTAACTTTGAAACCTAATGATGACAGTTAAGCAACTCCATTGCTAACTACTTCACTGGTGATCATTTTAGCAGACCCTACAGCTGGTGAACTTGGCCGACAACGCCAAACCAGCTCTCGTAAGTCTCCTACCCAGTTGCAAAAGCTCCTAAGTTCACCTAACAGCATCAAAAATACAGTTTGTTATTTTCAATACAAAATTCTGTGGCATCCTGGAAATTACAAAGTAAGAGGCAGCATGAAGTCAATTTACTACCACCATAAATGCTCCGAGGAACACTGCACTGAGCGTATTGTTCCTTTCGAGTTTCACTGGATAACCTCCCCTTTTTTAAATGTATCTAACGCTGCCCCGGAATTTCCAATGTGCTGCAGGGACATACTGCACAGAACTCAGGTCCAGCTTTCTGAGGAGTACACAAGGCCTCAGTTACAGGCAGGAAACCCCAGCGCTCCTGCAACACACTTTCCAGGGTCCCTCCGAGCTGTGACTGACCTCTGTCATTGTTCCTCCTCTGTCCTCAAGAGCTGGTGAGAGGAGTTGTTGAGCATGCAGGGTGTATCTCTTAGCTTTAATATACATTCCTACAGCCTAATCATCACATCCTTCGGCCAGAGACACTTTTTAATATTTTTAATGGGAACTAAAACGGCAAGAAACAAAAACACCCTAGAGCCATGTCTAGATCTCATCACCACAGAGCACATGCCAGACCTCCCAAGCGCAGGGATATACTAAAACAGGATGACCCAATATCCACATGGCTGAAGTTCACTCACCTGGTCATATGTCAACAGCTTCTGAAGCTCATTCTTACTGATCAGAGTTTTCACCTCACTGGCATCAGGGAGGCACAACCTGTAGTTTAGGTCTCCCAGCCAGATGACAACACTACACACAAAGGCAAACATGGAAAAGAAAAGAAAAGTTCATATCAGAACTCCCTTGGGAGAGAGAGAGATGGGGATGTCAGGTTGAAAAGGGGGTCTCTCGGGATAGCTAGAGCACAACAGAACAGATAAGAGAATCAAAATATGATAGCAGCTGCCACTCCTGTAAGTGTCTACAGAGATAGCATCCCAAAGGTGGGTGATCTATATGGAATCGAGCAGTTAGTTAGCTAACAACTCAGAGATTCCAAGGACAGAAGGGCCATCCAGTCTGACCCCCTGGACAGCACAGGCCAGAGAACTGCCTCACAATAATTTTTGTGCGAACTAGAGCAGATCTTTTAGAAAAACAGCCAATCCTGATTTTAAAATGCCAGTGATGGAGAATCCACCACGATCCTCGGTAAGGGCTGCTGACGTTTTCCTCAGCCTGAAAACAATGTGGAAAAACCCACCAATGTTTTCATGAAATGAAACAAATAAGAGGTACAACACAATTCACTGCACAGTGGCATTTATCCCTCCAACCCACAAGGCGCACACATCACCCACAAGGAAAAGCTTGCACTTCTGTAAGGCATGCATAAGAACAGTTAGGCCTTTTGCTTCTGCCCTTGGATCCCATACAAGTCTACCAGTTTGTTTGCTTTTCCAGTACCTAGTACATTACTGAGATCTGACCAACCCAATGCACCTATGCTGAGCACACAGACTGATGCTGAGCTGGTAGGACGCATATGCAGGTCTCTTAAAAATCCACAAAGAACTAAATGCAGTTGTCCTCTCTCATTGTTCCACCTGCTAATCACGCCCCTCTCTTCAATCACCACACCAATGACTCCTCCTGTTCCCCTTTCAGGCTTTCAGACAGTCCTATAGCATTCTCATCACTTCCCAACAGGTATAACAGAAACTTTGACACACTCATAATTTTCTTAGCCTTTTTATAGTTACAGATTGAAATCTGAGCCCATTTCTAGATTCAAAAACCTTGCAGACTGTGTGAGCTGTTCATGTAAATCCTTCCAAGTAACAAGAGCTCAAAAATGAACAAACCAGAAAAACCTGGACTAAAATCCCCAGTTTGTCTGTTGTTCTAGAAACGCCCCAGGTTTTCCACAACTATGTAATAATCAGCCTTTGAGTCAAGAGTGCCAGTTGCTGAGATGAGCACATTACAGACTTCTTGCAAAGGAAGGGTACTAGAGACAGGCTGGCCCTGTGAGCCACTACAAGAACGCTGCCCACTAGTGCAATCACTGGTTCAACTGCACCAACAGGAGTGTTAGTGTAGACAAGGCTCTGGCATTCTCCTCACCTTGTCAATTAATCTGCAGGTTTGTCTACACTTGGGCTCTTGCTGGTAGCAATTTCTAGCTAAGATTCCCCAGACCTTGGAGAAGGAATGTGGAGTTGGAGACTCACTCGTGTTTCATGATGCTCAGCTGAGGCAGGCCCTGGTCAGGGGGCAGGAAGCTTAACCGGGCACAGATATCCTTGTAATCCTGGTTCCGCCGCTCAAAGTCCTCCACATGAGCAGCGAGGTGGGAATTGACAATGCAGAAAGTGGTGTTGTGGAATACAAACCTCACGGCCACACCGCCCTTGTTACCCTGGGGACAGAATTACCGGTGAGACTTTTACACAAACACATACAGAAGAGGTTGGGTAACAGATTGAACAGGAGAGAGCTGGGGAAAGGCACGGAGACAATTAAAACAAGAGGCATACTGACATGAAAAGCAGCAGCAGGGATGAGAGAGTAAAGCAAGACACTGTACCACAGACCACATTACACACAAACATACACCAGAATCAGCTATTCAGAGGCCATGCACCCACTGACCAAGAGCACTCACCATTTTCCCCATGATTCCAGTCCCCACAGTCTCTGCCATGATATCTGTGATATAACTCAGTTGATCCTTCCTGGCAAACACAACCAGCATCATCCCAACCAGACGGACCACCTGCACCTGCAAAATAAATAAAAATGCCATGAGTTTCCAGATCAGCCATAATGCAATCGCCAATTTCTCACCCCCTGTGCTTATACAGAAGTACAGAAAACTGGCGGTGGAGCTCACTGTTTAAATTCCCAACTCTGCATGAGTGGTTTCAATGTAGGAGAAACAGCCAGCAAGTGAAGCATCCACAGAGTCAGATATGCCTGACTTGCAGGCACCACAAAGCAGCATCTCTGGGATCCTACACACTGCCTGCCTCCCAGAGAGCATTTGCTCCTTCTGCAGGACAGAAGAAGGAAGGTCATTCTCCACTGTTCAACTCATCCTACAACCATTAACATGGCACCTGTGTGCACCATCTCTTGCTGAATGGATCCTGGCTCTGCCACGGTCTCTTCTGGGTGACTCTGGGCAAGTCACTTCACCTCCCAGTCCAGCATTTCCCCCATCTTCTAAATGGGGGTGTTACTTCCCCCAGCTCAGCAGGTTGTGAGGCATAACTGACCAGTGTGAAGTGCTTTGAAATGTTCACTAGAGAAGTGCAAAATGTTATTAATGTTAATGGGAAGGAAATCTCCACATCAAGAGGGTGCACAGAAATGCCCCATCAGCAGGCGTTACAATCCCTCACTGGAGGAGGAGCTAGAGACATTGTAATATTTTGCAAGATTCTGAACTCTGCATTTTTAACCATGAACCTTATCTATGATTTCAGTCACTTCCACCTTGCCTGCAGCTACCTCCCGTGTGATCAGCCTTATACATGTGATGGAGATCACGGTTTTAAAATGTAAATAACGCAAGATGGGGGAGACCAGGCCTCCTTTATCAATTCCCCAAGTGCTCAACTTGCCTGCTTTCAGCACCTGTAACTTGTGTCACTGGGCTCTACATAAAATAGTAGTGCATGGAAGTCACAGCAAAACATAGTGGGGCAGGAGGAAGGGGAAATTAACTGATGTCTTAAGACAGAGCCACCTGCCAGAAGGCCTGCTATGCCAGCAAGAAAAGCTGTAGTGACTCAGTCCTGACACGTCAGGAAGGAGCCAGCTAGCAACATTTCAACTAAAGTTACTCTTTCCCAAGGCAGTCTCCTAGCTAACTTCCCCTATACAAGCAATGCTGTTCCTCCAAGGAAAAGCTATTCACTTGGCTCCTTAGAACAAGACACACCCGGTTTTTATAGCTACAGCACTACCAGAACAAGGCAAAAATGGAATTTGACCCGCCTCTGCCTTGTATTGCCTGCCTGTAGGAGGGTGCATATCTCACATTGAGTACATGTCCTGTCAGCTCTCTGGAGACATTTTTTGGTAGTTGTTGCCCCACTCATGAGGCACCAACCAAACAGCCAGGGAGGTGTTATTGGAGGATTTTTCGGCCCTACAACTATCTCCAGATTTATTCTAGTCCCACAGTGACTCTCCCTGCCCCAGAAACTATTCCATTAGCAGTGTCAGGTACACATCCATGGGGACTCTGCTCTTGGCCATTTTGGTTGGGTGACATATGGACGATCTAAGTTGGGAAAGTGTGAGCTTCATTCCTGCCCCCATTCCCAGTCCCACCAACTTGGATGCCAGAGGAGATGGTTGAGTAGGACTCACTTTCTTATACTTCGCCTTGGGGTGCAAGGCCTTCTCCACAGCAGCCAGCCACTCTTGCTCCTTCATTGAGTCAAAGTAGAAAAAAGCCTCTGTGCTGAGGTCCAACTCCTGGAACCTAAAACCAAGTCTATTTAGGATACTACCCCTCTCCCCCAAAACCAGTCTCCCCTCTGCACCCCCATCAGAAGATGGCACTGCAGGAGGCCCAGTCTGAATCTCTCTGTGGTCATTCATCCTGGAGGAAGGTCAACTAGGCCTAGCTCAAACGAAGGCACCCTGGCTCTCTTGCAGTGTCTTACAGGCCTTTTCCAGAGATCATTTCCCTGAGGGGCATTAGTCTGGCCTGCTTTGCTAATGCCAAGGATGAGCTGGGTCTCAGCTGGTGCCTCACTGTAGGAAAGCTGCTCTGTTAGCTCAAGAAATCTACTTGACTTTTGGCTGCTTCTTTGCATCGTTCTGACTACTCCATCCCTGTGAAAGAGATTCCCCTCCCTTCCGAGGCCCAGGGTACATGCTAGGCACCAGTGTAAAGTTTGGAGTTCACTAGAAAGCCTGGGAATGTGAAATAAATAAAATCCACCAGTGTCCAAGGGACGGGAGCAAGACCAAAGACGTGTATGTGTAAGTGAACAGGAGTTCACGCCTCACCCAATACAGTAGACATCTGGGGGGTCTGAGTCACAGACTAGCCAGGGTTCCAATCCACTGTCCGGAGACTGGCCGTTCACATTCCACGTTCCCACAAAAAACCTGCAATACACACAAGAGCAGCCATGCTGCTGGGGCAGGGCTTTACTGAATAGGTCCAGACTCTCTAATGCACACATCATCAAGACAGGGAGTGTCTGAATTGCATGACAGTCCTGTGTAAAAAGGCCCATAAACTAGCTAAGGAGTGTGAACTACACGTAACATGAAGAGCTCTATCCAAGACTGCAAAACACAGAGAATTCTGCGCATGCCACATTTCTAATGTACTAGGGATGTCACAGAGCTCTGCAAAGCAAGGGACACCTCACTGGGGGCCTAGCTACATGACACACACCATGCTTTCTGCATGCTGAAAGTGAATTCTATGTTGGCAAAAAGGCACCAGATTGGCAACCATGAAGCCCTTTGTATTCATAGGACAATGCAGCATGGGCAACAGCAGTGCAAGCTCCCGTTACTGCACCTCTGCCAACATGCCTCAGTTCTGCTTTGGGGAGTTCAACCCCCAGCCCCTGGGGTGAGATTACCCATAAGGTCACCGGGAAGTGCCAATATGATGGCTGTAGGGTTGTATTGTGGCCACCTACGAACTGGACTGAAACCCCACTACTTGTTTCACATAGGCCATCCATCAGCAGGAGCTGATTTTGAGACCTGGGCTGGGTTCAAGGCAGTAGCCCACAGAAGCTGGGAAAATCTCTGCTTCTTACTACCCCTACATACACTGTGCCTCGTGGCTATGGCTCTGGGGGCAGCGCTGACCTGAAGCTCTGGATGTTGACGTATTCCTTCTCTCTTTTGGCAAGCAAGTGTTTGATGAGACCCTCTCTTTGCCCAGACTGTGTGTTGGGCACAAACAGCTTGCGCATGGTGTTGGTTACTTTTGGCTGGTCTCTGGCCACACCTTCCCTCTCTCGATGAAACCTAGACAGGAGACAACCATAGACTTCAAACTGGGGTTACTGCCTAGGATACTGGAGGGTAAAGGCAACAGCTCTGGGATGCTACTTACTGCCTATTTTGCAGAGGAGGGGGGGGCGGGGGCTCCCGGCGAGATCCCATTTGCTGGTTTTGTAAGTTTCTTTTCTTCTCCAAACTTATGGCATTGAAATGATCTTCAAAGCCTAGAACCCCTGTAATGACAAAAGCCTGGCTGGTAATATTGAGGCCCAGGCGGATGTTCTTCAGAAAACAGCTTAACAAGAACCTAGAGGGGGCAACCTAACTCCAGGAGGGGGAAGAGAGAGCCCGACAGAAATGTCGGAGTGGCAAGGGGTAGCAGTGTTATACCAACCCTGATGGTGCCAAGAGGGTGAGGGGAAGAGATGCTGACAGAGGCGAGGGGGAGCAGAGAGTAAGGAGATGGACAGACCAAGGGGTGGAGAGACAATTATGAACCAAGAGGGACTTTGGCAGAGGGAGATACAGTATGTCAATAAGACATCAATCCATGGTAACACCACAGTAGGAGCAGGAGGTGGGATTTTTTGTGGCAGTTAGTGGGGGGTTGGGGGAAAAGCACTAACCAGGCTCCTACCTGACAGGATCAATGAAAATCAAAGCTCCTGCAGAGGCCATAGTTTTGTATGTATCTCACTCAACCATTCAAAACAAGGACTCTATGACTGTGCCCTGAACACAGGGTAGCGACTATGGAGGTGGGACTCACTCCAGTACCTGAAACAGATGACTGAGGAGGAGCTGGGAGGTTTTTCTCCACCTGATACCAGCTGGCTGGCTCCCTGTGCTCAGGAAGAGGCGCTTTCGATTGGGCTGGAGAAGGAAACATCGCTGTCAGAAACTGCTCTTGAGCCCCAGACACACACACATGGCTGTAAGTGTGGTTACCTTCTTGTACATTCAGCACTTCGGTGAGGAACCCCAGGCAGCGTTCCTCATCGGGGATCTCAAAGAGGCGCTCTGGTGTGCAGTCTCCCTGTATTCTGATCTTGCAGCCAGCTTCAGACATACAAAACACACACACCAAGACACACACAGGTTTGGCTTCTTGACCTTTAAACCCCTTCTGTGAACAAGCCACTAGCTGCCATTTGCTCCTCTGGGCTCATGATTGAATTCCTCATTTATCTGCTGTTATCTTGACATTTAGTCTATTTTAAAAAGTGAGTTTGAGGCAGTGTCGGGTCCTCCCTGTGCCCCCTGAGACTCCCACCAATTTGTGGGTGGTAGGGGGTTCCAGTGCCTTTTTCCTGATTTTTAAAACTACTTCTTTCCCCTGCTGCTGTGTGAAAGACACTCACAAATAACAGGGGAAGCTGCCTTCACAAAGGAAACAGTGACACTGCAAGCACCAAATGCAGTATCAAATGGGGACAGGAGAGATGCAGTATCAAATGGAGAGATGATATATTTGTTGAAGAAAGCTCTCATCATAACAGACTCACTGTTTGTCGCTATATCAATCAACAGCGTTTCTTCAGCCTCTGGGAAACAAGAGAGAAGGATCAGGAAAGTTCACCCTGTCCAGGAGCAGAGACTCAGTACATACAACACAAGCACAATGCCTGCCCTCAACACAAGGAGATCCCAGGCCCCAGCAAAGGAACAAACACCTTCCATGTCTCTCACCACTAGTAGTGGCACTACTGGAGAGAGTTACGACCCTTCAGGCTGGGCCAGACTGGACAGAGGTCCCCCTGCAAATGGGTCTCCAAATTCAGGGAAGTTATACAGCAGTGTGTTTAAAATGAAAGTACCAGCCTGCCAGTCCTGGAGACTGACTCCCCAAATGCAGCATGAGCAGTAACAGCAGTGCTAGCTCCCCACATACACAAGTCCACCACTGAGTCTCATGGCTTGTCTACATGGAGAAATTTACCAGCAGAAACATACCATAACTATACTGGTATAATGCCCCTTGTGAACACTTACTGCAGAAAAAGTGTTGTCTTCCCCCCACCCCCAAGAAGTGTCACAGGAAAATTATAAGGTATAGTTCTGCTGGTAAATTTCCTTATGTAGACAAGCCCTCAGTCCGTTCAGACCCAATTTCCCATACTATCTTTGGCCTCTGTGGAGCTGCCAGTAGAGAGGGCCATTTGATGCCATTCCAGGCAGTGGTTTTTGACACCAACACCGAGGCTCCCCAACCCACATTATGTCACAAAAGGGGACAAATAGCCACTGATTTTCAGTCATTACTGACTCGTGCTGGATATCGGGGTGCTCACAGCACAGGAAAAGGCAAGCACACGTGGTATGGGTTTTAACCAGGTCGCAACTTTATTAGTCAAATTACATAAGGTTCCCACTGGGGGACAGCCCAGGGCAGTCACTGCCACCCCATTGAGCCTTTGCCTCTTCTTGGGGGCTCCCAGCGTAGTGAGAGCCAATCATCACACTACGAGGGTCTCTGGGCACCTCCACTCACCCACTAGCAGCCCGCTCCCTTTCAGAGGTTGAAACAAGAGGGGACCTCAACCCCAGGCAGCACTGCAGTCAAGCACATTGAGATAGTTCCCTGGCCCCTACTGCCCACAGGGGGCTAGACATGATGCCCCCTCTCATAAGGAGATGCCCTCGGGATGCCCACTACGTTACCTGTTTGGATCTGGACTGTAAATTAGCGCGTTCCTGCACTGGGCACCTGCCAAATATGCAACAACTAAATGACCCTCACATAGGTCCAAACTGTGCCCTCTAGCTGCCCAACCCCAACCCCTAGATTTCACTGTGAGGAAAGTGAAAAAAGCCAGCCAGCCTTGGCAAATCTGGTGGCATGGGGAAAAATTCCTTCCCCACCCCAAAGCAGTGACTAACATAAGCCTGCAGATACATGGATAAGAGAGCGAGGGTGGGCTGACTGCTGGAAACCAGCACACAGGAAGCGGCTCTGAACACATAGCTCTTTCCATGGCTCCAAATCTTGTGCAAAATCCAGTGAGGTCTTGTCATAGAGTGGGAATTTTCTGTAATCTTTTGTATGAATACTGTGCCTCAGTTTCCCCTTTATGCGGCATTGTTCTCTAGGTGGGGGAAAAGAGCTGTTTGCTCTTTGAGGAGGCCCAGTGAGGCAAGTGTGACTGATGCCTAGCTATCTGGGGTTGGGGCCCCAAGTCCATGAAGACAATAGCAACGCCAAACACTGGGACATTTGGCACATAGCAACTAATGACCTTGGATGGCCCACCCCCCTACAGGAAGCCAGCCATGTTTGACCAGCTGGACAACAAAGGCCTGGGACTGGCCTGGGAACTTCAACAAGGAGGGACACAGCAGGAGCCAAGGGAGGGGACACGGCTTGGCTGGGGTCCTGGGCTAACCCGGACGGACAATGCTGTAACTTTCTTCTCTATATCCTTACCAAGGACTTTTTATGCTGTATTCCAGTTGACTAACAAACCCTTCAGTTTTTGATAACGCTGGCTGAATGTCCCTACAGATGCTGTTGGAGGTGTGTTGCTCCCTAAGATTGTACAGGGGTCTGCCTCAGTGGGACTCACTGAACGGAGCACACGATGGGAAGCAGGAGTGCTGAAGGACCAGAGAACCAGCCCAGGGAGGCGGTGAAGCTGCGGGGCTTACCCTCAAGGAAGTGTGAGACCCCTAGGGGGTTTCGCTCACTGATGGGGTCCTCCCAAAGGCTGTTCCAAAGCTGGGGTCATAGAATCGGACCTGTGGATCCGTGAAAAATCTTCTGGCCCCAAATCTCACGCCAAATCCCACAAGAACTCAAGCCTACCCTGAAAGTCCTGTGGGGGCTTGGAATCTCATGAGACCCAGCCTGTTCTGTGCTTTTTGCCCTCTTCCATCATGGGAGCCATCAAAACGCATCCCTGTAAGTGCTCCATATGCCATCCTTCATACTGATAGATGAACTAGCCAAGTATCCACACATCAACATTTATATTGAGATGGACCAAATGCCCACACCAGTTTGGGAGAAGAAAGAAGTAGGAACCTGTAATTGTAAGCTCTGACTTTTAGTTCCATGGGGAAGTCCCCATCTGTACAGCTAGGAAAAAAACAGCAGTGGATTTCTGGCTGAGGGGCAGGTGTGGGAGGGTCAGTACCTTGCACACATCTAAAACGGCTGTTGATGGGAATGTTATCCTGGTCAGATGGGTCCTTCTTCTGTGAATGGATAAGCAACCTGGAAACAGAGAGAAGCCTCATAACAGCACAAAACCTAAAAGATTCTAGAGCAAAAGGTGTTGCTGACCTCATGGCTGTATTTCTCCTGGAACCAAAGAGACCACAGGCCCTGCTCTCTATCTCTACGTTGCTGGGGACAGTGAGGAGGAGCATTTATCACATGACATACAGGGAGATGCATGCAAACATATGCATATGGAGGAACCGCTCCCAAAGATGCTCCCTGATCTGCACATGATAAAGGAAGCATGCTAAACTCCCTGGCCATGGGTCCACAGACCATACCAGAGGAGCTGGGGAGTTAACTGGGCACCCAGCACCAGGAAGCAGGGCCACTTTTGTCTGTTTAGAGCAGCAGGTCTCAAACTGTGGGTCGGGACCCCGTTTTAATGGGGTTGCCAGGACTGGCATTAGACTTGCTGAGGCCTGGGGCCAAAGCCAAAGCCTTGGGTGGCGGGGTTCAGGTTACAGGCCCTCCACCTGGGGTAGAAGCCCTTGGGCATCAGTTTTGGCCCCACCAACCTTAGGAATTGGCACTCCAGCCCTGGGCAGCGGAGCTCAGGCTTCAGAAGTCCCCTCCTCCTAGGGTAGTGTAGTAATTTTTGTTGTCAGAAGGGAGTCATGGTACAATGAAGTTTGAGAACCCCTGGTTTAGAGGACCACACGCCAAAGTGAGAGGGAAGACTCCAAGAGCAAATGTGCTGATGGTGGTGGAGGGGCTATTCCATTTCTCAGGCCTTTGCTACCCACAAAAGTTGTACAGCTTTAACTTTTCTAGTGGTACAACCCCTCTACTGTGGAAGCAGTTATATCAGCATAAAGGGCCTTTACACTGGTAAAGCTATTCCTGTATGGGAATAAGTTATGTGGACACAAGGTACCAGTATAACACTACGGTTGTATCCACACTAGCAGTTATAGTAGGATAATGACTTTAGTTTAAAAAAAAATCACTGTGTTAAGTGAACTAGTTAAATTGGCACAAAATCTGTTTGTAGAACAGGCCTCAGTGCTGCTCCATCTACTTGTATGCGGTGCAGGGAAGGATCTACCCTTAAGTCCTGCATGGAAATGGCCTTTCCTGGGAAGCTCCAATATAAGTTCCTATTTTCTCCTCTTTATGTTCCTCAAAGAAAAAAAATCAAAAAACCTTCAATCGCCTTTTCAGACACACGATTTTCTCTTTTCACATGGATTTTAATTTGGTTTCATGAATGTTAAAGCTTTAACTATTAATTGTAATAGGCTCACAACAATAGTTGTCAGTCTGACATTAAGAGTTCCACCTCAGCACTCAAGAGCATAGGGACGATCTGATTTTAATTCCAAATGCAAGACAGGAGTTCAGCTACCCAGAGCAAAGCATCCCCAAGAGTCTCTGCTAACTTTCCAGATAGTTGCCTACCCACTAACAGCAAGTAGGAAAAAAAAAATCCATCTGAATTTTCTTTTCTTTACTATAAAAAGATAAAAACCAAAGCAAATAATGAAATGTTTCCTGTAACCTCCAGTATGACATCACTCTGGGGAGTTCCCTGATGTACCTCATCTCCCAGAGAGCAACACTCCAGAAGACATCTCTTCAGCAAACAATGTTCACATAATGCTGCTGAGTCTATTCCACAAAGACAACACTGAACTAACCAATCACCCAGGCCCACACTGGAAGCAAGGGATACTAATGGAATCAGAGCAAGGGCAGAGCTGCTCAGACAGTAGAGAGGAACACTGCCCCACCAAAGCCTACTCACCCCCTACAATAGCATGGGACATGCCAACCCTCTCCCAATACACTAACCCCTGGTGGGACTCTCTACACAGCCGCCCCTGCCAACACAGCCCGGGTGAAGACTGAATAATTCATGCGCTTCACTCTGCCAATGTGCACCCCAAGGACGGGGGAATGAAAAGGCCGCGCCATGACTCCAATCTGTCAGTATGCCCCAAAGAGAGTCCCTGCCGCCTGCCAGCCTGGAGTCGCAGTCAACCCTACCCCTGTGAGCAAGAGTCACTGTGGGCAGGCAACGTCCCTGCGGAGCCGGGGCACCCGTGTGTGCTACTCACTCGCACTGCCCATGGCGTTGGGAGAGGCTCAGGACACAGGGCTCCCTCCGTCCTGCTTTCACCTCCACAGCATAGACACACAGCTAAGGAACTCAGCAATGCCACGGGCACTAGTGTCCAGCCAGCCAGCCCGCCCGCCCCTTCCCCCAGGGTCCCGCCAGCCAGCCAGCACCTTCCCTCGCGTCCTCCCCCCCAGACGCCGGGGTCCCCCCCGCCATCTCGCCCCTTCCCCCAGACGCCGGGGTCCCCCTCAGCCATCCCGCCCCCCAGACGCCGGGGTCCCCCAGCCAGCCCCTCCCCCCAGCCGCGGGAGTCGCCCTCAGCCATCCCGCCCCCCAGACGCCGGGGTCCCCTCGGGCTTCCCTTCCCGGCCGGCGGATACATCGAGGCTCCAGGCCGCGGGCGGCGGCTCCATGGGGAGCGGAGGGATCCGGACCAGACCACTCCCCGCGGCCCCGTCTCCCGGCGACTCACTCCCGAACCGAGCGCGCAGCGCCGGACAGAGCGGCGCCAGCCGGGCCCGCGGTGGCCGCTGCCCCCTGCCGGCCGGAGGAGCTCACCGCACCGCGCCGGCTCCTCCCGCCCTGCCCCGCCGCCCCAGTTTCAGTCAGCTCTGGGCCCGCAGCGCCGATGCCCTTTGGCATGGGGCGTCGCACGGGGGCTCAGAGCAGGGCGACCCAGCCACAGAGCTGCCGGGAACATGCCGGCTCACATCAGGGCAGCCCAGGCACAGTCCCGCTGGCTGAGACCCCAGGCCCAGGCTGCTGCCACCAGGCCGTCACCGCACCAGGACTGATTGCAAATGGAGGCTCTAGAACGCTTCCCAATGAGCCTGCTATGCCACCTAGAGCATGATAATGACGTGTGTCTCTGCGCTACACAAATGGGTGCGATCGCTGAGCGATTCCAGGGCAGTGCCTGTGAAATGCTGGGTTCCTACAGCAGGATTTATGAAGCTCGAAGTTGCTCCCCACCACCTCAGTTAAGCTATCTTTTGGGTTTCCATAGTTAATAGGCATAAAAAGCTTGGTAACCCTGCTCTGAAATGAGAACCAAATTGCAGATAGTATCAGAGGGGTAGCCGTGTTAGTCTGGATCTGTAAAAGCAGCAAAGAATCCTGTGGCACCTTACAGACTAACAGACGTTTTGCAGCATGAGCTTTCGTGGGTGAATACCCACTTCGTCGGATGCAAGTAGTGGAAATTTCCAGGGGCAGATATATATATGCAAGCAAATTGCAGATATTGGCTCAGCTGTTCAAACCCTAGACAGCCCTGGTGATGACTTGTGGAAATATTTTTTGTTATTACCAAATAAAAACACTGCTACATCCTATCCAAAGAGTCCTGACAAATTATTCCCTGGTTCAGTCACAAAATCATCTCTGTGTTATTCAAGTAAGTATGAAGGAGTGAAACTAGTTTTTATCATTGTAGGTTAAAGTGTTCCTGGAACCACCAACCCCCAAAGGTGTTGTTTTGGGGTTTTTTATGTGAGAAGATGTTAAAGGTGAAAGAATGGATAGGTATTTTAGGGAAGCTCTTCCTGGTGTTCAGACTTTGCAAACACATAGCAGCTTTGGCTGCTGCTTTTCCTGCTGTTGCATCAGCTCCTACTCTGTGATAGTTTCCTTTCCTTAAGCTGCAGCCAGTACTTCTCCCTCTCCATGTTGCCCCTATCTTTGTCACTGTGCCTAGGGGAGTGCTGTGCTGGGTTTGAGATGCAGATTTTTAACATGAGGTAGGTAGTTAACTATTGGAACAGCTTCCTGAGGGATTCTCCAAGCACTTGGAGAGTGACAATCTTTCCAAAACATGTACTCTAATACAACCACTAGTTGTGGGGGCTGATGGAGGAATTTCTATAGCCTGTGTTATGTAGAAGGACAAACTAGATGACTATAGTGGTCCCTCCTGGTATTAAAATTAATGAACCATCTTGGTCTGTTTCTGTAGCAATTTTGTAATGTGGCTGAAAACGTCAAATCTCCCACTGCAAAAAAATGGTTTAGAGGTTGGCTTATGCCCTGATTAACTCCCTTCCAAACCACTGCATTATTTGATTATTTGGGACCCTCACCACTCTAACTTTGGATAGTCTGCTGTGCAACACTGCTTTGAACACTGCTAAGCTCTTGGCCTCCTAATGTCTATCTCCTAATGCCACTGCCATTCCCTCGCTGAGTGCTCATTCCGGATGGAGCTGCATCCTGTATGTCCAGGGATCCTGATGACAGTTGCAAGGCACATTGTTTTAGGAAGATAAACTGGTGGGAAGCCCAGTGGTATCACACAAGTCGATGTGCTGGCAGAAGTGGACAGGCAGGAGGGCTGGCCTGAAATAAATCATCCCCATAACATTTGGATGAGTGGGACAGTTCCTGTCCCTTGTAGTTACATGGTCAATGGCTTGTGCCCATGAGGAAGTCATGGCTTGGTGGGACTGTGAGGTCACAAGAAGTTCCTCTTTCCCCTCTCCCCCACCCTCAGTCTGTTACTTATTGATGACTGGCAGGATACTGAGGTCACAGGTACTAGAGGCTGGCCCTTGCTCAAGAAGCAGAGCCATTGTTTGTGACTGGCCTCAAATTGTGAATCCAAACTCTGAAGCCATACTGAACAAACCCATATCACTGGCTTCTGATTACCGTGCCATCCACACCCAAACTGGTGGAGAAATGGCAGAGCCTTTCATTGCAACTTGACTCAGACCCATGAGGAAAATGATCAAACAGGGTCCTGACATGCAGCTTACTCAATAAAACAAGGTCCCGCAGTGACCAGTCAGTGAACAACCCCAACGGGACCGTGTTAGTGGCTGAAGATGTACAAATGCAGGAGATAGCTCTGTCACTGACAGCATGGGACAAATCACTGCAGCCCAGCAGGTCACATCCTGCAGCTAGGTGCCTGCTGATATTACACTGATCTGGGACATCCTGGTACACACACACACATCCTCGTGTTACATTACATGCACACGTGTGTGAACATCACTGCTAGGCTTTGAAGTTTTTCACTGTCCTGTTTGAAATGTTACAGTCTCTCTCTCTAAATTGTTGTGGAAAGTTAGTTATTTATGATTGCGAGAGTAAGGGGCTAATAGCATGGACTAGAGCCAGTTAGAGGATGTACCACAGGAGGGTGCTATGCATGCTGCTCAGTGCACCTGAATCCTGGCCTCATAGCATCCCTGTAAGTGCAGTCTTGGGCTCCCAGAAAAGCTCTGCCCCTCATATCTGTCCTGAGATACAGCATTGTGTATGTCTTCCAAACTGCTGCCGGTGCAAACACTGTCCAGGGCCACAGCACTCCCTGCTGTTTCCATCTTGGTCCTGTGACGTGGTGTACTAGGCCTTCTCTGCCCCTGCTGGAGGCGTCACTGCTCTGACACACCCACCCAAGGAGAATTGTCACATAGGAAAGAAGGGCAGTGAGTTCAGAACTCCAAGCTCTGGTACTGGCAGAACTAGCAAGACTTGGTCCTCTGGTGGCTGAAAGGGCTGGGAGGAGGCAGTAGCCAATCAGGACCCATCAGGCAAGATAAGAAGGCTTGCCTACTTCTTAAGGGAGAGGCTGGGTCACTGGGTGGTGGATGAGCAGATCAGCTCCCTGGTCTTACCCCAAAAGCAACTGCATCAGGGCCTCAAAATCCAATAGCACCTTTGATTTAGGCCAGGTCCCCACAAACCTTTGCTAACGCACCCCAATCCCGACTTACAGCTCCTTTCATGGGGCCTCACAAATGTCTCCCAGTGCCTCTGACTCCCAGCCTGCTGTGCTCTCCCTGCCACTGGGTCTTTTTTTGTGCCTCTTAATTACTCAAAGTCCATTGTCTCTGCCTGAAGAGCCAGGAAGTCTTTCTGGGGTGCAAATTCTGTTGAATAGTCTTCTCCCCCACTCATTTAGTTTGATGGCTTTGTTTACCTTATACGTAAACACATTTTAATTGTTCTTTGCCTGTAACCAAGCCTGTCAGACAGGTAAATACACATTAATTTGTCTAGAGAAGGCTAGTTTTATTAAGAACATATTTCCAGCACACATCTATAACTCATGCACAACCCATACGTACATCATGCAATGATTTGGGGATCAGTGTGTCACCAATTTACATATCATACCTTACATGACACCTTTGGGATATATTTATGATAAGAGTGTGTTGAGGCAATGAATGTATAAGGTTGAGGTGTTACAGTATGGGGAACACTCTGCAAATTGGCATTGAGGAGTTCCTGGGGTCACAGAAGCCCAAGGATTAAGCAATTCCAGCTGGTTTGTCTCCTGCACTACTGGAGAATCCAGCATCAAGAAACAGAGCAGATGCCATGCTGCTGCATAGGCCTCGGGCATTTCTTGGTACCAGGGGCACTGGAACTAGGGGTGCAGCAGCACCCCCGGCTTGAAGTGGTTTTCCAGATATCCTGGGCTTACAGGTTTGTTTAATAGCTTTCAGCACCCCCACTATACAAATTGTTCCAATGCCACTGCCTGGTACTGAGAGGTTTCCCTGCTGCTGCTGTTGTATCATTGAAGGGATCGGTACCACAGCAGAGGTCAGCCTTAATGGCCCAGGCACCAGTACCAGGTCGGTAACCCTTGACTAGGGTTCTGGGCAGCGTCTCTGCACAGGGGATGCTTTTACTTGTGTTCCTGCTTGTTTAATGGACAGTACAAGGGACCTTGACCTCCTAGAGTGGCTTGGCTCCTTTGAGGAATGTGGTCTGTGTTTCTTTCTCTGCACTGGACAAGGGGCTCAGTGCTGACTCTCTGCAATGTCTGGAGGGGCACTCCTAACTGAGCTAGAAGTACTCAGTACCTTCCCCAAGCAGGAAGGTGTGATGCTGGCAGACCAACTGCCAGCTCAGGCCAAAGCCCCAGGCCAACTCACTTGAGTATTAATATAGGTCAAAGTAATTGTTAAATGTATAAGGGTGTAGTAGTTGGTGTTTAAACTTCATGAAAACAAATGGGATGTTACTTGCATTCTTTTTACTTATCCATATCCTGTTATAATGTAGTAGCAAACATTTAGGTTGTGTATACCCCTGTAACTAAACAGCCCATCAAACAGGAAGAGGCCTTGTGGCATAGGTGCTGACTCCATGGGTGCTGTGGAGCTGCAGCACCAATGGGGAAAAATTAGCGGGTGCTCCTCACCCACCAGCAGCCACGCTCCCCCCACCCCCTCCTCGCCTCATCCCCTGAGCGCACTGCATTCCCGCTCCTCCTCCTCCACCGCCTAACAGCTATTTGGCGGTGCTTAGGACTTTCCAGGAGGGAGGGGGAAGTGGCATGCTCCATGGAAGAGGCGTGGTAGGGACGGGGACTTGGGGGAAATGGGTGGAACTGGGGCAGGGTGAGGGTGGGACAGGGATGGGGCCATGGGGGTGGGAGGGTCGAGCACCCACAGGGCAGAGGGGAAGTGTGCACCTATGCCTTGTGAAATGCAAATGAAGAACAGAAAAGAGCTAATTTCAAAGCAAGTGGTCATTGTGTGTGATGATCGGAGGTTAAAGACTCAAAATGTGTTCCTCACTCTCTGTCAAAGGAAAAGCCCATGTGGGTAATGAGCCTGTCAGCTTGTTTTCTGTGAGAAGAAGCTAGAAGTATGAATTCAGGGATAGATCCTTCATCTCTGGACTGTTTGGACTTTTACAGGGGAAGTGTACCAAATGCAAAACTGACATCCCCAGAGACAATCTGGGAACCTTGAAAAGACTTTTTGGAAACTCTCAGTTTATTACATCGCTGCCACCATTTGGAATTACAGTGACTTACCTATACATATATTTTACCTGCTTTAACCTCTCACTCATTTCCTTTTCTTAGCTAATAAACCTTTAGTTAGTTTACTATAGAACTGGCTGTCAGCATTGTTTCTAGCGTAAGATCTAGAGTATCAATTGATCAAATGACTGGTCTCTTGGGACTGGGAACAACCTTATGTGGTGTGATTTTTGGTTTAAGTGACCTTTTATCAGTTCTCAACCTGTGGCATGCTTGCAGCCCAATCAGCACACAGCTGCAGCCAATGTGACATCCTCAGGGTCATACAGGTAGTATTAGATGTGGACCACATAACACATTTTGGACAGCATATGCGACTCACAATGGTAAATAGGTTGAAAACCACTGAGAGTCTCAGGGGACTGTCTGTGACTCCATGGCAAGGCTGGTATAAAGTTCCAGGAGTTTACATCTGTTACTGGCTTGGTATATTCTATAATTAGATTTCACCACCAGCTGGGGGTATCTGCCCTGTTTTCTGACAGTCTGCCCTGAGGTCAGCACTCACAGTTGTGAGCCATGCCAGACAGCATGACAGAAGGTTCAGAAGGCGGATGCAGGACAGCCTCCATAAGAAGGTGACACAGTCTCACTCCCTATCCTGCTTCATCAGGGGTTAGAAGTCCCTGCATATCAGGCAACAGTCTCAGCTGTGACCCTCATCAAGGCACTTTAAGTACCTGGAATGAGGGTCACTCATCGGCATAAATTTTTTACAGCCAGCACAAGCTTAAAGCCCAGAGATTGAGACATACCCCAGTACTGGTCAATGGTACTCCTTGTATATTAGGGATCCGATGTCCAAAACTGATAAAGACAAAATAAAGAAAACCTCACTGAGTACTACTAACTATTTACAGACAGGAGATAAGCCCTCTGGAAGGAGAAAATTCACAGTAGCAAGCTGACATGCCCTTGTGACAGGTTCGGTTACAGAGACTCCCTTGAGACTGTCACTCAGTGAGCTGGGATACCACTGAGAACAACCCTCCTGCCAGAACAGGCGCCCCTCCACTCCTGTCTTGCCGAGTTAGACACTCCAGTCAGCTCCAGCACAGACCTAGAGGTTGGGCCCATGCCTCTCTGCAGTTCACTGAAGCTGAGATTCACTCAGCCCAGTGTTGGGAGCCTTTCTGGGAGCCTGAACCCCAAATAAATCTGTTTTACTCTGTATAAAGTTTATACGGGGTAAATTAATAAATTGTCTGCCCTCTATAACACTGATAGAGGGATATGCACAGATGTTTGCTCCCACAGGTATCAATCACTTACTCTGGGTTTAATAAACAAAAGTGATAAGTATAAAAAGTAGAATTTAAGTGGTTTCAAGTAATAACAGACAGAACAAAATAAGTCACCAAGCAAAATAAAGCAAAAACATGCAAGTCTAAGCCTAATACATTAAGAAACTGATTACAGGTAATATCTCACCCTCAGAGATGTTCCAATAAACTGCATTCCCAGACTAGACTCTTTCCTAGTCTGGGCCCAATCCTTTCCCCTGGTACAGTCCTTGTTAGTTCCAGCAGACATCTCAGACTGGCAGCCCCCTTTGTCCTGCTCCGCCCCCTTTTATAGCTTTGGCACAAGGTAGGAATCTTTTGTCTGTGCTTGTCCCCATCCCCACCTCATCAATGGAAAAGCACAAGGATTAAGATGGATTCCAGCATCATGTGACATGGTCACATGTCACAGTGAGACCCCAGCCTCCATTCTTCCTAGGCTGGCCCACACATGCACAGGAAAGTTTGCAAGTAAACAGCCATTTACAGTTCATTGATTCTGAAGCACCCTTAATGGCTTCCACTTAATATATTTACATCAGTAATACAAGTTTATATCTTATTCTCCTAACTCCAGACATAGAAATAATACATGCAAATAAATAGGATGAACACACTCAGTAGATAAGCTTTGTAATGATACCTTACAAGATACCTTTTGCATAAAGCATATTCCAGTTACACATATTCACATTCCTATGCTTATTTTCATAAAACATATGGAGTGCAAAGTCACAGCACTGACTACCAATCTCGGGCAGTAAGAAGGAATTGATGGGGGGGTCAGGGGTGGCTCCATCCTTTTCTTGATTGTGCAGCAGCACAAGGATGCAGAGGGCAAATGCACCACCCCAATGGGTACTGCTAAGGGAAAAATCTCTGACTCTGGTGCACTGGGTGTGCATGCACCTGAAGTAGAATGGATATATGTAATCGCTTGAAGGACTAATGACTATATTCATACCTGTGTAGCATTCTGGTTCCTAGTGCCAAAAAATCCTCTATTTCAGTTACTATTGCTTTTTGTACCATGGCCATCCTGAGACTTTTCCAAAAATGACCATGGCAACACTATAGCATTCTCCTTTTAACCCTGCCCTCCTATCCAGATCACCTACACTAGTGGTTTTCAAACTTTTTTCTGGTGACCCAGTTGAAGAAAATTGTTGATGCCCATGACCCAGTGGAGCTGGAGATGAGGGGTTTGGGAGGGGGCTCTGGGCTGGGACAGGAGGTTGGGGTGTAGGACGGGGTCAGGGCTCTGGGCTGGGGCTGCAGGCTCTGGGATGGGGCAGGGATTTGGGGTGCAGGAAGGGGCTCCAGGTTTGGGCGGGCTTGGGGCTGGGGCAGAGTATTGGAGCATAGACTTACCTCAGGCAGCTCCTGGTCAGCGGCACAGTGGGGGTGCTAAGGCAGGTTTCCTGCCTGTCTCAGCACCACGGACTGCACTGCACCCTGGAAGCAGCCAGCAGCAGGTCCAACTCCTAGGCAGAGGCACGCAAGTGGCTTTCACCTGCAGGCATCCCCCCTCCCCAGCTCCCATTGGTGGGTTGCTGGCCAATGGGAATGCGGAGCCAGTTCTTGGGGCAGCGCATGGAGTCCTGTGGCCCCCTTGCCTAGGAGCCAGACTTGTTGCTGGCTACTTCCAGGGTGCAGCGTGGTATCAGAACAGGTAGGAACTAGCCTGCCTTAACCGGGCAGCACCGCCAACAGGACTTTTAATTGCCCAGTCAGCGGTGCTCACCAGGGGCAGCTCTAGCTTTTTTGCCGCCCCAAGCACAGCAGGCAGGATGCCTTTGGCGGCTTGCCTGCAGGAGGTCCCCAGTCCTATGGTACCCACTGCCGAATTGCCACCAAATCTGTGGGACTGGCAGACCTCCTGCAGGCATGCTGCTGAAGCCTGCTTGACTGCCGTCCTCGCAGGGACCGGCAAGGCGCCCCCCATGGTTTGCCACCCCAGGCACGCACTTGGAGCGCTGGTGCCTGGAGCTGCCGCTGGTGCTAACCAGAGCTGCCACGACCTAGTACCTTACATTCCACAACCTAATACTGGATTGCGACCCACAGTTTGAAAACCACTGACAGATATTTCCCTCTTTGGAGATCACACCCGTCAGATCCAGGTGTGTGCTGGGAAACCTTGAGAGCTAGTCTGAGTGAGACATTGGAGAACACACTGAAAGGAACAGTCTGGTCCAGATACTCAAAGGTACGTAGACTCCTAACTCCCATTGGTTTCTACTTTCTGAAAACCTTAGGACATGGGTGAGGAACCTTTTTTTCTGTCACGGTCCATTGACCCACAGAAAATATCAATCGTGGGCCACACAGCCCCCGCGTCCTCTGCCCCCCTTCTCCTTTTACCCGCGTCCTCTGACCCCGCGCTCTTCCCTCGCCCTCGCCCTCTTCCTCCCACCCCCTTGCCAGGCTCTTCCCCTTGCGGCGGCCGAGAAGCGCCGATTGGCTGATGTTACCGGCTTTTATTTGCATACCGCGGGTGATAGGTTGACGGGGCGGCCGCGCGCAGGGCAGGTCGGGAAGGCGGCGGGCATTTTGAAAGATCGCGCGCCGACCGGCGGGCTGCTGTCTCCCTTAAGCAGCGCGCCATGGCGGGGCCCGGCCCGGCGGGGCTCTACGAGAGGTGAGGCCGGGGCGCCGGCAGGCGGAGATGCCTGTTTCCATCGTTCTGCCTCAGTCTGGCGTGTGCCTTCGCTCCCCCATGTGTGAGCAGGGGCGGGGCAGGGCTGCCCCCCCCCCCGGAGCTCTACTGCCTTCTCCCATTATACAGGGGAAACTGAGGCACGGAGAGGCTACTTGCCCAAGGCCACCCAGCCTCAGAACCTGGTATGGTCCCAGCTCATTGCTCCTTCCGCTGGGAGGCGGGGCTGGTCTGTGCTTGCTCACAGAAATCCCCTCCGTGCTTTATATCCCAAACCCTGACAGCTTTATGGCAGGGTTGTTACCGTAACTGTCAGCAGGTGAGAGCAGGCTGGTGTGTCTCCTTCTCCACCCCCTGCCCTCCCCGCCGCGTCCCATGACTAAGCCATGAGCTGTCTCTGCAGAAACCAGGGACATGTCTGAAGTTGCTCCTTACTGTCTCCAGCCCTGCGCTGCTGCGCACACATGTCTGTCACAGACTATTACCGGAGGGCTTCACGCTACTTGCTTATGTAGCCCAAGCTGAGCACTGTGCTGGGCCCCTCTCCCCACCCACAGCTGGAACTCCTTCCCCTGCTTCAGACAGGCTTCCCTAGCCACCACGCCCGCCTGCCTCCCTCCCTCCCCCCCACACAGGGGAACATGTATCTTAACTATTTATTTTCTGGATTTCAGATGTTTAAATTTGTTACCTTCATTCTCTGCACCCCAGATCCCAGCTCAGGTGGAGGGGCAGGGAGAGGGACTCAAACATCCCAGGGAGAGCTGGGTCCCCCAGACTTTAGAACATATAACAGGTAGGGGGCTTGACTCCCCCAATCCCAGCACACACAAGGAAAGGGAGAATTCAAGACTGACAGCCCCACCCCTAAACCCCCAATTTCCTCTGTTACACCTCATATTCCCCAACCTCTCCTGTCTTCTCCCCTCCTACCTCCCCCCAACTCCTTCCCTCCTCTCCCACCCATTCCCATTTATCTACCTGCCATAATACTCCCATTGCTCACTGGAGACCCAAACCCCTCTTCCCACATACTCTTGCATCCCTAACCACCTTCCCCTCCCAGTGACCATTTGCATGTGTAATTTCTTTTCTTTCCAAAACAATTTCAGCATCTTCTGAGTATTCTGTACTTAGAGTACATTTTCCCAAAAATAGAACCCCCTCCCTTTGATGGAGGCAGACTAGAGCAGCATGCCTGCTTTTTTACTTCAGATATTACTCTGGGTTGGATTTGAAGAACAGTGCATGGGGTGGTGCACAGATTTGATGACTATAACATATTCTCACAGACACCCAGGCCCTGTGATATGGAAGTGGTTTTCCAGATGGTTAGACCCTCTCTGCACATGTTCACTGTAATTCTGTAGGTGTGTAAATGGGCATGTGAGCTGTAGTGTGCAAGAGTGGAGACGCACTCTTTTTCAAATAACGTTTTAGTTTGACTTCCCCCCAAAGGGCTGTTGGGTGCCATGTGCTCTGTTGGGGTACTCTCAAGTGTTTTTACCCTGGCGTGATAATCAGAGCCCTCGTTTGATCTCTATCTGTGAGCAAAAAAGTTGCCAGATTGTGTCAACGTTTAAAAAAAAAAAAAAAAAAAAAAGCTTTTTTTTTTCCCTTAGCAACCTCTGGGTCAAATGCCCCAAAATTTGGATCACTGACTGTATCCTGTGCCCCCAATGAGGAAAACTAAATTTCAAGGCAATCTGATTAACTGTATGGCGTTTAGAACACTTAGAACAATCAAGTTTTTAAACAGAAAGCTGGTCTTCACCTTAACTATGGCAGAGCAGCTGTTCTGCTATAACGAAGTTCTTGGACAGTTAATATATTCAAAGTGCTGTACAAACATCAGACTTAATAATGTTAAAACAAATGGACTTGTGCATGTTTCTGTTAATTGTTTGACTCCTGCAAACATTGCTCCTTTGTTTTGTGTTCTACAGGTATGTGACTCAGGCAAAAGAAGCAGCCAGAAATGGAAATCTGGAAGAGTCTCTTAAACTCTTCAATCTTGCAAATGATATTCATCCCAGTGAAAAGCTGAAGAGCAGAATCAAAAGGCTTGAGGAAACACTTGCAGAGCTGGCACTTGCCACAGAGGAAGAGGAGGGATTTGTGGATGTATGTAACAGTGGTCTAATGATCTATGGAGAGATGCACAACAAACTCTTTGAGTATCAGAGAGAAGGTGTCGCCTTCCTATACAGCCTCTACCGTGATGGAAGACAAGGAGGTATATTGGCAGATGACATGGGTTTGGGAAAGACTATCCAGATCATTGCATTCCTTTCTGGGATGTTTGATGCTGAACTCATACAGTTTGTACTGCTAGTCATGCCAACCACCCTTGTTAGCAACTGGATGAGAGAGTTTGCCAAGTGGACTCCAGGACTGAGGGTGAAAGACTTTCATGGCACCAGCAAGACTGAGCGTAACAGAAAACTAGAGAGAATCCAAAGAAAGAATGGCATAGTGATCACAACATATCAAATGCTGATCAATAACTGGCAGCAGCTTTCTAGCCTTAGTGGACGAGAGTTTGTCTGGGACTATATTATTCTTGATGAAGCCCACAAAATTAAGTCCCCATCTGCTAAAACCACTAAATCTGTATATGCTATTCCTGCAAAAAATCGCATCCTCCTCACAGGGACACCAGTCCAAAATAATCTGCGTGAGATGTGGTCCTTGTTTGACTTTGCATGTCAGGGGGCCCTCCTAGGAACCGCGAAGACCTTTAAAATGGAATATGAGAATCCTATTACAAGGGCAAGGGAGAAAGATGCGACTCCAGGAGAGAAAGCACTTGGTCTTAAGATCTCTGAAAATCTAATGACCATTATAAAACCATACTTTCTTCGAAGAACTAAAGAAGACATACAAAAGAAGTACAAGTCTGACGAAGTGAAAACCCATCTTCCTGAAGATCAGAGTAAGGACATTGCTCCTGTGATGCCTTCTCTTACCAGGAAAAATGACTTCATTGTGTGGGTGTATTTAGCACCAGTTCAAGAAGAAATATACAGGAACTTTCTCTCTTTGGATCATGTGAAGGAGGTGTTAATGACAACGCGGTCACCTTTGGCGGAGCTGAATGTTTTAAAGAAACTATGTGATCACCCCAGGTTATTGTCAGCACGAGCATGTAGCCAGCTTGGCTTGGAAGGAGGTGGTTACTCTGAGCAGGATGATGAGAATGAAGGGGATGCATTTTCAGGAGCTAACAAAATTGATCATCTCTCTGATGAGATTCTGATTCAGGAGTCTGGGAAATTGCTGTTCCTCATGGGACTTCTAGAAAGGCTGCAAGAGGAGGGGCATAGAACTTTGGTATTTTCTCAATCAAGAAAAATGCTGGATATCTTAGAGCGCATTTTAACTCACAGAAATTTTAGGACCATGCGTATTGATGGAACAGTGACACACTTAGTGGAAAGGGAGAGGAGGATTGGTGTGTTTCAGAGTAATAAGGATTACTCTGTCTTTTTGCTTACTACACAAGTAGGTGGTGTTGGCATAACCTTAACAGCAGCTAGCAGAGTGGTGATCGTTGATCCCAGTTGGAATCCAGCTACTGATGCCCAAGCTGTGGACAGAGCTTATAGGATTGGACAAAAAGAAAATGTAGTGATTTATAGGCTGATTACCTGTGGTACAGTGGAAGAAAAAATATATAGGCGACAAGTCTTCAAGGATTCATTAATAAGACAAACTACTGGGGACAAAAAGAACCCATTTAGGTATTTCACTAAACAGGAATTACGGGAGCTCTTTACATTAGGAGATACTCAAACCTCTGCAACGCAGATTCAGCTGCAGTCCTTGCATGCCACTCAAAGAAAGACTGACTTAGAGCTGGATGAACATATTGCTTATCTGCACTCGCTGGAAATGTTTGGCATTTCAGATCATGACTTAATGTATACACGAGAAATAGCTCAAGAAGAACAGGCTGAGAATGAAGAAGCTCATCAGTACATTAAACAAAGGGTACAGAAGGCCCAAGAGCTGGTCCAGTTAGAATCTCAGCTCAAAGACCAATTGATGGGGAGAATCAGAAGTGATACTGAGGGAGCATGGCTGAGACACCCAGTATCGTCTTCCCAACCAAAAAAGAAATCACCAGAGTTTAACATAAATCACTTTATTTCACCACCTGCATTAGTTGAACCTTCAAATGATGAAGCTGTTGATCTTACAGAGGATGAAGATGTTGCTAATGTTAGTGCTAGAATGACAAGTTTGGTTATTGTGGATTCAGGGGAAGAGAAGCCAGCACAGGATGTGTCTAATACGGATGTTAATGAATTACTTACTAGCAGTAAGGTATTGAAACAATCCAATATACATGAAGCTGAACAAAAACTTGATCCAAATTTTATACCATCTTCCCTTGGAGTTCACTCATTTGCTAACAAAGAGAGTCATAGTCCTGAATCAAGAAGACACTCTCATTTCTCACATAGCATAAACAATGTCCAAATTACCTCTTCGCTGTTTTCACAGCCTTCGTTTAATGGATCTGTCATTGCTGTTCCTAAAAGATACAGAAATGCAGAAATGTCACTTCAAACTCATGATCCTCTTACTAACCCAGAAGATGATGGGAATGAAAATCCTGAGATAGCTTCTCCAGTAGCATCCAAAAGTCTATTGAATGTCATGTCAGAATTCCCTAGTGGACTCCAGAAGTCTCATGTGAGTGAAGCCAGCTTGGAGGCTACATCTGTTGCATCTTCTCAGTATCAGGCTGACTTCAATCTTGTTTTGGAAGACTCTGAAGATGGACAGCAAGACGTCTCAAAAAGGGGAAAATTACTGGAGTACACAGAAAACACAGGCTTTCATCTCCAAGTAGGAAACCATGGCAGTTCTGCAATGAATTCTTGGGTAAGAGAACATGATGACGACTTTGGGAATTCCTGTAACGTAGCCATGGATAATCTAAATGACTCTATACCAGTGAGTGAAGCCTTGATGGAAAGTGGTGATGACATGCCTATTGGCAAAAAGAAGAGGGCTCGAAGAATTGTTTCTGATAGTGAAGATGAAGATAATTCAGTCATGATTTTGGATGAAAATCTGCTTGAAAAAATGTTCTCACCCTTAAACAGCCCTCTATGTCCATCTCTGATGGGGATTACTTCATCTACTCCTAAATGTGATAGACCTATGGTAGACCCCACTTTTTCCCCAAGAGGAAACAGGTCTACAGCTTCTAGAAGATCTCTTATTAATGTAGTGTTGGACCAGGTTGAGGATATTGAAGAAACCATAGGAGCTCTCGGCCAAACAGAGGATAGTGATGAGGTGCAAGAACTTGTGGTAGAAGAAGCTGAAGAGCATAGTGTGGAGCCTGAGGAAGAACCTATTGGAGAAACACTTGATACAGAAAGTACAACCAGTTATTTAGATGATACAGAGTCTGTTGTATCTGAGGCAGATGAAATTGAGAGAGAGCCTCAAGAGGAATCTACTGGTGATCCTGAGCTGCTATCTGGTGAGCAAATGGACTGCTTTTCAAAGGAGAGTGCAGGCCAGAAAGATAATCAGACTACTGTGGATTCTCTTCATGCACCAGATAATTATGATGCCCTGATAGAATGTGGGAAGAAACTGAAAGATAATGGAAAACTACAAGATGCATTGAACTGTTTCCTGCAAGCTCTTGATATAAAAAATGGAGATCCTGAAGTTATGCTTATAACCTTAAATTTGTATAAACAACTATCGCAGAGGTGAGGATTTTGGTTACAAGTCAATTCCGAAAAGAACAATCACAAACCCAATCTCACTTTTTCTGAGGGGAAGGACCCAAAACAAAATTTTGATCTAAGCTACAGAATTGACTTGGATAATGGACAAGATTTGACTTTTTAAAAGGCTGGCACTGACAGAAGCAAATTTTACAATTGCATCTCTGTGAGCAAGGTATTGTTTCAAGAGCAATTTGTAACTAGCACTTGGGTGCTGGAGAGAAGGGTCTTCATTTTGCATGCAGTTCACAAAGGCAAAAAGTCACTAATTGTATGTTTAGAAAAATGTTTAAAGTTAAAAAAAAAAAACTACTACTTTCTATACTTCATGTCTGTTTTATTTGCAATATATTAACTTGCTTCTGCATTTTATACTTTTGCCTTCAAGTTTGGTCAATACATTTTGTTCCTCCATAGACCAACTGAAGAGGGAGGCTTGATTACTAAAGCATGGAAAACCGTTTGGCCTCACAGTTGCAGCCTGTGTCGGTCATTGAAGCATGTGGTCATCTGATTTAATGCTGGGAAACTTACTGCTGGGCCCCTGAACTCGACTAGTACAAGGGTTCTATGGTACCCATTGCTACTCAATTGTGTCCTTCATGTTATGTCTCATTAACTATGCTAGGAGTGCTGTGTATCTGCCCCAAACTTCCTGTGGGGGGATTACTGAACTGTTCATATTGGCACAGACACTTGCAGAACAGTCAGGAGTAGCTTCAACCCATCTAGCTACTACTGTGGATTTAACTTGCCTTTCCTGGGAAGATGGGAGACAGCAAAGCACTGCCAAGTTGGGAGTATCTGGTGGTGAGAGCAGGCTGGTACACTGGCTTGGTAGATGCTGCCTTGTCCTATGGCTACCCCTCTAGCTGTTGGGGGAGGGCGATGTGGGACAAAGGTTCTTTTCCTAAATCCTTGTAGCCAAAATACACAACATTTGTTGTAACTAAGCTACATCTCTTTCCAGGGTTAGGCTCATGCTCTGACATGAATTCAAATGTGGGACTAGGCAACAATCAGCATGTCTCCTCCAATAAGAGGCTCAAATGATAACAAGCCTCCTGGCTGCTGTGCGCCCTTGCAGTCTGTTTGGAAGATCAGATGTGCCTTCTCCCCATACCACATTAAGGGGGGGCATATGCCTGAGCACAGTTACTGAAGTAATTCATATGTTTACTGAATAAAATAGAGGAGTCCTTGTGGCACCTTAGAGACTAACACATTTACTTGGGCATGGGCCATAGCCCAGTTTTCAGCCTTTACTTAGACAGACCAGTCCAATATCCAAGCAGGAATTAAATTAAATTTCACTTGTGTGGACTGCGTTTGTAGTTGTCTTGTGCTGTGAGACAAAGAGTCTGTGACTTTTGCCAGAGGTAGTGAGCAGCCATGCATCTTGATGATCATAGTCTCTGAAAATTAGGCAGATGTCCTAAGCCTGGTTGCCAGTTTCATAGATTCCAAGGCCAGAAGGGACCATTACGATTATCTGCGCTGATCTTCTGTGTAACACAGGCCATAGACCTTCCCCAAAATAATTCCTAGAGCAGATATAGGAAAAACATCCAATGTTGATTTAAATATTGTCAGTGATGGAGAATCCATGACCCTTGGTAAATTGTTCCAATAGCTAAAAATTTCACCTTATTTCCAGTCTGAACAAGTTTCTGACTCTGGAGTATTGACAAGGAAATTTAGCTGGGTTCTGGATGTCTTGATTTCCTAAAAAGTGCTATACAGCAGTGGCTCTCAACCTTTCCAGACTACTGTACCCTTTTCAGGAATCTGATTTGTCTTGCGTAACCCCCAGTTTCACCTCACTTAAAAAGTACTTCCTTACAAAATCAGACATAAAGACTAAAGTGCCACAGAATGGTGCTACTGAAAAATTGCTTACTTTCTCATTTCCACCATATAATTATAAAACAAATTGGAATATAAATATTGTACTTACATTTCAGTGTATAGTATATAGAGCAGTATAAACAAGTCATTGTCTATATGAAATTTGTTTGTACTGATTTCGCTAGTGCGTCTTATGTAGCCTGTTGTAAAACTAGGCAAATATCTAGATGAGTTGATGTATGTGCTGGAAGACCTGTGTACCTCCAGGGGTCTGTGTGTATCCCTGCACAAATAGCTTGTCATAGCTACATAAATCAGTGGCAGAGCCAGCTAGCAGCACAGTTAGTCCACTGTATCATAGTACTTGTGTGCTTATCTAACCCATCTCAGATAATGTGACCCAAATTCGGCCCTGGGACCTGTGGACAATTCCTGTGCCTTCAATGGAAGTTATAGGTGGGGGTTTGAGATCAACATCTGGCCTGTGGTTGCGGGGGCAGGTGCTAGCTACCTCTCACTCATTCATGCCCTTCTGGCTTGAGATGGCTGTGTCTAGTCCATGCAATCCAAGATGACTACTACGATGCCATTTAAGCAGTGAGCAGGGCCACTGTTCCACTCGGGTACTTTCCTACCACTCCAGGCCATCTCTGCCCAACTATGGTTGGTTTATTTCCTTTGTGCTAAGGAGTGAAGAAGGGACATCAAGGGGCAATGCAGAGATGCCAGTGTGAGGAAAATGATGTCCCACATTGCAAAGGGTCACCTTCCCTTATCGTTATGGAGAAGGTTCATTGTGGCAGTGGGACACAGAAGTCAGAAGCATCATGTGGCAGAAGTACAGTAACCAAACTTCTCTGCCTCCAATTGCCAAACTCTTCCATGGTCATCTGATGTGCTTCCATCACACCCCTACTCCAGTTGCCAAAACTCTCCCCACCCTCTGTCCTTCCCACTCTTCAGTGGCTTTGCTCTAGTCACCTATTCTGCTGAGGAAATGGTGACAAGACAGTGATGCAGCAAGTGTTCCCCAGGTCCACTGCAGAACACTTAGTTGTAGAGATGGTTCTTCAACAGCTGAAAAATCTCTTGGAGTGAAAGATATTCCAATCAACAGCTACTATCTGCCCTATTAGAACTAGTTCAAAGGCCAAACTAGATGCAAAGGGGTCCTGTCACTGCAGTGATCACTCAAAACTGAGCTGGCCTGCTTTCCACAGCATTTCAGCACCATGTTCAGTTAAGCTTGGTTAACTAGAGTTGTATGGTCTTTATGTTAATTTGTGGTGTTACTAATTTCTGAACCACCTGTCTCACTGAGAATGACCGTAGTGAGAAGCATTGTGGCCATACTACTTCACATTACTGATGTGAAGAGCAAGGACTCTTAGGCACATACACAGGTAGGCCTCCTAGCTTGAGCAACCAAGTGAAATATTTTGTAAACTAATCAGTGGGGAGGTGGGGCCATGAGATTACTTCCCCTCTGGAATGGGTCATACTGAATGCAAAAGGTGCTGACTTACTCTATTCTTAAGAACAGTGCGGGTGGTGGAGTCTCTGGGGGTTGAATTTAGGGGAGGCCAGATTTCAATTCCCCCTGAGAAACCAACGTTGGGGAAGATACACTGCCTGAGTCTAACATTTTGCTACATGTAACCTTTGGAAAGGCAGTCTTCCCTCCTTTCACAGCTCCTGCTCATATGCCTAAGCCCTTGCCTTCAGTAATGCACAAAGCCTTTCTGAAAGTAAGGCCAAATTGACAACTTTAAACATGCTTCTATTCTCAGCACCAACATCTACATGGCTGGCTTCTCATTTGCACATTGCTAAAGCAACAGCCAACACACTAACAAAGTACTCCTATATATTAGATTCAAGAGATAGGAAACAGATTACAAATGTGTTACAAGAGGGTTGCACATTTAATTGCTCCTGGAGGCTGAGCTCTTAAGTGCAATGCAGGTGGGGGAGGGAGGTGTGCACTCTGGAGGGTCTGAAGGGGATTGGTGGGAGTTCGGGGAAAGGATACACAGCTTTATCTACATAAGCAATTAAGTGTGTGATGCTCTAGTGACTGCTGCCTGTCATGTATGTGGGCAGCAGCAGAGGGGGCCAGAGAGCTTCCTCTGCCTGCAGTACTAAATGGGCACTCTGTGGACTTGACTTGAAATTTTCTGGTTTTCACACATCAGTAGGATTTTGCCTATTAATGCTTGGAATTGATCAGATGTGGTTTTCAAAAGTTATCACCTTATAGACAAATGCCATTAAACAGAATGTAGGGCCTCACTTTAGCTGGCCAATTAGTGATCATAGCAACACTGGCTCACAGACACTTCACCCAAAGGGTGTTTAATACAAATCTCTCAAGCTGATTTATACTTGCGTATTTATGGCACCTCTCAGTGCAAACCATTTACAAAGCCAGTCCAGAATCCTCCTTTTCAGAATAAATCCAGAGCACTCCCCCCAGCAAGAGAAGTTGCAGTGATATGATGGGCTCCTTAAAGTCCAGTGCTTTTAATTTCTAAGAAGAGAGGATTCTCAGCAGGAATGCTGGGGTCATCATGTTCCCCTCTGTCCTGGAGAGAAATGGTTGGGATCCACAGGGAAGTGCCTGAGACAGGGCTCCTTTTTAACTCTATTTTCTGACATATGCAAGGACTGTTGGTTTTGAGTTCTTGAGTTTAATACTTCCCCTTTGCTGGAAAAGAAGGAAGATAGTTTATATAGTGGAGTGAGTGTGACTGTTTTTCCCCATGTTCACTAATTGCTCCCAGTGAAATCTCCTAATCTGACTGGTTTGCACTGTGGTGCCTCTGATTTGCCAAATCCCTTGCATGGAAATGGAATGTGAAACTACAGCACAACTGTCATACAGCTGATAAATCCACTGTAGGGAAACCTTTACTACTTTAGACCATCTAGGTTTACAAACTGAGGCTGAATTAGACAGCTGGATTTTCCTGGACAAACTAGGCTGGTAAAATGGCTCTCTCTGTGGACCCAAAGTTGCAACTGCAAGGAGATTTTTTCCATGGATTTTATATGAAGTCTACTAATACTATTCCAATAAGACAACCCGTCCATGTTAGCAGCCCAGGAAAAGCAAGGGCTACTCAACTGCTTCAGTTCTCATGAAGTAAGAATCTCACATGCTCCACACAACAAAGGAGATTTCAATAACTGCCTGAAGTGCTTTGCTAGGTACCGACAACTTCTTTCTGTTGGCTTCCACCCTGCCAGGTCTATAATCTGTAAACTGGGGTAAAATTGTCCAAAAGAAATGGTGTGGACACCATCAACAAACATGCTGCATGCATGCACATACAAACCTGAGTCCTATAGATCCCCAACCCTAACAACTCCCACAACAAATCTGCTTGGAAGTTCCTAGTCAGTGTATAGAACAGTAAGTGTCAGCTTCACTCTTTTTTGTATTTTATTTTCTCCCTTCAACCATAATTATGTGGTATCCAAACTTCGTTTTGACAGGAGGGTCTGTGTACACTGGCTTATCCATACTGCTGACTGCCAAGGTGAATGCTGCTTCCTGGAAAGGTCCCACCATAGAACCTCTGGTCATCCAGCCCAAGTCTCCCTGAAAGAGAGTCAATGAAAATGGCCAGGTCTGAAAATCCCTTTCAAAACATGCCCAGAGCTGAACTGTGAGACAGAGTGGGTAACATTTCTATAAAGCAGAGAGAAAAATCCAACAAACAGGGTTTTTAAGAACAAATAACCTTTTTCCATTCAGTGCTTGGAACCTTAAACTTTACAGCTGTCTACTGCACAGATGTGTGTGGAATGAGAGTATCATCAGATACTATGGCAATGTGTGCAGTATAAAAACCTATATAAAATAGAGCATAAGAATGGCCAAACTGAGTCAGACCAATGGTCCATCTAGCCCAGCATCCTGTCTTCCAACAGTGGCTAATGTCAGATGCTTCAAAGGAAATGAACAGAACAGGACAATTATCAACGATCCATCCCGTCATCCAGTCCCAGCATCAAAGTCTTAGGGACACCCACAGAATGGGTGCATCCCTGGACATCTTGGCTAATAGCCACTGATGGACCTATGCTCCATGAACTTATCTAGTTATTTTTTTAAATTTAGTTATGGCCTTCACCACATCCCCTGGCAACAAGTGGCACAGGTTGACAGTGCAGTGTGTCAAGAAGTACTTCCTTTTGTTTTAAACCTGCTACCTGTTAATTTCATAGGGTGACCCTACTTCTTAGGTGAAGGGGCATTTAATACTTCCTTACTCACTTTCTCCATACCATTTATGATTTTATAGGCCTTTATCATGTCCCCCCCTTAGTTATCTCTTTACTCCTGGGGGAATTCTGTGCCAAAGTATTAAAAATTCTGCACCAAAAAAATTAAAATTCTGCACACGTTTTAAAATTCTGCACATTTTGTCAAAATAATGCAATATAATCATGCCAGTTTCAATTATTTTGGTGATTTATTTAAACTACAATACAATGGATGGAGAATGGGAGTGGGGAGCACTGGAGGAAATCCCCAACCCTCCTTTGTCTAAAAGTAATGTAGACAGGTTTAACCCTTTATTTCTAGTTATTAGTCAACAAATATATGCAGCCATATGGTCAGTGTTACATCATAGGCAATTGAAGAGCAAGTGAGGGCTGGGGAATCAAACTCACAATTTATATTGGCTACTGACCATCTCCAGGAAGGTAAGTACCAAACAGTTAATGGAGCACGGTTTGATAGGAATTTTTTTCAGTCCAAAAATGTAGACAAGTTCTAGTCACTAAAGCACCATAAAAATGTATAAGGCCATACTGTCTTTTACATCACTTTGGCAATGTAAAGGAGCCTTAAAACTTTTACACCTGTTTTATATCCCTGGGAGAATTCACAAAGACAATGAGAACAATTTACTAAGCAGGCAGGCTGCTACGTTCTGCTCTGCCCCATGCCTACCTCCTCAGAAACACCCCACAGCCCTGCCTCTCCACACCGAACGTGCTGCAATAGCGAGCAAGAGGGACAGAGTGTCTCTCTCCCTCTCACATACATGACTGCCCAGCCTCCCATCTCCATCCCTGTGGTTATTTGCGTCTCTGCTGGCTGCTCCGGGCACCCGAACCAACCTGCCTGCGCTGCCAGGGAAGGGTACATGACCACTCTTGTGGGCTTCCCTTTGTTTCCCCATCAGAAGTCATTTTTCTGCGGGGAAGCAAAGAAATCCGCAGGGAACATGAATTCTGCACATGCACAGCATGCAGAATTCCCCCAGGAGTATCTCTTTTCCAAGCTGTACAGTCTGTCTTTTTAATCTCTCTTCATACAAAAGCTGTTTCATACCCCTA
The DNA here is from genome assembly GCF_020497125.1 of Mauremys mutica. Classification (NCBI taxonomy): domain Eukaryota; kingdom Metazoa; phylum Chordata; order Testudines; family Geoemydidae; genus Mauremys; species Mauremys mutica. The sequence goes on from NC_059080.1 coordinate 42,773,630, forward strand.
ATCATATTTGTTGTTTGGACTTTTTCCATTTCTAATTATCTTTTTTGAGATAGAGTGACCAGGACTGCATGCAATATTCAAGGTGTAGGCGTACCATGGATTTATATTGTGGCATTATGATATTTACTATCTTATTATCTATTCCTTTCCTAATGGGTCCTACATTGTTAGCTTGTTTGAGTGCTGCTGCATATCAAGTGGATGTTTTCAGAAAACTATCCACGACTCCAAGATGGCTTCCTTGAGCGGTTACAGCTTATTTAACCCCATCAAAAACATTTCCTGAATCTTTGTGGTCTATATTGTTAGAATACAGACAGGTAGCCGAGTTAGTCTGTATTCACAAAAACAACGAGGAGTCCAGGTGGAATTCTTCAAGGGCCTTCTTCCCGTGGGGCCATATGATGAAGATATCATCAATGTAGTATAAGTAGAGGAGGGGCACTAGGGGACAAGAGCTGAGGAAGTTCTAAGTCAGCCATAAAAACATCTCAGGGACTCTCTTTCTGCCTCTCCCCCCCCCCCCCCCCACGATACATTTCTGCGGTGATCTGGAAGCCTACTTTCACTGTCTCTGACTCAAAGAATATTTTCAACACACCACTGAACAGAGCACTGATCTACAGGAACCCTCCTACCAACACTACAAGAAGAATTCTGCGTGGACTTCTCCTGGTGGTCAAAATGACAGACTGGACTTCTACATAGAGTGCTTCTGCAGATGTGCACAGGCTGAAATTGTGAACAAACAGCATCACTTGCCCCATAACCTCAGCCATACAGAACGCATGGCCATCCACAGCCTCAGAAACATCTCTGACATTATAATCAAAGTGGATGACAAAGAAGGTGCTGTAGTCATCATGAACAGGTCAGATTATGAACAGGAGGCTGCCAGACAACTCTCCAACACCATATTCTACAGACCACTATCCTCCGATCCCAGTACCAAGGAGTACCAAAAGAAACTACACCATCTGCTCAAGAAACTCCCTGCTACAGCACAGGAACAAATCTACACAGACACACCCCTAGAGCCCCAATCAGGGGTATTCTATCTACTACCCAAGATCCATAACCTTGGAAATCCTGGACGCCCCATCATCTCAGGCATTGGCACTCTTACAGCAGGATTATCTGGCTATTTTGACTCTCTCCTCAGACCCTACGCTACCAGCACTCCTACCTATCTTCGAGACACCACTGACTTCTGAGGAAACTTTACAATGCATTGGTGATCTTCCTGAAAACACCATCCTGGCCACCATGGATGTAGAAGCTCTTTACACCAATATTCCACACAAGGATAGACTACAAGCTGTCAGGAACAGTATACCTGATGAGGCCACGGCACACCTGGTGGCTGAACTTTGTGACTTTGTCCTCACCCATAAACATTTCAGATTTGGGGACAACTTATACCTTCAAGTCAGTGGCACTGCTATGGGGTACCCACATGGCCCCACAGTATGCCAACATTTTTATGGATGACTTAGAACAACGCTTCCTCAGCTCTAGTCCCCTAGCGCCCCTCCTCTACTTATGCTACATTGATAACATCTTCATCATATGAATCCACAGGAAGGAGGCCCTTGAAGAATTCCACCTGGATTTCAACAATTTCCACCCCACCATCAACCTCAGCCTGGACCAGTCCACACAAAAGATCCACTTCCTGGACACTACAGTGCAAATAAGATACCGTCACATAAACACCACCCTATACCGGAAACCTACTGACCGCTATACTTACCTACATGCCTCCAGCTTCCATCCAGGATGCATCACACAATCCACTGTCTACAGCCAAGCCCTAAGATACAACTGCATTTGCTCCAATCCCTCAGATAGAGAAACACCTACAAGATCTCTATCAAGCCTTCTTAAAACTACAATACCCACCTGGGGAAGTGAGGAAACAGATTGACAGAACGAGATGGGTACCCAGAAGTCACCTACTACAGGATAGGCCCAACAAGGAAAATAACAGAACACCACTGGCCATCACGTACAGCCCCCAGCTAAAACCTCTCCAGCGCATCATCAACAATCTATAACGTATCCTGGAAAACTATTCCCCACTCTCATAGGCCTTGGGAGGCAGGCCAGTCCTCGCTTACAGACAGCTCCCCAACCTGAAGCAAATGCTCACCAGTAACTACACACCACACCTCAGAAACACTAACCCAGGAACCAATCCCTGTAACAAACCCGTTGCCTTCTCTGTCCCCATATCTACTGTAGCAACACCATCATAGGACCCAACCACACCACTCACACCATCAAAGGCTCATTCAGCTGCACATCTACTAATGTGATATATGCCATCATGTGCCAGCAATGCCCCTCTGCCATGTACATTGGCCAAATGTAAAAGGATAAATGGACACAGATCAGACATCAGGAATGGTAACATACAAAAGCCAGTAGGAGAACACTTCAGTCTCCCTGGACACTCAATAACAGCTTTAAAAGTACCCATTCTTTAACAAAAAAACTTCAGAAACAGACTTCAAAGAGAAACTGCTGAGCTACAATTCATTTGCAAACTTAACGCCACCGATCTGGGCTTGAATAGGGATTGGGAGCGGCTGTCTCACTACAAAAGCAGTTTTCCCTCTCTTGGTATTGATACCTCCTCATCAATTACTGGGAGTGGACAACATCCACCCTGATTAAATTGACCTTCAACATTGGTTCTCCACTTGTACGGTAACTCCCTTCTCTTCATGTGCCAGTATATATTTATGCCTGTATCTGTAATTTTCACTACATGCATCTTAAAAAGTGGGTTTTTTACCCATGAAAGCTTATGCCCGAATAAATGTTAGTCTTTAAGTGCCACCAGACTCCTCATTGTTTTTGTGTATTGCTAGACATACTTGCTGACAGGTATTTTGAAATAAATTACTAAAATAATTGAAACTGGCATGATTATATTGTGTTATTTTGAAAAATAAAATATGCAGAATTTTAAAATATTGTGAACACAATTTTAATTTTTTTGGTGATGAATTCCCCTAGGAGTAAAGAGCAAGAGATAGTGTTCTGTTAAGGGCTATGGATTGAGTTTCCTGAGAGGATCAGATTAATGTGGAGACGAAGTACTTTGAGTGCATACTGTAACACCCTCCTCTGTGACAGAATATTTCCCTGTAAAACCAGACTGATGGGGCAGGTGGAGAAATATGGCCCATGCAAAGACTCTTATTTCAAGGAAGGGGGAAGAGCAGGAGATCCAGGAAGTTCATAAGAGACTTCCCAATGCAACCTCATTTATATGCTACACCACTGATAAGTACTATGGAACCTGGTAGATTTCCCAGAGTCCCAGTCTCCTGCTAATGACTAGATTGGGGTGGCCAAACTTACTGACCCCCTGAGCCACATGATAGTCTTCAGAAGTTCAAGAGCTGGGCGTGCCGGCTGGTACTCAGGGCTTCAGCCTCAGCAGGCGCCTCCTGCAAGATTGAAGCCCCAAGAGCTTCCCCTGCCCCCCAGTAGGGCAGAAGCCTCTAGCCCCACAACTCTGCCACAGGCAGAAGCCCTGAGGTCCCCCTGCCCCAGTCTGGTAGGTGGAGAATGGAGGGTGTGTGTGTGGGTGGGGGGGCTTGCAAGCCACACTTTAACTGTAAAAAAGCCACATTTGGCTCATAAGCCACAGTGTGGCCACCTCTACACTAGCCAATGGTGCCTCCCTGACATCAGGTAGTCCACCTAAGAGCTATCAGCACAAGTCTGACAATCAGTGATATGTACCCCTTGTCTGGCTTTATCTTCACTGTACTGTGAGGCTACTTCACTGAAGCGCACTCCAGACTTCAGCTTCTCCATGGCCTCCATGATTTTGCTGTGCTTTTCACATAGAATGTGTCTAACCTAGAATGCAAAAGCAGAGAGAAGTTACTGAATAAGCTCCTGTCAGCGTGTTTCTCAACACAGTAAAACTGAGTCCATTGGAGGGCTTCCCACCTCCAGCCCAGGACATTCAGTTCAATTGCTGTCCCAAACAGCAGCCAGGGCAGAGTGACTGAGCCCAGCATGCCTCCTGCTTCTGCAAGTGGCACACCAGCTTGGCAGCGGCCCAGTATCAAGCACTGCACCCAGTCCCAAAGACAGATTGCACTTAGCAGCTGCCTCTGAGAGAGGCACCTTCATCCCTCAGGACCTTACTGGGCAGTCGAGGGTTGCTGCTGTGTGGGCCAGCATGAACCCCTAAACCCCAGAGCCAGATCCTGGCTGGGCACCCACAACCTGTGGTTTTCCGCATAGCTGGACTTGTGCCACCTATGCACACCACGTGCTTGGCTGAAGGCAGCAGCTGGGGAGATGTGCCTATAGCCCTGCTACCCCTTGTGACGAACTGGGACTGTTCTTAATGTTTTCTCTGAATACTGTGTGGGTGCCTCAGTTTCTGGCCCACCCTCTGTTGCCTAGCAACTAATGGCCCGGCCCTCCCCCCCTGCAAGGGGATGCTAAAGGTGTGGGAGAACAAAGAGGTCAGGTGACCTCTTGGCCTGGGAAAGGAACTCAGCAGAGAAGGAGGAGCTGGAGGGGGCTTCAGTTTGGAGCTGGCTGGGGACGAGGAGTGAGGGTAGACATGGGGGTCTGCCTCGCTGGGCCCCAGAATGGGGCTGGCCGAGGGGTCCGGTTCTCTGTACCTACAAGCTCTGTTTTAGACCGTGTTTGAGCATTGGCCTGCTAAACCCAGGGTTGTGAGTTCAATCCTTGAGGGGGCCATTTAGGGATCTGGGGCAAAAATCTGTCTGGGGATTGGTCCTGCTTTGAGCAGGTGGTTGGACTAGATGACCTCCTGAGGTCCCTTCCAACCCTGATATTCTTTGATTCTAATAAACCTCTGTTTTACTGGCTGGCTAAGAGTCACGTCTGACTGTGAAGTGGGGGTGCAGGACCCCATGGTGTCCCCAGGACCCCGCCTGGGCGGACTCGCTGTGGGAAGCGCACGGAGGAGCATATGCTGAATGCTCCAAGGAGAGACCCAGGAAGAGAAACCGTGTGAGCTTCTTGCCCTGGAGACAGTCTGCTCCAAGGGAGAGGAGGCTCCCCAAAGTCCTGACTGGCTTTGTGGGGAGCAGTTCAAGAGCATCGCCCGGGGACTCCGTGACACCCCTCCATGCCACACTCACCTTCACAGAGCTGCCCCCACCCTTTGGGGCTGGGGCCTGCCTCTCGGCACTGCCCCCGCCGCCAGCAGCTCCTCCTTAGGAACAAACCAGATCATCATTAGCTGGGCTCGGCTCCTGGGGTGGCACCATGGACTGCCACAGACCAGGGCCAGCCTGGCGAGGACACAGACTACCCTGGACTGGAGAATGGACTATGGCATTCCCCCCTTCCTCCGACCCGGTGGCACCATCCGCCACCCCATCAAGGCAACTGCCCATTCCCCTCTATCACTCCCCTGACCCAGGGCACTACAGCCCGCCCACCCACCATCTCCCCTTTCCGACGACCCGGGATGCTACAGCCTGCCCCCCCATCCATCCCCCCTTCCCCCGACCCGGTGGTGCCGCCCACCCCTCCCCATCCAGCCCCCCTTCCTTCAACCCCGGGCGCTACAGCCCGCCCCCCATCCATCCCCCCTTCCTCCGACCCGGGGCGCTATAGCCCGCCCCCCATCCATCCCCCCTTCCTCCGACCCGGGGCGCTACAGCCCGGCCCCCCATCCATCCCCCCTTCCGCCGACCCGGGGCGCTACAGCCCGGCCCCCCATCCATACCCCCTTCCGCCGACCCGGGGCGCTACAGCCCGGCCCCCCATCCATACCCCCTTCCGCCGACCCGGGGCGCTACAGCCCGCCCCCCCATCCATACCCCCTTCCTCCGATCCGGGGCGCTACAGCCCGCCCCCCATCCATCCCCCCTTCCTCCCACCCGGGGCGCTACAGCCCGGCCCCCCATCCCCCCTTCCTCCGACCCAGGGCGCTACAGACCGGCCCCCCCATCCATCCCCCCTTCCTCCGACCCAGGGCGCTACAGCCCGCGCCCCCATCCATCCCCCCTTCCTCCTACCTGGGGCGCTACAGCCCGCCCCCCCTTCCTTCAACCTGGGGCGCTACAGCCCAGCCCCCACATCCATCCCCCCGTCCTCCGACCCGGGGCGCTATAGCCCGCCCCCCATCCATCCCCCCTTCCTCCGACCCGGGGCGCTACAGCCCGGCCCCCCATCCATCCCCCCTTCCGCCGACCCGGGGCGCTACAGCCCGCCCCCCCATCCATACCCCCTTCCTCCGATCCGGGGCGCTACAGCCCGCCCCCCATCCATCCCCCCTTCCTCCAACCTGGGGCGCTACAGCCCGGCCCCCCATCCCCCCTTCCTCCGACCCAGGGCGCTACAGCCCGGCCCCCCATCCATCCCCCCTTCCTCCGACCCAGGGCGCTACAGCCCGCCCCCCCATCCATCCCCCCTTCCTCCAACCCGGGGCGCTACAGCCCGCCCCCCCTTCCTTCAACCTGGGGCGCTACAGCCCAGCCCCCACATCCATCCCCCCTTCCTCCGACCCGGTGGCGCCACCCGCCCCCTCCATCCATCCCCCCTTCCTTCAACCCAGGGCGCTACAGCCCGCCCCCCCCATCCATTCCCCCTTCCTCTGACCCGGTGGCACCACCCGCCCCCCCTTCCTCCGACCTGGGGCGCTACAGCCCGGCCGCCCCATCCATCCCCCCTTCCCCCGACCCGGTGGCGCCGCCTGCCCCCCCTCTATCCCCCCTTCCTTCAACCTGGGGCGCTACAGCCCAGCCCCCACATCCATCCCCCCTTCCTCCGACCCGGTGGCGCCGCCCGCCCCCTCCATCCATCCCCCCTTCCTTCAACCCAGGGCGCTACAGCCCGCCCCCCCCATTCCATCCCCCCTTCCTCCGACCTGGTGGCACCACCCGCCCCCACTTCCTCCGACCTGGGATGCTACAGCCCGTCCCCCCCCATCCATCCCCCCTTTCTCCGACCCGGTGGCGCCGCCCGCCCCCCCATCCCCCTTTTCTCCGACCCGGTGGCGCCGCCCGCCCTCACCCTTCCCACTTTTGCCGCCGCTTTTCCCTTTGGGGGGCATCTCCGCAGCCAGGCGTCGCGCACGTGACGCCACGGAGAGCGCGAGGGCCCCGCTCAGGGCCCAAGCGGTGGCCTAGCTCGGCACACCCCGAGCCCGGGCTGGCCGCGCTAAACGCCTGTCGGGGACACTGCGGCTCCCCGCGTGTCCCGCCAGGAGCTGCCGCTCGCCGGCTGGGAGCGTGGGTCCCGGCACAGACCCCCGACCCCAGCGCGGGGAGCATCCCTGGAGGTCCCCCCCCCGCATTCCCCAGTGGGACTCGGTCCCGGCTAGCGCCCTTCCCCTCTCTGCCCCCCCATGGGTCTGGGCCCGCCCCCAATGTGCTGCTGCACCCCCTGGATTAAAGTGGTTCAGTGGCTCTCAGCACCCAATTGTCTGGGCAGGTGGGGCAGGGTGATGAGACAATGAGAAGAAAATTTTTCCTGATCTCTTGTATGGCGTTGTGTTGTATCCTGAGTCTGCGCCTTGCCAGTCCTCTAACGCCTGCCTGCCTCAGCTCCTTATTGTACAGCACTTAACACATCTAGGTGTTACAGAAATAAAAACAATAAGCGTGACTAGCTTGGCAAACATTTTATAACAAGTGATTCCGGATATAATCATTCCTCTTCCTCACCTTGGGAGAACTGTATTTTGTCAAGCTTTACTTTTCAATAACTAAAAAAAAAAATAAATCTTAAGCATTCACATTTTTATCACGCTTACTACAAGGGCCTCTTACAATCTCAGGGAGATTTTTATATTTACCTGCCCTTGTCCCTTCTTAACTTCCTTTTTTGAAAATTTGGAGAATTGTTTGCCATGCTGCAACATGTGTACCACAGCTGTAAAGGCTGTGCTATTGGGTAAAATTATTGCCATGCCTTCACTATTGGTATCTTGCTTCTAGGTGCTGCTAAGGGAAGGAGAGAAAGCAGCTATGTAACTACCTAGGTATGTAGTGGTGCATATAGGGGACTTTCAGTGAGTGGAATTTCTGCTCAGCTCACCTGACTCCTGAAATGGAGGCGTTATCTATTTCTCTTCCCATGGACATTCCTGCAGATTTGTCCCCATCTCAGAACCCCATTCGGTGTCTGGTAGGTTATTTTTAGCAAGGCTGACCAGAACTGAAGGGAGTATTCCCGCTGAGGCCATTCCACTAGTGTACATGGAAGGGCATTAGAACATTCTCAGTACTTTGTCCCATTATTTGATATATACCAACATTTTGTTTGCCTTTGTGACTGCTGTGCAGATTGAGCAGAATTCTGAACTGATCTGCTCACAGTGACTCCCAGCTCATTTCTTGGAGTGGTCAGTCAATGTAGCCCTCAGAATTATGGATGCATAGTTCAAATGATTCCTTCTGCCTTGCATCTGTTGCCATTGAACTTCATCTGCCAGCGCTTCTGATTCTCCTACCTTGGTTAGATTCTTCTGAAGTTCCTCTGAGTCTTCTCCAATCTTGACTAATCTAAATAATTATGTGTCATCTGCAAATGATCCCTGTTTCTGGGTGGCTCAGAATGACAATGAAATGCACATTCTCCTATTCCATACAGTTCCGATTTATCACACTAGAGCTGACTTTACACTACTCTTCACAACTCCAGAACCTTAGGTCCTCCAGTCTGAGCCTTTTGCCATGTTGAAAATCCATCATTTATTCATAGAATCATAGAATATTGGAAGAGACCTCAGGTGGTCATAGAATAGAATCATAGAATCGTAGAATATCAGGGTTGGAAGGGACTTCAGGAGGTCATCTAGTCCAATCCCCTGCTCAAAGCAGGACCAATTCCCAACTAAATCATCCCAGCCAGGGCTTTGTCAAGCCTGACCTTAAAAACCTCTAAGGATGGAGATTCCACCACCTCCCTAGGTAACCCATTCCAGTACTTCACCGCCCTCCTAGTGAAAAAGTTTTTCCTAATATCCAACCTAAACCTCCCCCACTGCAACTTGAGACCATTACTCTTTGTTCTGTCATCTGGTACCACTGAGAACAGTCTAGATCCATCCTCTTTGGAACCCCCTTTCAGGTAGTTGAAAGCAGCTATCGAATCCCCCCTCATTTTTCTCTTCTGTAGACTAAACAATCCCAGTCATCTAGTCCAATCCCCTGCTGAAAGCAGGACCAACACCAACTAAATCATCTCAGCCAGGGCTTTGTCAAGCCGGGCCTTAAAAACCTCTAAGGATGGAGATTCCACCACTTATTCTTATTCTTTTGTTTCTTGGTCCATTTCTGATCCAGGACAGAACTTTGCATCTCACCCCAGACTGCTTAGTTTCCTTCATAGCTTCTTCTGAGGGACGTTGCTTCAGGCTTTTTGAAAACTTCAAGTGAATTATGTCAGCTGGTTCTTCATCTACTTGTTTGTTGATATACTTAAAGAATTCTAGTTTTAGCCTGTCTAGAATGCAAAACTAATGTATGTCATAATTATTTGTTAAGTAGTGTGCTCTCCTTGGTGTTCTGCAAATAGGAACTACACATGCGTTTAAATTAGAGTTAAGATTACATGTAAAAACCTCCACTAAGGAAGAGTGAAAATTGTAGCACAGTGGTCAGAAAATGCCCAAACAAAAGTTGCTATAGCAATATTAACCCAGCCAGATTGTACCCAGGGCCAGCTTTATTAACTGCAGGGCCCAATTCAAATTCCCAGTGGCGGTCCAGGGCTTCAGCAGCACTTCGGTGGCGGGGGGTCCGCTCCGGGTCTTCCGCAGCACCGAAGGACCCCGCTGCTGAAATGCCACTGAAGACCCCCAGAGCAGACCCCCCCGCCACTGAAATGCCGCCGAAGAGCCCCAGAGTGGACCCACCACCACTGAAATGCCGCCGAAGACCCCCAGAGTGGACTGCCACCGGGTGAGTAAAAAAAAAAAATTTAAAAGGCACCTAAGGCGCAGGGCCCTGGTGCAGGGCCCAATTCAGGGGAATTGGACAAATCGGCCTAAAGCCGGCCCTGATTGTACCTAATGGAGACTAATTTAGAGCCAGGGGCGGCTCCAGGCCCCAGCACGCCAAGCGCGTGCTTGGGGCGGCATGCCGCGTGGGGCGCTCTGCCAGTCGCCGCGAGGGCGGCAGGCAGGCTGCCTCTGGCGGTTTGCCTGCGGAGGGTCCGCTGGTCCCACGGCTTCGGCGGATCCTCCGAAGCCGCGGGACCAGCGGACCCTCCGCAGGCAAACCGCCAGAGGCAGCCTGCCTGCCGTGCTTGGGGTGGCAAAATCCCTAGAGCTGCCCCTGTTTAGAGCATATATAGCATTCTAACCAATCATATAAAATGCTCCCTCTGTAGGAAGTGGTTGAGTTCCTGTTGCCTGGAAAAAACCCACCTTTACTTTTCCTGATTGTTCTATGTATGTATGTATTTTTTGAGTTGTGCAGCCTTGGAGTTGCATTGAGCTAGATGTTTGCACTTCTGTTTCTTTTAGTTTTAAAAGCCTAAAAAAGAAAAAAGCTGCATTCCCAGCTATGACCCTGTGGAGTTGTGCAGTGAAAAGACAGCTCTAGGCTGATCTATCTGTATAGAGTAGAACACATATTAGGGAAAGGGGAAAAACATTTTTAGTAGTTATTGGTTTGCGATTTCCCAGGAAAGACACAAATGAGAGGAAGCCTAAAGACTGATTGAATCTGAATCTCTGAATTGGTGTAAGGAAGGGACCCTGTTGTCTCCTAGAACTGCCCCTCATGATCCTCTCTCCTCTTCCCTCCCATCCCAGCAGCACCTCATAAAGAGCTTGAGCATCTCCTCACCTCACTGAGGTCAGCCTATGTCCCAGTTTTGCCCGGCTGGGTCTCTGAGATGTTCCCAATGTCTTTGGCGAGATGCTGATGGGCCAGGCTGGCTGCTGCTCCCAGCTCTGATCTCACTGTGGGAGCCCAGAGGGGCTTCTCTCAGAGACAGCAGGGTCCTGTCCTCTGTTCAAACCAATTCCCAGGCTCGGATTCAATGGGTCTTTATGTTTCCCCTACTGTTGGGTCATTCATGGGAAAGGTGCGGCTGACTCTTGCACTTTCCCTCTCTGCTCCTGCCCCTTGCCTTCTAGTCACCCTCTGCAGTGTCCCTGCATCTCCTCCCAGCAGATGTTTCCAGCTGCCACTGAACTCTCTGGTCTAGATGCCACTTATGGTTGTGCTGGCTAGCGGAATGCCAGCCGAGTGATTAAATAGGCAACAAGTCCCCTCCCCAGTATATCTACTATCTGGAGCATCACATGAGAAGCGAGGGCCCTGTGTTGCCAAATGCCAGGACACTCACTGGCGAGCAAGTAAGGGCAATTCCTGACCCAGTGAGGTAAATGGAAAAACTCCCCCTGGCTTAAATGGGGTCGGGACTTCCAAGAGCATCTCCATAGGAGTCAGTAGCTTCAGCTCAGGATCCCTGTCATAGTTGAGCAGGTCTGATTCTGTCTAGCAGAGGACAGCATGTACCTGCACACACCAGCCTCGTCAGCCACACTGCCTAGAACAGGGGTCGGCAACCTTTCAGAAGTGCTGTGCCGAGTCTTCATTTATTCACTCTAATTTAAGGTTTCCCATGCCAGTAATACATTTTAGTGTTTTTAGAAGGTCTCTTTCTATAAGTCTATAATATATAACTAAACTATTGTTGTATGTAAAGTAAATAAGGTTTTTAAAATGTTTAAGAAGCTTCATTTAAAATTAAATTAAAATGCAGAGCCCCCTGGACCGGCGGCTGGGACTCAGGCAGTGAGAGTGCCATTGAAAATCAGCTTGCGTGCCGCATTCGGCATGTGTGCCATAGGTTGCCTACCCCTGGCCTAGAACAGTGGTCCCGCATGGTGGGGTGCACCTCCCCTAAGCGGGGTGGGGGGGGGTGGCAGAGGGACATTTGGGGGCTCACAGGTGGGCTGGGCCAGCCCCCACAAAGGGCGGGGAGGAAGACCTCCCTCACTCCACCCTGAGCCCAGCTCTGCCCTTATTCCCTATCTGCCTCCAGGCCAGTTCCTCCCCCATCCCCAGTTCAGACCCCAGCTCTGCCTTCAGCCCCAGCTCCTCTGCTGAGCCAACTGTGCAGTAATGGAGGGTGGGGGTGGTTTGTGAACAGATGCCATTACTGGCCCAACAGGAAAAGTTTGGGAACCACTGCCCGAGAAGCAGGTTGGCTCGTACTCCCTGCCCCTGGAGCCCCAGCATGCTGCCTACAGGATGTGGCTAACCGCTGGGAGCTCAAGGGTGGCGGGGCAGGCGGGGAGGATCTGCCACAGGGTCAGTGCTTACTCTGGGTCTCCCAGGAGGCAGCCAGTTCAGTGCACTTGGGGGCTGCTTTTGCCCATCAAAGGTGATGGAAGTCTCTCCCAGTGGCCTTTGGCTCACACCCCAGCGGTGCTGCTCCCTCCAGGCAGTGCATGAGAGGAGTTCCTAACACAGCAGGCCTGGCCTCTACAGACATAGCTCTGTCCTGCCCCAGGCCATATCAGCATGCCCAGAACCTACCCCATGTGGGCCATTATAGATGTATAATCAGATTGGACTCCTATGATGTGTCAAGTGCATGCAGGATGCCTAACTCACTAAGGCTGTGTGTACACAGCAATGTAAGCCTAAGGTTAGTGGGACTTGGGTCAGCTGACCCATGTCAGGGAATCCTGGGCTGAAGTGTCTACACTGGCTTTTAACCCTAGATTAAGAATTTCCTGACCCATTCTTGAACCTAGGGTGCTGGCAGCCACACTGCAGTGCACATACCCCAGGCAAAGTAACCATATCCCAGCATGCCTAGTGCTCCCCCCCTCCCTGTTGACACTCTAGGCCTAGGAATGTGGTGCACTGTGGGAAAACTACTGTCTATGTTCACGGGCTGGCTGGGCCACTATTCTCACCAAATGCCATTGACATAAATGGTGTTATGTGCTGGGAGGGGGTGGGGAGGAGATTGCTCATTTTTGGCAGGAAGGCAGTGCTGGGGGGGTTGGGGGGAGAGTGGTCTTGAGTGCCATGTAGTGTAAGTCAGAATGACATGATGGAAAAGAAATGTATGGTTGGAGGTGGGCACAATGGCTTTACAAAATGGCTCAAGCTTATCGGTTTGCACTGAAACCCTGGAGACTCTGAGTGTGTGTGCGCCAAGCACAGCTCACTCCTGCTGCAGAGGAACGCCTCAAGTGGGATATATACTGCACCAGAAACACCACATCTGACTAATGTCTTGTAGCCTGGCCCAGCTGGACACTGGTGCCAGGCAGAAGCAGCCCCCGTGTGCAGCCGCTGGTGCCTTCTGACTCCCACTTTACTGACAAGTCTCCCGAAGCAGCAACGTGGTTGACCAATGGGTCTGCTTAATAATCAAGGTCTTCAGTGCTTGGCACTCCCTGCTGGGAACCCCAGCACTAGCTACTTCCTTCCCTGCTTCACTCCGCCCAGGATGTGTGGCCCCAGCCCACATGACCCAGCTGGGGGATCGCTGCTCTCCTTCCAAAGATCCCGTCCCTTAAACACACACCCAGCCTGGCTGCTGCCAACTGCAGAGTGGTGAAGTGCACCCCCAGGAATTGGGGTGTAGTGTGCTCCAGCACCTCTGCCCCGCTCCCTTATCCCTGCCCCCATGCACCTCAGGAGATTGCAAGGAAGTTTTGGGGCTGGCGCCTGGCAACTTTGATCCCTGCTCCAGGCAAACTCTGGGCAGCAGTGAGTTGGAGCAGGGAGAGCAGGCTCAGCCAGGCAGCAATGGCACTTCTGGCCACTGCGCTGGCTGCCTGCAGTGCACTCTGCCCCCAGGAGCTGTGGGATACATCCGGACGACTCCCGGGACCTGAGTCAAGCCAGGGCTGTACACACAGGAAAGCACTAGGGCTCAGACCCTAGGTCCCAGCTTAACTCAGCCTCAGTCCCTCCAGCAGACCTGGGACCTAGGTTAGGACAATTACAGTGCAGATGCAAGGAGGGGTTTGCCTTGAGTCCAGGCTCAGAACTGGGCTTACCTGGCTGTACAGACATACCCTAAGTAGTCTTGGCCAAGCTGCTTTACCTTGCTAGATCTCATTTTCTCCATCTGTAAAATGGAGCTAATGATACCAGCTTTTGAAAGTTCTGTGAGGTCTATGGCTGGACAGTGCTACCGAAGTGCACACTATAATTGCTATTTTACACACACCCACACCCACCCACACCAGTTTAAACTTCACACAAGTGCACCTGACAAGGCTTGGGATAGGAACTGTGTAGTCAATAGGGTTTTAATATTTCCACTGGGTTTAAAATGTCTGAACCCCCTCTACCCTGCCCTCTCAGAGCTCGACTCTAGGACCTTTGCAGGCAAGGGCTCTGAGGAAGAAAAGCACACGCACAGCCAGTGGATCTGACAGTTAATGGAGTTTAACAAGCTTGCAATAGTTAAAAAGTACAACATTCAGAAATATAAAAATGTGGTTTCCCCATCTCTGAGGGCTGTCTAGGGGCAGGGATTGGGCTGACATTGCAAAAGAGGCCACTTACACGGGGGGGGGGGCGGGGGATGTTTGCATAACACTCAAAAATAGTTCACATTCTTTCATCTTGCCCATGGCTGGCCCACTTAGGACAAACAAGTCCTATATATTTATAGGGCTTACTTCAGTCTTTGCTGCACAGAACCAATCCGAGAATTTCATCTTAAGTTCAGTTGGGTGGTGTATGAGGAAACCCATCCCTAGCAGTCCAATTAATTCCCTGTAGTGCTCCAGATCTGCAAAGAGACAGTTCTATCCTAGGTGCAGATGTTGAACTTGGCAACTTGGCAAACAAGAGCCGCATTCTCTGTTAAAGCATTGTGTGTGGGATGCCCTGGCCCCACTGAAGTCTAGGGCAGACCTCCCAGTGACTTCACAAGAGCCAGGATTTCACCCACAGGTTTTTAAGGCTGGGATGTGGAGATTCAAACTTTTATTATATTTTTTTTTGTTTTAAAAAAGTGAGTTTTTGATAGTGAAGAAAATCATGGGAAGATTCTTTTTCTGAAGCAGCTATTTTCATCAGAACTACTTTGCAAAGTCCCTTTCTAGCAGGACATTTACAATCCAAGTGCTAAAAATCACGCTTCAGTGACGTCATACAAAGCCATTGCTAACTGCTGTGTCTAGCATCTTTTTCCTGAGCAATCGTGTGCAATACTGTACATGGTTATTGGCATTTTTTCTTGACCATAAATTCCAGCAGTAGCTTCTCTTTAACATGTTATTTGTTAAGCATTCAGATTTTACCCTGCAATATGCAACACTTCACTAAGGACATGTTGCTTCTACTAAGGCTTTTGTTTCTGCCTGGCCGAAAGCCAATTGAGGAATAAATGTCTATGGAAATGCTGAGGCATCTATGAAGCTCATTGTATAACAACTTTGCACAAACTGTTCAAGTTGTTGAAGGACTGGAACCCAGGTGGTGCTGGTTTTCGCAGCCACAAATCCAGCTACTGGAACCGAGCAGGAATATCAGATGACCTCAGACTACATTCTAATTGGTCAACAGCATGTTAATAGGGCAAAGGAATCATTCTTCATTTGTTCCACTGACCGAGTGAGGGGATGCCGGCAGCAGAAGGGCTATGGCACATTCCCAGGTGGGTAGCAGTTCCAAAAGAAATCTGGATTCCCATCTCACCTGTTCTTCCTACGCCAGACACCACTTTGGTGTCAAAATAAAATTGGGGCCTTAATTGGGGGCAGACATGGGCCTCAGCAGGATGCTGATCTGCTGCCAAAATCCTGCAAAATCCCACAGTTCAGTGCATGAGATTGAGATTGAAATTGAAACGAAGAGCAGCGGTTCTAAACTCTGCCCTGGAGGAGCCATCTGGCAAATCCAACAGGAAGCTCCAGTGCTGTGTCTTTTGCCTTCCTTTCAAGGTAGAGATATTAGGCATAGACCAATGGCTGGGCCACATTTCAAGCCCCAACCCATGCTGCTTGGACCCAGTCAACACAAATGAGACCAGGTAAATAAGCCAGCTCCTGGCACTGGAGTCAGCAACCCTGTGAACAGCAGGAGCCCATGGCATGGTGACAGACCCAGCTGACTGATGTGTGTGTAGTGATGCCTGCCTTCTCAACATGGCTGTGATTACACGTGGCACTTTATAACCTGGAGGCAGGCGCGCTTATTCAACAGAGCACAGTGATTGGCTCATCTTGCTTCATGTGACATAAGCAACTTTGTGAGTCACATTCCATGTCTCAGATACACAGGGGACAGAGATGGGAAAGTCCTTCTGGGCTACTGAATCCATCTCCAGGAACATGTGGGATGTGAACTCCAGAGAGAGGGAGTCTGCGATGGGAGACAGATACTACCCTGCAGCTGGGAGAATCTTCAGCCTCAGTGGCATCTGAAGTCTTTCTTGTGGAGACAGCAGGTTGAAGACTATTGGTGGCAGAGGCAGAAGAAACAACAGTGAAGCTTAGAAATTTTTATGATCTATTTTTCCTGAGTTTCTCAGCCTGGATGTTAATTACAGGCTGAAATTCTGCAAATCCATGACAACGGAAGGAGTAACATGTAATTAAAGAGAACAGAACTGGCAGCATGAAGAGCTGAGCCTCCTTTAGAGCAAAGTACAAAGTCATCTTGGTAAAAATGGGCCAGTAATGCTTCCCCTGGGATAAAGACAGAGCGAGGTGTAAACACAAGAAAGCCTGGTGCTTCTCCAGCAGGACTTCCCTGCCAAGGGAGAAGAGCCGGCTCTCTGCTCTGGGTGAGCTGCGTTCCCAGGAAAGCAGTGGAGGTTCTAGGACTGGGTCTAAGAGTATAATTTTGCTCTACAGACTTGTCCCCCAAAGATGACTCTCTAGTGCTGCTTCAGTCAAATTAGAGTGGGGAGGAAACTGTCCAACACCAAATGCAAGACACCCAGGTTTTGTCAGGTCTCATCTGGAACTGGGGCACCCCCCCCCACTCGTCCCGGAATCCAGTTCAGGTTCTGCTACAGCCACTCAACGTGGGTTATTCCCTTCCCCAGAATAGTGGGTCAGGCACCGATCCTCTGTCTGCACCCCCAGGGCTCAGAACTGGCCACAGGCGTAGGCCATGTGAGTGCTCACCAGGAGCACTGCAAAGATGGACACCATCATCACGCTGTGTGGACCCCTCAGCTCGCAGGGGACTAGAACTTGTAAGATGCAGTGGGGCTGTTGCTGGGGATTGGAGCTCAGAACTCTCGCCAGTGCTGGATTCAGCAGCCTAGTCACCTGAGTGGCAGTGAAAACCGAGCCTGAACTCAGCCCCACCCCTGTGTCATCTTCCCAGGCTGCAGGAACCCACCTGGTGCTAAGGACACATGGCCCTGCCATTTTTACAGCCTGACTCCCCCACTTCCTCCCTGCTGAATGGGCACAACCCCAGCTCCCTCTGCACTGAGTTTGGACCTATTTTCCTGACACAGCCACAGGGGCCTGATTCTCCTCACACAGACACCAGGCCAGCGCAGTCAGCTGGGTACAACCCATTAAAGAGAGAACAGAAACAGGCCCATTGTGTCAATCACGTACCACACCCCGTGCCAGAGAGGGACTGTTCATTCATTTCAACACAGGAGCCTGTGACACCAGCTTGGTTGCTTTTCCATAGACATACCACATCACCAGAGCTCAGTCCAGGGCAGCTGCCATGCTGGTGACAGGAGCAGCATCTTGCATGGTCAGGTACAGCAAGGAGAGGTAGCAAACAGTGACTGGTGAGCCAGGAAACCTTTCAGCATGAAATCTCCCAGAAGGGTGGGCTTTTAGCTTCATGTTACAATCCACAGTTGTTCATGGACTGAGGGCTGCCATAAAGCTAACATCCATGCTCACTGCAGAGTGTCCGTGGAGCGTCCACTCGACAGGGCCTTGCCCATGGTGCATGCTGTGCAGATGGAAACATTTGCTATCCCCTGGCCTGGCTGATAGGTGAGTAGCCTAAGAACTTGCGGAAAGCGCACGATTCTGAACAGATCCTGAAGGTGCTGAGGGAAGCGGGTCGAATGATTCATTGTGAATTTAGCCCTTTTTCCGGTTCACAAGCGGTTCCTGGGTTTCTGGCCTTCACAAAGATTTGCTGATTAGTTTGGACCAAAGATTTCCAGCTGGGTGGCGAGCGCTTTACTGTGACTAGCCACTAGCTGTTATTCGTGGGGTGTGACTGGTCATTGACGTCACATGGCATCATTTTGACTCTGATCGGATACCTGAAACTTTTAAAACAGAATAGCGCCCACCACTTAACGTGACCTTCACCTGCATGACTATCCAGACAAACCCCCCACCAAATGCATGGTGCCACCAGGACTGATGTCTTCCCACATACCCCACTGGAATCTAAATCTTCACCAGCTGGCAATAACGGCCCCCCAAACCCAGCGTTTTTGTCTGTGAAAATATCGCAGCTCTTTGCATTATTCAGCCAGCTCTGGTGCTAAGTGCCAGTGCTCCTGCTGGAATCAGTGTGACAGGATCAGGACCTTGAGTCACTGTTGTTCACCATGGTCTGCTGCAGGGTCCTCCTTGTACCATCACATTCCAAAGGGAAGGCCACTCATGTCAGGGCATCACTCTCAGATATCCCATGCCTGTTTTGCCTCAGCCGGTCCTGAATGAGGTGGGGGAGCTGCTGGGCATGTGCTTGCTTGCTGTGATGAGTTCTTTTCACCACATGCAAGGGGTCATACACAGCAGCACATTGGTATTTAGAGAAATACAGAAGGAAGCAAATTCCAGGTGTTTTTTTTTTCAAAACTCCTCCATTAAATGTCAAGTTCTTGTGCACCCGATAGTCATCAGACAGCAACTACTAACTGCCCTGTGTCCCTCAAGTCACGGTTTGATCATTAGGGATCAGGTAGATGTGTATGGGCCATGCAAGGTTCTTATTGGTGCCTCACACCCTGGCGGCTTCCAGCCGAAATGTCCTATCCTCCAGGGACCGTGGTGAGCTCTGAGCCAGTGGAGGTCTGGCCCTGAAGTCAAGTGAGGAAACGTTGAGATAGAGAAGCCCTGGATTTCAGTGGAGACCCTGCAAACTGGGACAGGTAAATGAGCAAGGCAAGTCCTGCTGCTACCATATTGGCTGGCAGGGGCTGAGAGCCCCCTGGTCAAGCCAGTTATTCATGCTGTGGTTTGTGCCCCACAGTTTGTGAGACCCACTTTCAAATACTGTGTCTATATGTTTTGTCTAGAGCAGGGCCTGAGAGGCCAGGGCCAGCCCCAGCAGGGGCGGCTCTACCTTTTTGGCCGCCCCAAGCAGTCATGCGCGGGACGCGCCCCGGAGCCGCAGACCTCCCGTGGGCATGACTGCGGAGGGTCCGCTGGTCGCGCAGCTCGGCTGGACCTCCCGCAGCTGCGGACGGTTCGCAGGTCCGGCGGCTCCGCTTGAGCTGCCGCAGTCATGCCTGCGGGAGGTCCAGCTGAGCCGCGGGACGAGCGCCCCCTCCGCAGTCATGCCTGCGGCAGGTCCGGTCATCCCGGGGCTCCGGTGGACCTCCCGCAGGCATAACTGCGTCAGGTCCGCCGGCCCAGCCTGCCGCCCCCCCAGGAAAGGGCCGCCCCACGCGCGTGCTTGCCGCGCTGGGGTCTGGAGCCGGCCCTGAGCCCCAGGAGTCTGGGTCTGGTGGATCTGGACTTTGCTTTTGAGCAGGTCTCTAGTTTTCCCCTTTGGTGAATGCTGGACTCTGAATGGGGCTGTTTGTAATGTGAATGTCCGCCTGCCTTGCCCACCCGCAGCTGGCCCACACTGTGCTGTGTGTGGATCGTGGATGGTGTCTTTGTGGGTATATCTACACTGGAGCTGGAGAGGGAATTTCTAGCTCAAGCAGACAGACCTGCACTAGCTGGAATCGAGTAGGCATGCTAAAACTAGTGGTGCAGCCATGGCACCGGGCGCGACAGAAGGGGCCAGCTATTTTGAGTGCACTGTCCTCTGAACCCTAGGCCGGGCTTCGGTGCCTGGCCCCCACTTGACACTGCAGCTACATACAGGCACCAACTTGGTTACTAACACCTCCTGACGTGCCCGGGGCCTGGCTGTGGGGAGCTCCTGGCAGTAGGTTTTAGGATTTACAGTACAATTGGCTAACCTGGCTAGGTTTGGGGGGGTTTAATTCTTAGCAATGGAAGGAGAGATTCCAAAGAAAAGCCTGGATAGGGTCAGAGCCCGGAGCACTTCCCATCCCATTAGCACAGCTGTAATGCGCCTGTTAGGACAATCAGACTGTCTCTCCCATGTTGCTGGGGCTGCTAGTGGGAAGGTGCCAGGCATGGACATTGCACAAAACATAGACATGAAGGTTACTGCTGTGATTCTGTCCCCTCCAGAGCCACGGTGCAGAGACAACATAAGGCGAGTGCACGGCACTCCTTGTGGGAATGGAACCAACAATAGGTTTGCACAAGCGCCCCTGAAATGCTGCTACTGGGCTGAGCTGGCCGAGTGGGGATCCCTGGAACTGGCTCTCTGGTTTGTGAGCCCTGAGCCCTATTCTAGGAGCTGGTTTGTTGCTTGTGACGATGCCCAAACTGGAGGTCACTCCCAGGCTACCTGACGTGGTTTGGCCTCGTTTGTAAGACTGGGCACCACTGAAGTCACATGGCAGTGTTTTTGCTCTCTGATTGGATGACAAACTGTTTAAGCAGGTGACTCAGGAATCACACCATTTGCAGGGTGAATAAACCTTGGTGCTACAATCCCTGGGACATTGTATCCGTGAGGCATTTCCTCAGTGCCTGGCCATTGCCAAATGCCTACATGGTGTTTAGCCCCTTGTAATCCTTGTGTTCCTGACTTACTGCTGCATTTCTATTGGGTTTCATTTCCCTTATCTTCACAAGTCTAGCTGCACTGCAGAGTTAAGTTTATGATTATGAAATTAAAACAAGCTAAACCACAAAAAAAAAAAACAATGGCCCCTAGTGACAGCTCTGCTTACACAAACAGCAGCCTCGAAATTACCAGGCAGAGTTGTGCTGCACCAGAATAAATAACCCTATCACAGCAGGTCAGCTCTGACTTCGTTGCCACACTGATTTCCCGTTCCTCACAAGTCTGGCCTGTGTGCAGTCACAGGAAAGTGGTAATAATAATTGGAGATATACCACTCTCCTAGAACTGGAAGGGACTTTGAAAGGTCATTGAGTTCAGCCCCCTGCCTTCACTAACAGGACCAATTTTTTGCCCCAGATCCCTAAGTGCCCCCCTCAAGGCTTGAACTCACAACCCTGGCTTTAGCAGGCCAATGCTCAAACCACTGAGCTATCCCTCCCATCCTGGCTCCCACTACATTCACCTGCCTTGTCTTTAGTTATTACTTGGCCTAGGTGTGATGTCTAGTTCAGGAGCAGACCCAGCTCTGGTCTGTAGAGGGCTCAGTCTGTAGAGGGCCTTTCCTAACTACTCATGGATTTGCCAGTGTCTGCTTTTCCTTCCTTTTGCCACTAGGTGTAGCCAGAACAATTCACTGCTCGCGCTGACCCTGGCTCTTTCTCGGTGTTGTGGCAGCATCCTGGCCTGTCTGCACCCCTGTAGCCTCACACACTTGTCCACTGTCTCTGCCTCTCTGCAAAGCGTCATGCATAGCAAGTGCTATATAACCAGAACAGGGACAAGATCACACACTGCTTCCCACTCCTTCCGGGCGTCTCCCCAGGGCCTGGATCCCCCAGCTGCTGCAGAAGGGCTGCCTAGGGAATCAGACCCAGCAGCTAGTTTCGGGGGCATGCTGGAGGACTGGGGGCTGCCCTCAGATGAACGTGCTGCTGGCTCCTTGCATGCTGCCATCACCCCATCTCCTGCTGTGTGCTCCTTGCATGGAGCATGCCAGAGCCTGGCGGGGGGGGCTGATGGGAAGCAGACAGCTGCACCTTTGATCACAGCACTGGCAGGTTGTTTCCCTCTACTTTTATTATGTTAAAAATATTAAGTGAGCAGGCTGGGTGTCTTTGATCAGTGTGTTCCTGCGCCAGCAGCTCTTGGGACTGACAGGGAGTGAGGGGAAAGCAGGCTGGGGAAAGCATCTCATTTGGTAAAATATCAATACAGGCCCTTGGGACTCTGTAAGGTGCTGAGTCACCAGGAGTGCAGGGCGCTCACAGGATCGGGCCCCGACTCAGCAATGCAAACATTTCAATAACTTTGCTTTAAAGTGAGCAATTCCCCAAACCCACTGCTGATTTGCTTCCGCGAGAGCACAAAGGCTGCGTGCGAGGGAGCTCACAGCGCTATGCGTGTGAAGGGGGGAACCTGACAGATGCATTCACAGAAATCGGACTTGTGAAAGCCTGTTGTGATTTGGAGGCATTTTGTATCCGATCCAGGTCTGCACAGCAGGAGCAGGGGCGGCTCTAGACATTTCGCCGCCCCAAGCACGGCGGCATGCCGCGGGGGGCGCTCTGCTGGTCGCCGGGAGGGCGGCAGGCGGCTCTGGTGGACCTCCCGCAGGCATGCCTGCGGAGGGTCCGCTGGTCCCACGGTCCGCAGGTCCTGCGACTTTGGTGGACCTCCCGCAGTCACGCCTGCGGGAGGTTCACCGGAGCCGCGAGATCAGCGGACCCTCCGCAGGCATGCCTGCGGGAGGTCCACCGGAGCCGCCTGCTGCCCTCCCGGCGACCGGCAGAGCGCCCCCCGCGGCATGCCGCCCCAAGCATGCGCTTGGCGTGCTGGGGCCTGGAGCCGCCCCTGAACAGGTGGACGCTCAGGAGAGGGGAATCTGTTACCTGAAAGCCAAGAATGGGGCCAGAGCAAACCCCTGACCCAACATTCCTCTCCTTGGAGGGGTCTGAAATCCAGTTATGGCTCAGGCACCTCTCAGACAACCCAAAGCTGACTAGCAGGGAGCAGGCCAGCCAGCCCAGGGGCTTGCAGTGCAAGTGCCAATGGGGAGTAGGGCACTGCCTGAGTGTGTGTTGGGGGCTGGGGATGGAAGCAGGCTGGGGCCTCGGCTCTTCAGTGATTGTCACCGCATTTAAGGGGGGGTTGGGCTGCTGCCAGGCAGCCTGTACACAACTCGGCCAGGATTTGTGCATCCTTGTCACTTCAGCAGCCACCCACTGTGCGTGTGACAAGTGTGCACGGAGCAGGATGGCCCAGCTGTGCGCACATACAATACTCCTGTGTCACAGGAACATGGCGCCTGGCTCAGCCCAGGCGTAACTCCACCGAACGGCAGCCTGCCTGCCTTGGAGGGACACACTAGAGCATGGGTAAAGTGTGTTTTGTGAGCAAGGTGACAGACTCCTCAGATATCCTAGAGGGAAGGCGGGCGGGCCGGTGGGAGATATCTGAGGTCAGATCAGATTGATAGGTAAGAGTTTGTCTTAGGAAGGAAAATAAGCCATGCCTAGCACCTCCTGAGACACGATTCTCATCTGATTCACAGGAGAGGAGTGGTCTCATTCCTCAAGGCCAGCTACAATATGGTTTGGGCAGAACTCCCCGGGGCTGGTCTCTGGGATGCTTGGTGTCTGGGCAGGGACGGCCATGCTGTGGGTTCCTCCCATGCTCCATGCCAGTAGGACCCTAGACTCTCTAGACTGTTTCCAGCAGGGACAGGAGGAACCAGGCTCTGAAGATTCCTGGTGAGGCTGAGTCCGTGGCCTCCTATGATGCCCTTCAATCCTATAAGACACAGAGAGCCAGCGGAGGAGACACAAGCCATTTTGCCAATGACTCGCCAAGTGCCTCTAGCTAAGTCGGTCTTCAGCAAGTTGCTTCAACCTTCATATTTTCTTTGCAGAAAAGCACTTCCTTTTGTAGGTCAGCTGGGCCAAAGTCATCCTGAACAGAATCCCAAGGGTAGCCAGGCTACACCAAGGATCCGTTTGCCCCAGGCACTCGCCATTTCAGGCCTTGGTCCTGCTAAGAGCATGTGGCCCCTTGTGCCCAGACAGATTCCCACTGGGCTGAGCACACAGCACTCATGGCAGGGCTGGGCCTAGCCTTGGCTTGCTCCCTCTCTGATTATCAGTGCTGGATGTTCCTTCCTCTTGGCTGACAACAGGCCCAGTTCTCTCCCTGCAGCATTACCAGGGGCTGGCAGCTGGCATCGAGTTGATGGTGGAAGCTCTCAGAAGAGCGTTAGAACTGGCGAGTGAGTGACTGAGGGTCGCTTTGGTTGAACAATGGGTCTGAAGCATCTCGGTTCTTCCAAAGCAACCTACATTCTAACTGGCCTTTCTGTCTCTGCTGCCGGGAATTTCCATCTGTTCAGCTCAACTCAACACTGGGGACTTTGCCCAGGGAATGAAAATTACAAGATCAAATGAAAGAGAAAAAACATCATCAACATTTTGCATGATCAAAGCCATTTAAAGTACCACACGCCAAAGCGACTAAACAGTTTCAAGCTAGCTTCGTCGTGGACACTGGGTTACAACTGGGGCTGAACTGGAGTCCATTTGCAGAGCCCCAAAGAGCAGGAGGCAAGTCCACATTTGTCATCAGACCCTGGGAATGAATGGGAAGCCCACTATCATCTGATGATGGCCCTGCTCATGATGACCGATGTCTGTCTTCTCCATTCCACAGCCGTCTCCTTCCACTGTATCTCCACCAGAAATGATGCCAGGAGCCGACTGCACAGGGGTACGGGCTCTGTAGTTAAGACATTTACCTTCCGTCTGCTGGAGTCCCCAGGGAGACACAAAAAAGATTCGTAAATTGCCAATAAAGAAAGGAAAAAATGATACAAATCCCAGCAGGACAGGATGTCCTCACAGCACCAGCCTGGGAGGGTGCAGCCCCTGCAGCTGAAGTTGGGCTTTGAAGAGCCAGCATAAAACTCCCAGCAATGCTGTCTCCACCCCTCCCTGGCCAGGATGAACTCGGGGTGGTCAGGGCTGGGTTCTGGCACCACTTGGGTTGTCTAACTCAGGGGCAAACTCCATCATGACCCGCCGAGCCAGCGGATTTGTGCTCTTGAGAAGCTCTGCTGCGGAGGTGCGAGTCCCGGGACTGGTCTTGCTGCCTTTCTTCTGTAGCAGGGCCTTGAAGTCTTCATTCCGACTGGAGGCTCTGCCGGGGCCACCCCCCACTGGGGGGGACTCACAGGCTGGGAGCTCGGCTGGGTTCTTCACTGGGGAGTGAGAATTCTGCCTGCTGCCAAAGGCGTCTCCTGGCTCCTTCCAGCCCAGCAGCTTCCTCTTCGACCTAAAGACAAAAGAAGCCTATGGTTGGCGTGCTGTGGTGGTGTGTGCCAGTTCCTGAGGTGGGGGCGCTCGCAAAGGGACATTCCCCACAATCCGCAGGCAGATGGCTGCATCCCACCCATAACTGTGGTTTATGCCTGACCCCCAGACATGTGGCTGTGCCCCCACTGCAACCCAGAAATGTTTCATCCACTGGAAACTTACGTATAACAGCAAATCCAACATGGCCAATCAGTGCCAAGAGATGCAGAACCCAGTTAATTCACTGAGCTCCATGGCATAACATAGAATAGAACAGGGATTGGCAAACTTTCAGAAGTGGTGTGCCGAGTCTTCATTCATTCACTCTAATTTAAGGTTTTGTGTGCCAGTCATACATTTTAACGTTCTTAGAAGGTGTCTTTCTATAAGTCTATAATATATAACTAAACTGTTGTTGTATGTAAAGTAAATAAGGTTTTTAAAATGTTTAAGAAGCTTCATTTAAAATTAAATAAAATGCAGAGCCCACCGGACCGGTGGCCAGGACCTAGGCAGTGTGAGTGCCACTGAAAATCAGCTCATTTGCTGCCTTCGGCACCCGTGCCATAGGTTGCCTACCACTGGAATAGAATCATAGAATCATAGAGAATATATATACATCACTGAGAACAGGCCAAATTCACCCCTGGTGCCAGCCCCTGAAGTCAGTGGAGCTGCTTTAAGTATGAATCTGGCCCAACTCTGCCTGCAAAGGACTCTCAGGCCGGTGAGAGGTCCTGGCCTGGCAGCTCTGGACCCTGACCCTCTTCCCCCTGGAGTGAGGAGAGCAGAGGCAGAAGCAGTTAGTGCTAAATTCTGCCATGGTGCCACCCTCCCGCTTGTCCCAGTGCCCAGACAGGAGGGGAGGGGAGTTCAGCCTCTAGGGCACTTGGCACATCCAGTGTTTGGCTAGCAAGGGGGACAACTGGTGCCACTGGTGATGGGGGGGATGTGCTGTGGATAGTGGGAACTGCATTGAACCCACCCACTTCCCTTCCGAGAGGCCACAGAGCAGCCAGCAGGTGGCGATGACCAGCGAGGAGCTACAGACTCCCCAGTCCCCGGCTGCCCCACAAGCCCGCCAGCACAGAGCTGTCCAGCTCCTGTGACAAGCCCTGGCTCCCTGGCAGAACTGAACGGGGCCTGGCCAAAGGGCTGCTGCCTCAGCCAGTGCAGACAGATGGGAGCTCTGGCCTGGTGCTGTTCCCAGGGTCATCTCTGTGGCTAGGCCAGTCCCAGGCACAAAGGGCTCCTGGGGGCACAAGGTGAGACTCGGGTTCCACGTCTGGCCCTGTGCTGAGAGCGGGCCAGGAACACAAGTTCTGAAATAAAGGCAGCTGGCTGCCCAGGGCTCTCTGTGGAGATGCAGTGCTGCCCAGCGTCCTGGAGAGAAATCCATCGAGGCTTTAGAGCCGTGTGACGTTGCCCTCTATATGATTTTATGAAAGTATGCTGATGAGTGTGAATATAATGTAACTAAAATATGCTTCATGCAAAAGGTCTCTTGTAAGGTATCCTTACAAAGCTTATAATCTACTGAGTGTGGTCATCCTATTTGTATGTATGTATCATTCTTGTATCTGAAACTAGAAATATGAAATATAACTCTGAGGGCCAGTAGTGTAGCTAGGGGGGAAGCGAGGGGAGCAGCCGCTCCCCCACTGAGCACAAGTGGTGCTTTCTCAATTTCCGGGCGCCTTTGTACTCACCCAGGGGAGCGGCGCTTTTATTTTACTCACCCGGAGGCACTCCGGGTCTTTGGCAGCACTTCGGCGGCGGGATCTTCACTCACTCCGGGTCTTGGGGAGCATTTAGGTGGCGGGACTTTCAGTGCCGCCGAAGACACCCGGAGCGAGTGAAGGGCCCACCGCCGAAGACCTGGAGCGCCGCTGGGTGAGTAAAAGCGCCACAGTGGGTGGCACCTTTTTTTTTATTGCTCCCCCTGTTCCCTCCACCTGGCTATGCCACTGCTGAGGGCCTATTGTAATTATGCAAAGTGTGGGCCATTAATGGTGGTTTGGAATCTTGATGGCTCCCATCAACCAGGACAACTGACTGTGGATGGCTCTGTTTGCAGGCAGGCCTTCCTGTGAGTCAGGCTGGGAGGAATGAAGGCTTGGGGTCTTACAGTGACATGTGATCATTTCACCTGAACTGGAATCCATCTTTAACCTGGTGCTTTTCCATTGAGAAGGAGGTGTGGGAACCCAGAGGGAAAAAGGATTCCCGCATTATGCAAAAGATATATAAGTGGATGGAACAGAACAGGGGTCAGCAACCTTTCAGAAGTGGTGTGTCGAGTCTTCATTTATTAACTCTCATTTAAGGTTTTGCATGCCAGCATGGGTGGCAAGTTTGTAAAAACTTTGGTGGTGCCCAGAACCTGGCCCCCAACTCTGCCCCCCCAAACTCCGCCCCCACCTGCCTAAGGCTCTGGGAGGGGGCTCGGCGGGGGAGGTCTGGGGTGCAGATCCTGGGCTGGGGATTAGGGTGCAGGAGAGGTGCAGGATGCAGGCTTTGGGATGGAGTTTGGGTGCTGGGTGCAGGCTCTGGGCTGGGGCAGGGGGTGAGTGTGCAGGAGGGGGTGAAGGGTGCAGGCTTTGGGATGGAGTTTGGGGTTGGGAAGGGGTGTGTGGGAAGGGGGAGGGAGTTTGGGGATAGGAGGGAGTGCAGGGTGAGGGCTGTGGGGCTGAGGATGAGGGGTACATGATACAGGAGGGGGCTCAGGGCTAGGGAAGAGGGTTGGGCTGTGGGGTGAGGGCTGTGGATGAGGGCTTCATGATGCGGGGGGGCTCAGGGCTAGGGAAGAGGGTTGGGCTGTGGATGAGGGGTTCATGATGTGGGGGGGCTCAGGGCTAGGGCAGAGGGTTGGGATGTGGATGAGGGGTTCATGATGCTGGGGGGCTCAGGGCTGGGGCAGAGGATTAGGGTGTGGGGGGATGAGGGCTCTGGCTGGGGATGAGGGGTTCATGATGTGGGGGGGCTCAGGGCTAGGGCAGAGGGTTGGGATGTGGGATGAGGGCTGTGGGGCTGGGGATGAGGGGTTCATGCTGTGGGGGGGCTCAGGGCTGGGGCAGAGGATTAGGGTGCAGGAGGATGAGGGCTCTGGCTGGGGCTTGGGGATGAGGGGTTCATGATGCAGGAGGGGGCTCAGGGCTAGGGCAGAGGGTTGGGATGTGGGATGAGGGCTGTGGGGCTGGGGATGAGGGGTTCATGATGTGGGGGGGCTCAGGGCTGGGGCAGAGGATTAGGGTGCGAGGGGATGAGGGTTCTGGCTGGGGATGAGGGGTTCATGCCGTGGGGGGAGGCTCAGGACTGGGGCAGAGGATTAGGGTGCGGAGGGGATGAGGGCTCTGTCTAGGGCTGAGGATTAGGGTGCAGGGGGATGAGGGCTCTGGCTGGGGATGAGGGTTTGGGGCGTTGGGGAGGCCCAGGGTAAGGGCAGCCTGCCTTGCCATTAGTGAATGGCAGGCACTAGGACCCTGCGGCAGCAGACAGCAGTTCTGCTGGGAGCCCTGCGGCAGCAGAGAGCAAGCAGGGTAGAGGCGCCGCGCTGCTTTCTGTAAGGCAGGGACGCGACGGGGTGCGGCGGAGGGGGGGGGCAGTCGGGGGCTGAGACCTGCTCCAGGCAGGGTTGCGGCGGGGGGAGACCTGCAGGGGCCGGGGCCTGATCCAGGCAGGGCCGGGGGAGACCCAGCTCCAACTATTGCTGGAGCAGAGCACCCGGCCCTGAATATTCCTGGAGCCCGGGCACCGCACAAACATATAACCTGCCGCCTATGCATGCCGGTAATACATTTTAACATTTTTAGAAGGTCTCTTTCTATAAGTCTATATTACATAACTAAACTATTGTTGTATGTAAAGTAAACAAGGTTTTCAAAATGTTTAAGAAGCATCATTTAAAATTAAATTAAAATACTGATCTTACGCCACCAGCTTGCTCAGCTTGCTGCCAGCCTGGGGTTCTGTTCACCTAGGCCGGCAGCGGGCTGAGCAGGGCCTGCAGCCAGGACCCCAGACCTGGGGGTGGGGGGTTCAGGGGTCAGGGCAGAGGGCTGGGGGGGTGTTCAGGGCAGAAGGCTGGGGTGGGGGGGGTTTCAGGGATCAAGGCAGAGGGCTGGGGTGTGGGGGGGTGTAGGGCAGAAAGCTGGGTGTGGGGGGGGGTTCAGAGCAGGGGGATGGGGGCTGTGGGGGTGCAGGGCAGAGGGATGAGGGTGTGGGGGATGCAGAGCAGAAGGCTAGGTGTGTGGGGGGGTTCAGGGCAGAGGGATGGGACTGTGGGGGTGCAGGGCAGAAGGCTGTGGGGGGTTCAAGGGTCAGGGCAGAGGGCTGGGGGTATGGGGGGTGCAGGGCAGAAGGCTGAGTGTGTGGGGGGGTCAGGGCAGAGGGTTGGGGTGCTCCCAGCCCCCTGCCCTGAGCGGCTCATGGCAGGGGGCTGGAAGTGATATGCCCTGTTCCACCCCCTTCCCTATGGCCCCGTCCCTACCTCTCTCTGTCTCCTCTACGGAGCTGCCTGCACGCTGCCGCTCTTCCCCCTCCCCCTCCCCCTCGCTAGGGCCATCAGCTGATTGGCGCAGGGAAGGAGGGGGGGGGGCAGGAAAGCACCACGCTGGGGGAAGAAGTGGGGAAGGGGAAGCTTGGCTGCCACAGGACGAGCTTCTGCCTCCTGCCCCTGCAGGGGAGAGCGGTGGGTGAGGGGGCTGAGTGGGGCTGGGGGCCGGGACCGCGGCAGACAGCTGCGTGCCATTCAAAATCGGCTTGCGTGCCGTAGGTTGCCGACCCCTGGAACAGAACAAAGGGGGGCGGCTATCATGAGAACTCCCCTAGCTACTACCTGAGCTGGAACAAGGGCTGTACCAGGGAAAAGGACTGTGCCCAGACTAGAAAAGCATCCAGTCTGTGAAATAAACTTATTGAAACATCTCTGAGGGTGAGATTTTATCTGTATTCAGGTTTCTTACTGTATTAGACATAGACTTGCGCGTTCTATTTTATTTTGCTTGGTAATTCACTTTGTTCTTTGTTCTGTCTGCTATTACTTGGAACCACTTAAATTCTACTTTCTGTATTTAATAAAATCACTTTTTACTTATTAATTAACCCAGAGTATGTATTAATACCTGGGGGGGGGAGGCAAACAGCTGTGCATAGCTCTCTATCAGTGTTTTAGAGGGTGAACAATTTATAAGCTTTATACAGGGTAAAATGGATTTATATGGGGTTTAGACCCCATTGGGAGTTGAGCATCTGAGTGTTAAAGACAGGAACACTTCTTAAGTTGCTTTCAGTTAAGTCTGCAGCTTTGGGGCACATGGTTCAGACCCTGGGTCTGTGTTTGCAGCAGGCTAGCGTGTCTGGCTCAACAAGACAGGGTGCTGGAGTCCCAAACTCAGGGAAAGCAGGAGCAGAAGTAGTCTTGGCACATCAGTTGGCAGATCCCAAGGGGGGTTCTGTGATCCAACCCGTCACACCGGCCTCTCGATGAGCAACGGGTCCAGCACCACCAGAGTGGCCGGGGCTTGCTGCAGAAGGCCCTGAGTGCCCTGAGACACACAACTAGAACTGGGGTGCCATGCTACAGCCATCTCTCTTGCCCTAGTCTGCTCAGGGCACTCAGTGCTTGGGGTGGGGGCAAGGCCAGTAGCCCAGGAGACAGAGGGGCCTTGTTTATCCTCACAGCCGGGACTGGCCTCACCCAGATGAGTTTATCTCCATGGCCTGCTCAGTCCTCGGCTCTGCGGAGACCAGCCCCCAATAACTGCCTGCTAGGCCAGAGACTCCCAGAGGCCAACGGTGGGTAAATGTGACGGGGGTGTGGGTTTTCCATTCACAACGTGGGCTGGTACCTGTGGATGACGGTAAATAGATCCTCTGTCGTACGGGTCGTCACAAATACATCGTCATCCTCTTCCACTATCGACTCAGCTGTTTTGTCACTTACAAAACTCCTCTCATCAGCGCTGAGCTCCATGGAATCGCCTACATAGAGGGAAGAAGAGCTGTGAGCTGGGCTTGCTGAGAGCAGGATGGAGTGGCGGGCGGCCTTTCCCAAGAAAAGTGTGGAGTCAACCCCTTGGAGCAAGCTGAGGATACCTGTATACATATGTGTGCCTGGCCTGGGCACCTCTAGGTAACCTGGCTCTGCACATTCCTGTGGCTCAACAGGAGCAGAATCCCAGAATTAGTGCCAGCAGCACCTGTCCTGCCTGCCTCCCTGGGCACTGCGACTGACCAGATGGCATGAGCACGCAGCTCCGCTTCCTGCACACACGTACCACCCGGGAGACACCTGGGCTATAATGAGACTCAGGTAATGAGCAGGCAGGGCTCTGATCCTGCAGTCCTCGCACAGGCATCTCTGGCTGCTGGCCATGGGAGGTCTCTGGCTGGGCATCCCAGGGTGCCCTGGCCACATCCTGGCATGGGTAGCTGCCTGCCAGCTCTGCTGAGCACTTCTCACCATTACACCCCCTCTGGGGAACACACCCCACCCTGAGTGGGCTGTGGGGAAACGTGGCAGAGAGGAGCCAGCCGCAGCAGTAGCTGCAGCCAAAGTCAGGGCTCCTCATGTGCACAGAACTCGCTGCAGCGCGGCTGGATGTTCTCTGCCCTGTGCTCACCGGCTGTTTGTCCAACCCCTCTTCCCCTAGTCTCACTCCACATCCCCCCCTTACCCTCCTCCTCCCTCCCAAGTAGATGAACCCTTCTTAAGTGCCTCCCCACTTGCTGCCCTGACATGGGTCGCTCTGCTTGGGTGTTCTGCCCCTTCCCCATGTCTGCCCTGGCTAATGGACCATGAGAACTGTCTGCGATGCTGTGTCTGTACAGCGCCTAGCACAGCAGGGCCCGTCGGCACCATTGCAATGGACATATTAGCTAATAATACCCCCTTCCCCTCCTCAGCCAAGGGAGCCTTCCAGCGCCCCTGAAGCGGGCAGGCCAGGAGAGACCTGCTGACAGGAGCCCAGCAAGCCAGTGTCAGGACCAGGGCTAGACTAGTCAGCTGCTACCTGTCTGCCAGTGCTTACTCCACCCTGCCCTTCAGGGCAGCCCACGTCCCTTGCAGACACGTTTCTCTCTCTAACGGGTCTGTTACAACTCTGTGCTGGTCAGCAGCTGCCACGCTCTGCCACAGAGGTGGCTGCTTTTCAAGGTGGGGCAATCCCTGTGCAACAGCGTGGGTGGAGCTCTGGGGTCTAACACTGACGCTGTCGAATGGTGTCTGGCCATGCCGCAAGGAGCTGCGTGGCCAAGGCTGTGTGCCCGGGTGTGCAGTGAGCCACGCAGAGGCAGCAGCCAGACGCCCCAGCTAGCTGCACATGGCAGCGATTCCCAAGCCATGCCCGGGCTGCTGGGGGGGGGGGGGTGGCAAAGCATCTGTGACACTGACCTGCAGGAATCTCCCCAGGCGTGGCAGCAGCTGATGGGCTCGAGTTCTTCCCCATGGCCTCGGGTGATGGCAGGTAGTCTGCGTCTGGGTCACAGCAGCTGGTGTCCTCGTGCAAGGTGATGATGGGGCTGGGTGTTAGCCTGGGATCCCCTGGGCAGGCTCCCAGGTGGGGCGGAGGAGGGGTGAGCGGCAGGTACAGCACACTGGGCTTCTTGGGGATGGGGGGTGGGACTTTGGCTTTCCTCTTCTCCCCCTCGGGCCCATGGGGGGCGCCGCTCCTCTCCAGCTGGGCTCTGGTTTCCTCCTCCAGGCTGCTCTGGGACAGTCGCCGCAGTCCTGAGAAAAAGATCCCTGGGCAGCCCTGGGAGGGCTCTAGTGGAGAGGGGGGCTCTCCATGGCTCCTGGCCTCTGGGCTCCTCTTAGGCTTGGGTTTCCGAATGACCATGTAGATGTCCTGCAGCCCCCTCTCCTGGGCAGAGGTGCCCTGTGGCGTGGGTGGGGAGGTGGGAGATGCCAGGGGAGACTCCTCCTGCAGAGGCGGGGGCTTGGCCATGATGTTTGGGGGCCGTTTGGCCAGTGGTGGCTTCTCTGCAACAGGCGGCTTTGCTTTCCTTCCCGGAAGTGGTATGGCGTCGCCCCCATGCTCCTCGGCATGGTCTGGACTGTCCAGGTCATCCTCTGGCTCGGATCTGCTGACGGAGCGCAGGCGCACGGACCTCAGGTCCGACTGGGTGACCATGGGCATGACGGGCTGGATCGGGCTCGTCTTTGGGCCAAGCTTGGTCCCGAAGGTGGAGTCCGAATGATGCCTGCTCACCTTGGTCTTCCCCTTGAGTGAGATCTTCAGCCCAGAAAGGTCCAGGTGCGTCAGCGGCGTGACAGGCAGGTCGAAGGAGAGCCGGGACTTGGGGCTTTTTTCCATGGGTGATGGAGGGGGCAGGGAGGACTTCCTTTCGGGCACCAGCGGTCTCACCCTGACGGTCTGGTGGGGAGAGTGCCCGAGAATCGCCGAGGTGGGGATGGTCGGTGTTGGGGTCTCCGACTGGCTGGAGTAGCCACTGGAGGGGGACATCAGCCTCGCGGGTGGCCCTGGGGAGGAGATCTTTAGCTCCACTTCCGTGGAGAGCTGGGAAGGCGTAGTGGCCCTGGAAATGGAGGGGGAGGGGAGGGACTCGGAGCTGCCCTGGGACTTGGTGCATTCGATCACAGTGGTACCCGTGGCAGTACTGGAACCGGACAGGGACTGGTAGGGATCGCTGGCTTTCCAGTCTGCGAGGCACCAGTGCTGGGAAAAATGCCCGCTGTCCAGGTCCCTGGTAGGAGGCACTGCTGTGTTACCCTGGGTGTCCGTGGGCACCATGCCACAGCCCTGAGGCTCTAAGGGGAGACAAAGGCTCTTGGGCCGCAGCTCCTTTGGCAGCACTGTGCCAGGCTCTGTGCTGAGCCCCTGCCCGTCTTTAATCAGTGAGACGCTGCGCATGGGGGGAGACGGCTTCTTCTTCGCCTTCTTGAGAGAGATGCTCTTGGAGCGGTGCCTCCGCTGGGCATCCTGCTCCACCCCCAGGGAGACATTGTCCGTGCTGGTGCTGCCCTCAGAGCTGGCGCTGGGGTAGCTCAGGGCATAGGTCCCGCTGCCTCTCCTGTTCTCAGGGTAAGTGATGTCCACAGAGCAGAGCGAGCCTGAGTCTGTGGGCACAGACAGCGACCTCTCGCGGAAGGGGCAGGCCCTGACTCCCAGCTCCAGCCGGGAGGGTGTGGCCTCTTCTGCGCCACCGGCCAGGAAAGTCACCTTGGCCTCTCTCCCCTCAGGTGTCTGGCTGCTGGCAGCATTCAGTGAGGACTCTGGAGCAGTGCAGGGGAACACATGGGGCCCGTTGCTTCCTGGCTGCTCGTCTTTCGCGATGAAGAATGAGGCCGCACCGTCGCAGCGCTCAGGCGAGCCCAGGGCTGGAGACTCCAGGGAGCCGCCGGGTGAGGGATATGTTGCGTCCTCCTCAGCCAGGCTCAAGCAGTTGAAGGAAGCCGTGTTCCAGGGAGGGGAAAAGGTGGTGTCCTTTGGCCCGTTGCAGGCAGGGCTGGTGCAAGCCATGGTTGTGCTCTCCATCCTGGCAGGAGGCTGGTAGCAGCGCGCCTGCAGGCCTCCCCCAAGGTCACTGAATGTCTTTCTCAGTGGCGCTGCTAGGGGCTGCGGGGTGCAGGGCTTCCGGGACACGCTCTTCCCATTTGCAGCCTCAGGGACAAAGCTGCAGGAGACCGACTCCCCTATGGTTGTGTGCGGCATGAACATGGGGCCGTTGCTGCTGCCTGCAGGGACAGACACAAGGACAGGTCAGCGCTGAGTGAACGGCTAGTGGAGCTCCGGCCGCAGGATGGGCTAGCAAGCCGCACACTCACCCACTGCCCACGGAGAGCTCTGGGAATGACACTCACACCTACCTGCACCACACTCAGCAGGCGCGGGTCTGTGCAGCACCCAGAGCCCTGGCTGGCCTGCACTCTGACCTGCTACCGGGTGTCAGCGTGGTGCTGAGCTCTGCCTGGCCTCTGAACAGAGCGAGAGCTGGGCCTGCACTGAACAGAGGAGACCCTCCATGTGACAATCTCCTTCTTGCCATGCAAGGCGGGCTTAGCCATCTGCAGCATCAGTGCCCCGCTCTGCACAGTCCTGCGTTCATGTAGGGGAGGAGTGGGACAGGGCAGGCAGGGGGATGGATGAGCTGTTCTCTCTGTCCTCCTGCCCCAATAGTGGAGCAGAGACCTTGGCCCTGCTAGGTCAGGTGCAGTGAAGCCAGTGTGGAAGACCAGGGTTCCTGTAGGAATGACCCTGTTCCCCAGGGTCCAGGCAGACCCTTGGGGATGCACCAGCTTTAGGAGCCTGCATGGAGGGTTTCTCTGGGGAGGATCTGACCAGCGGGTTCCAGTCTGGACAACCTGGCTATGCGGGTCTAAAGGACATAGCTGGTCTAGAGCTGTGCCGAGCCCTTGCCTTGCGGCAGAATGCGCAGCTGGGGGCTGCTGACTCCCAGGGAATCAGAGCCACTGCTGGAGGTGGTGGGGAACAGAAATGCCCCAAATCCACCAGGGGCAGAGGAAGCGAATGCTGGGGAAAGCCAAGGGCCCTGCACTGGCACCTACAGCTTACCCCTGAACATTAGGAAGGGGCACAGGAATGAACCTCCAGGTGCCCCCAACGTTGCAATTTAACATGGCTGGATGCAAGCCCCCTTCCTGGGTGCAGGCTTTGGCATCACTTCCCTACCCCAGGGATGGGAGAGCACCCACTGTCTGGTACTGTCTGCTGGGCCTTACGGTCCCCCATGGTGAATCCATGCAGGCCTGCAAGTTCCAGAGGGGCTCCCCCAAGACGGGCTAGAGCAGGGGCCTTTCCACCGGGGGTGAGAGAGGGCGGGAGCCCTGAGAAAGGCATCACCCCTCACTTTCTGCCCCTGGTGAGAACTCCTAGGGCGGGAGGTACTTCACCCCACTGGTGACACCAGACTCAGACTTGCCCTCCCTCCTGAATTAGCTGTTCAGAGCTCCCTGCAAAGCAAGACACCCCCCTGTGCTCTGCTCCCCGCTCATCCCTAGGGCTTTCAGGGCAGAGCTCTCCACACAGCACAGCAGCACCCGGGCTAACGAGGGGCCAGGCCTGAGAAGCGTGGAGCAGCCTCTGCTCCCAGTGACAGCTGTGCATGCAGCACCTCGCAGGACCGGGTTCCCTGGGTCAAGCACATGTAGCTGCTGCTCCCTCCAGGGACTCCTTGCTGTGAGCCAGCAAGGGTTGCAGGGCAGGAGCTCCTCCTGCCCTGGACTGGCCAGGGAGGTGGGGGTTTACAGCTGCAGTCAGGTTAGGGGCAGGATCTGGCTGGGCTGAAGTCTCACAAACTGTTCTCACCAGGTTTTGGCCAAATCCAGCCTGGATCTGGAGATCGGGCCCCTCTGGACTGGAGGCAGCTGGACCCAGAAAGGATGGTTACCTGTTCCGTAACTGGCGTTCTTCGAGATGTGTTGCTCAGGTGTATTCCACAGTAGGTGTGCGTGCTTGCCACGTGCACCAGTGCTGGAAGTTTTTCCCTTAGCAGTACCCGTAGAGGGGAGCACTGCTGCGACCCCTGGAGTGGCGCCTCTATATCGCGCTATAAGGGGTGCTGCGCACTCCCCCCACCCTTGGTTCCTTCTTGCCAGACAACTCCGACAGAGGGGAAGGAGGACAGGATGTGGAATATACCTGAGCAACACGTCTCGAAGAACGCCAGTTACGGAACAGGTAACTGTCCTTTCTTCTCCGAGTGATTGCTCATGTGTATTCCACAGTAAGTGACTCCAAGCTATATCTGATGGAGGTGGGTAGGAGTTTAAGGGTTTCCGGGACGGAGTACTGCACTACCAAACCCGGCGTCATCCCGTGTTTGGGAGACGATCGCATAATGCGAAGAACAGGCTAACTAGAGAAGCTGCAGTAAGGCTGGAGCATGAAGTTCCAACTACCTTCACTGGCGGCAAGAAGGGACTGAGGGTGGGGGGAGTGCGCAGCCCCCCTTATAGCGTGATATAGAGACGCCACTCCAGGGGTCGCAGTGGTGCTCCCACCGTACGGGTACTGTTAAGGGAAAAACTTCCAGCACTGGTGCACATGGCAAGCATGCACACCTACTGTGGAATACACCTGGGCAATCACTCGAAGAAGAATGGCAGGAGAGAGGTGAACTCGAGGCAAACTTCTCCCAGCCCACAATGGAGAGGGACTGGGATTGCAGGCGCCAGCCCCAGCTCCAGCTCCAATGCTCTGCTCAGTGCATCCTGGGGCATGGGGTGGGAAAGTCTGATTGCTGTCTCCCTAGGCTCCTGTCTCTGAGATGGGTCCCAATCCCAGCCACAGCCTCCTCTGGGGCCGGGCCTGACCTGGCCCCCACAGATCCCAATGTGGGTGGGGTGCTGTTGTTTTGAGGGGGTGTGGGGAGCAGGACAAGTCCCGAGACGCAAGGAGTCTCCCTTCCCATGGCTTGCAGCATGCCTAGCTTTGCAGCACAGCTTGCAGCATGCCTTCTCACTCCTGACCTGCCGGGTGACTCCTGCCCTGCGGCCCACAGACAGCTAGCAGCTCCCTCTGGCCTCTCTGGAGGGCGGTGCCAAGGCCTCTCCCCTCTGAGCTGGAGTACAGGCCAGCCGTGAGCGATCTCCCATCCCAGAGGAACCCTCCCGTCCTGCTAACTCCTGCCCAGCCCGGCCCGCAGCACCAGCCCTGGTGGTGAGCAGAGCCAGGACTGGGCTGGGTTGCAGAGAAAGGGAATTCTCTATGCCCAGGCTGCCGGACACACCCCATGAGGTTCCCTTGGGTTCCCTAGCATCAGCCAGTGGGTGGCTCCCAACATCCTGCTCTGGAATCACAGAAGAGGCTGGACTCCAGGGCTGAGGTGCAACTCTCTGGGGAAGAAGCTGCTTGTGCCACCAGAGATCTAGCTGTCATTTTACCTCCGCTCCCTTCCAAGAGCCAGTGTGAACAGAGCCCAAATTACCCCTAATCACTTGTCAAGAGAGATTATTTCACAGAGGAGCTGTCAGGAGGGTGAGCCCAGAACAAAAGCACTGGCTTCCTGGCAACAGCTCCCCTCGCACTCCCAGCAACTGCACTGCCAAATCCAGCAGGGAGCCGGTGCTGCAAACCAAGGGCCATCAGGGCAGCAGACCCTGAACTCTGTCCTCAGCCTGGGCTCCCCAGGGCTCAGATCCGAGAGGAGCTGCACACCCACCTCTTCTGGTACTCAGCACCCTCCAGCCAGGCCCCTGGTGCTCACCCAGGGCACCCGCACCCAGGGCCATCAGAACTAGTGGGCACTTCAGAAAATGTGAGCCCAAATGACTGGCCCACGGTCACATGGCAAGGCCCAAGCAAGGCCAGGAATCCCACCCCGGGCACCTGTTCCAGGCCCCTTCATGATGGACCAGCTAGCCCTGCTCCCCAGCTCAGGGTGCCAAGCTGTAGCTCCTGGGATCCCCCTCCTGGGCTGGGGTAGCCAGGGGCATGTAGGACATGTTCCTGGAAGAGGGGTTCTGGCTGCCTGGCCTCAGAGCTGGAGAAGGCTGATCAGATCTCTGAGCTGCCCGGCCTGGCCTGAGCTCCCTAAGGTGTTAAACCAAGGCTCTGTGTGGAGTCCCAGACTGCTCCTTCAGCGAGCAAATCTCTGGCAGCGGGAGTGGCCCCGCCTGCAAATGAGGGCAGCCTGCAGTCAGCTCTGGCTGCACGGCCCCTAGCATGGCCTGGGGACACCTGCCCTTAGGAGCCATGTTCCTGGCAGTCCCTGAGTGCTCTCTAGCCTGGGACAGGGGAGAGCAGCCATACAGTTGTTGTTGTCACCTTGGTCTCGCAGCGCGAGGTTAGGGAATCCGATAATGGTCCGTCTCCGCCGCAGCGTGGACTTGGGGTTCACCGCGGTCTCTGTGTTAAACAAGGAGTGCCGCGCACTTGCGTGCCTATCAAAATGCTGTCCTGTAGCCAAAACAAACACACTGTACGTGGCAGCAAGCAGGGGGCATGGAGAACACCCAGTCCGGCCCTGGCCTGGCTGCTCAGGCCACGTTCTCCCTGCGTTAACACCCCAACTCGCTTGCCTAAGGCTGCGTTGCACTGTAGTGAATTTGACTCAGGGTTTATAACAAAGGGCTCTGCCCTTTCCCCCGTGTTGTTCCTGTGTGAGCGCGAGGGCTCTATGCTG
The DNA here is from genome assembly GCF_020497125.1 of Mauremys mutica. NCBI lineage: Eukaryota > Metazoa > Chordata > Testudines > Geoemydidae > Mauremys > Mauremys mutica. The sequence goes on from NC_059080.1 coordinate 42,812,919, forward strand.
GAGCACGCAGGCAGCCGTGGGACAAGGGCCGGGCAGGGAGGGGGTGCCAGGGTTTATGAGTGGTGTTTGGGGAGGTAACAGGCATGGGGGGTGGGGAGGGGGGTCACACTAGGAAACTGCAATCACCAGCACAGCAACACAAATGGTGAGCCACTGTCCTGGAGCCAGGCAGGCTGCAGGGCAACACGTGGCAAGGTGTGGGGACGCTCACAGGACAAGGCGTGTGTTCACATATGTACATATTTACAAATGTGTGAGTGTGAGGCAGAGACATGCTGCTGGGTACAGCGTTTTGGACATGTGCTTGGGATGCATGCCTTGGTCATGAGTGACATACTCCAGGGGAGTCCTACGGGTCACCCACATGCTGTCTGCCCACCCCCACTCTGCTTTCGCCAGGGACTCCAGACAAGCCACTCTGCAGATCTGTGACTCAGCCAGAGTGTGTTTATGGGCATTATCTGGAGATGCCCGACTCTCATAGGCCCCACTGCATGGCCTCAGGAGAGTTGTATGAAACCCCCAGAAAGGCGCTGATGGGGCAGACACCAGGTCACAAGCCGCAGGGCTAGAAACCAAGGCCTTGTCCCACTGGAAAGGGCACTGCTGGCTCCCTATGGCATAGAGCTCAGGTGTGTGTTGGCGAGCAGCCCTCACACCCATTGCTGGTTTGGAGCGCTGGACTTCGGGGCAGGCGCCCTCACCCCATCTCCCCAGGGATCACACCGCACCTCCTGGTGGCAAGCCAATGGCCATTTTATAATTGCCTGCTGGACAAAAGAGGAAGGCGGTCAGGCCAGCCCCTGCTCTTTGCTCTGGGAGTCAGCCCCTCGCCTGCCCCTGGCTGTCCAGGAGGCTGAGGGGTTGATGCCAGGATCAGGTTGGCGCTCAGGGAGAGGGGCTGGTTAGCAGCCAGACACAGGCCTTTGGAGAGAGATGGCATGATGGATGGATGAATGACTTCTGTGGGGCCTCACACATGCTGCTGGGCAAGCCAGCCACGGGGAACACAGAGACAACTGAGACGTGCCGATGGAGATACGATGTATTGGAAGCCACTGAGACCCATCCCCACCCTGCTTGGAGACCCTGGTGCTGGGCAGGAGGGCTCAGGGGCAGTCCAGTGACAAAGGGCCAGAGACACGCTTGGCAGGTTCTCCCCACACGTGGGCCGGGCTGAGGGCCTGGCTCCATGCGTCTGATGGGGTGTGAAGGGAGGAGTCAAGGGGCCGAGCAGGCTCCTCTGAGGCTCCATACAGGTCTCGTGTGGCTCCAGCCCTGATCTCCAACAGGGCCTTATCGCAGCTTGGACACTGCTAGGGAGGGGCAGGCACCTCACCAGGCCAGCAGGAGGGTGCATGGGTATGTGCCCTCCCAGCCAGCTCTGGAGCAGGGTGCTCATGCAGTGCCTGGGGAGGGAGGGCGTGGGTGGGGGGGAACCCAGTTTCCTCCAGAACCCAGGTAGTTTGGTGCTGCTGAAGGCCCCATGCTGAGCAGAACTGTTGCCGGCAGCCAGTGCCCTGCAGCCTCACATTCCTGCCGAACACACGAGTTCCCCTGCATGGATGGATGGTCTCAACCACTGCGAGAACCAAGGTGACAACAGAACACACCGACTGGTTAGCTCTGAGACACTCGTTAGATGATGCAGATGACACTGGATTAACTTAATGACGTGACTAGCAGGTCAAAAATGAAGGGTGATGTTATGGGTGGTAAAATACATGGGCAAGAACAAAGCACAGAAATGCTGCCCTGCAAACTGCGCCCCACTGAGTCCTCCCCTTGGCCTGGCTACTGAGCATGATTCCACCCTCTTTATAACCCACAGCACATGTGGGCCAATAGCATCCCTGCAGGCCAGCCCCCCTTTCCTGTGCTTGGCCCCGCCTCCCCACATTACTGCAGGCTGGCCCCTCCTCCCTGGGCCTGGCCCCGCCTCCCCACATCGCTATAGGCCAGCCCTGCCTCCCCACATCACTGCAGGTCTCCCTGTGCCTGGCCCCACCTCCCCACATTGCTGCGTTTCAGTTTTACAAGATCTATGCACTTTCCCTGGCAGTGGCATCACAGCGCCTGGGGCTCAGAGCCAGCAGCACTTGCTGTGCCCACAGCCGCCCTCTGCAGGCCGCAGAACTCCAGCGCCGCTGCTGGGAGCAGACTGGAAAGATTTAACTCCTTGCCCCCCATGCTTCTACACCCACTCCCCAGGGGGCCTGGAAGGGGCAAAGCCCTACCAGAGACATTGATGGGGACAATGTTGGCTTGGATGGAGCAGGATTGGTGCCACCTCTTCTCCTCCACGGTGGGCAAAGGGAAGGCTCGGGTCCAGGCCGGCTGCTTGTCTGGGGTGGTGGGCAGGCTCAGAAACGGCTCTGGGGGCCTCACACCCAGTGTGGTGGCCTCGTCCTCATTCACTTGCCGGGCTGCGGGCTGCCAGGGAACAAAGGAAATGGATCGAGACACAAGTGTCCTGGTGGGGCGATAACAAGTGTGGGGAAGGGGGGAAGGGAGGGATTGTGGGAGAGGAAGGGGGGCATGTGGGGAGCAGGAGGTGACTGTGTGTGTGTGGGGAGGAATCTAGTGCTCAGAATGAGGGACTGAGTGATGGTTTGAGTAAAAAACCTTGTAGGTAGGATTATCCCCTTCCCTCCTGTGCCACTCTCGACCCGTAGTCCCTGGCAATCCCAGCGCAGGGCCAGCTCTGTGATGCCCCTCACTCCCGACCGACAGCCCCCAGCTACCCCAGCCTGTCACTCTCCCCTACCACCAGCTCTGCTGATGCCTCTCACTCCCGACTCACAGCCCCCCCCATCTATTGCTCTGCAGTAACCTCTCTGGGTGACATCAGGCAGAGTTGATATCCTCATGGGTAGCCCATGGCCGTAGGAATGCTGCTGAGACACAGCGCCTTGGGGTTGCCTCTGTACAGAGATGGACTCACCATAAACACGAACTCCAGGCGCTTGGTGGGCAGGGGCCTGGGAGAGGGCTCAGGGGGCGTGTCCAGGGGCAGGTGGCTGGCGTAGCGGAAGGTCTGACCAGTGACCCTAGCCTCTGTGTACTGCTCCTCATACTCCTCTGAAATACAAGCAGCCAGGGCATTTCCATAGCTGGTGGATTGGTGCCCTCCCCACCCCAGTGCTCAGCCAAAGGCTAGTGCACATGCACTGGGCATATGCCAACAATGCACTTTCTGGGCCCCTTTCACAGCAATGGGGCCCTGCTCTCTGCCCCCCTTTGCACATGGGGAGAAGAGCCCAGAGGAGCTCCCCGCTGCTCCCGAGCACTCCACAAAGCGCTGCCCAGCCTGGCTAGCTGGCAGCCCTGCTGCGGATAAACCTCTGCTCGCTGCCTGTGCTGGACACCTCATCCCCCACTCCCCCAGCCTGTATTCGTGTCACCGCTGGAGCTGTGTGGGGTAGGGCCTGGCCTAGTACTGCCTGGCTGCCCGGCCCCTGGGCGCTGGATGGGTGCCTGCAGCGATGCACATGGGAGTCACTGCCCCAGGTGCTCCCAGGTCTCTCTGGGGGTGGTGGCAGCTCCCGAGGATCTTTGGGCACAGCAGCCTCGTGCTGGCCTCGTGCAGCTGCATGTGGGGAGTGCCAGTGCCTGGACATGGCTTCTGGCCTCTGAGCGCCGGCCCCATGTGTGTATTCTTCCTCCTCAGCTAGTAAGCTACGTGCTTTAGCAGGTAGAGGAACCAGACAACTGCCCTGGCTGGAGGAAGCAGCTCTCGCTGGGACCCACATGTCTTTAGAATCATAGAATATCAGGGTTAGAAAGGACCTCAGGAGGTCATCTAGTCCAACCCCCTGTTCAAAGCAGGACCAATCTCCAACTAAATCATCCCAGTCAGGGCTATGTCAAGCCTGACCTTAAAAACCTCTAAGGAAGGAGATTCCACCACCTCCCTAGGTAACCCATTCCAGTGCTTCACCACCCTCCTAGTGAAAAAGTTTTTCCTAATATCCAACCAAACCTCCCCCACTTCAACTTCAGACCATTACTCCTTGTTCTGTCATCTGCTACCACTGAGAACAGTCTAGATCCATCCTCTTTGGAACCCCCTTTCAGGTAGTTGAAAGTAACTATCAAATCCCCCCTCATTCTTCTCTTCTGCAGACTAAACAATCCCAGTTCCCTCAGCCTCTCCTCATAAGTCATGTGCTCCAGCCCCCTAATCATTTTTGTTGCCCTTCGCTGGACTCTTTCCAATTATTCCACAACCTTCTTGTAGTGTGGGGCCCAAAACTGGACACAGTACTCCAGATGAGGCCTCACCAGTGCTGAATAGAGGGGAATGATCACATCCCTCGATCTGCTGGCAATGCTCCTACTTATACAGTCCAAAATGCTGTTAGCTTTCTTGGCAACAAGGGCACACTATTGACTCATATCCAGCTTCTCATCCACCGTAATCTCTAGGTCCTTTTCTGCAGAACTACTGCCTAGCCACTCAGTCTCAAGTCTGTAGCAGTGCATGGGATTGTTCCATCCTAAGTGCAGGACTCTGCACTTGTCCTTGTTGAACCTCATCAGATTTCTTTTGGCCCAATCCTCTAATTTGTCCAGGTCCCTCTGTATCCTATCCCTACCCTCCAGCATATCTACCACTCCTCCCAGTTTAGTGTCATCTGCAAACTTGCTGAGGGTGCAATCCACGCCATCCTCCAGATCATTAATGAAGATATTGAACAAAACAGGCCCCAGGACTGACCCTTGGAACAATCCACTTGATACTGGCTGCCCATTAATTCAATCCATACTTTAACAGATCCACATGGCCCCACACCCTGCACAAGGGTGTGTGTGGGGTGGGGGAGGGTGAGAGAAGGGAGCAGCTGATGCCAATCTCACAAGGGGACGGGGGAAGGGAGCACTCAACCCCCTCCAGTCAGCAATGGGTCAGTCTGTTCCCTGCCCCCCTCCCCATGGGTCACTCTGCTCCCTGCTCTCCTGTCAGCAATGGGTCAGTTTGCTCCCTGCTTCTCCCTGTTTGCGATGGGTCAATCTGCTCCCTCCTCCCTATGGATTACTCTGCTCCCTGCTCTCCCCTCCCCTCCTGGCAGCAATGGGACAGTCTGCTCCCTGCTGCCCCCTGTGTACCAGGAGCTGTGGAAACAGCCTCCCCCCCATCCCATGGGTGTGTCACGCCCCGAGAACCAGGCAGCCAGCATTCCTGCTGCAGCCCAGCCCAGCCCTCCCCTCGGTGCGGGGTACCTTGTAGCAAGCTCTGGAGATTGAACTGGGCCTCCTGGTGCAGCTCCTCCACGCAGGGCGACCTGCCTGCCGCCAGGAACACGTTCACAGGCTGTTGCCATGGCAATTTGGAGTGGGGTGTTTTCTTGCTCTCCAGGTCCAGGTTAGGGGTGGCTGCGGAGAGGAGAGGAGAGGAGGGGTGAGACACGGGCTACAGCTTCCCAAACCCTCTCATCCCTCCCCAGCCAAGGGTGAGCTGCAAGCCCGAAGCCCGAGGCTCCAACGTGCACACCTGAGACACAGCCCTTCATCAAGGGCAAGTTAAGCCTGGCAGTGGTGGTGGTGTCAGTGTTGTAATCCCCATGCTTGGAGAGGGAAACTGAGGCAGAGAGGGGTTGGGACCTGCCCACGGTCACATGATGAATGAATGATTCAGCTGGGAACAAAACCCAGTGCCCTGAGTCACGAAACCTGGCTCCAGCCCACACCACCTCTCTCCCTGCACACCAACAAGCCTCTAACCCAGAGCCTGAAGCAGCAGCATGGCCTGACACTGGGCACGAGACTATGAGCCAGGAGAGCTGGGTTCTGTTCCCAGCTCTGTCACTGCCCACTGTGTGCCTCAGTTTCCCCTCTGTAGCATGGGGATTCTGGGCTGTCCTGGCTTTGCAAGGCACTTTGGGCTCTAAGGATGGACATTGCCAGCTATTATTCTCCAGCCCCCTCCCAGAGTGCAGGGGTCGGGCCTCATGTCAACAGAAAAGAACTGCACAGGATTTGAGGCAGTCACACAAAGAAGGCACTGGCTGTAATAAACAACACACATACGGACTCTCACTAGCAAACAAACAGCCTCCCCCCCTCGACCCCCCAGTTTGACCCTACACCACAATGGGTTTTCCTGCCTGCTTTTTACTCTGACGCCACTAGATGGCACTAAATAGCAGCAGAACAAACTGCACCCACAATCTCCACCCCAGGGCCCACAGCTACACAGTCCCTGAAATTCAACCACCACACAGTGAACAAACCAGCAGACAAGGGGTGCCATCACAGTCCTCAACCACGATGACTACGGCAACAAGGCCAACCAACAACTCTCTGACACTGCCTACTATAAAGAACTCAGAGACCCCACGCCACAGTCCACTCAGGAATTTAAGGGATATCATCCAATCCTTCCCCAAACTCCAAGAGAAACTCAACAACCTCATCCCCACGAACCCAACCCAGAGATCTTCTATAGACAAGGGACTCCGGGAAGACGCATCATATCTGGCCATGGAACCCTTGCTGAAGGGATATGGGGATTCATAGAACCATCCTCGGACCACTCACCACACAAAGGGCTTCCTCCAGGACTAGGGTGGGTAAAAATCAATGATTTTTTTAATTTAAATCAGATTTTTTTGATAAAATGCTTTTTAAGGAAAAAACATATCTAAAGATAGTTTTAATTAAGATACATTATAGCACAAAGATATCTCATCATGGAATAGGGATTATAAATTCTAATTCTATAGTATGAGACAATATATTCATGTAACGTTTAAGAAAGCTTTGTAAATTAGTTCCAATAGTTCATGGATTAGGGACCCAATCTAATGGGATTCTGCAGGCTTCTGAATAGATTATTTGGGTTAATCTTTCTACCTACCCAATGGGACTCAGTGCTCAGTCTAGAAGATACCATCAGAGATGCTTAGTTTTGCAGTTCTCACACTGTGGATTTGTGTCTCCAGAGGTAACATGCTTGTTAACAGCAAAAATGTATTTAAATAAATAAATAATATAGAGAGGTGAGAAATAACAAACCTCAACTCTATTGTCCCTCTGCAAATTTGTGTACACAGAGGCAATCCCAAGAAGAAGAAGTCTGGAGATAAATGTGAGAAGCGAGGGACATATGCTTGTTTTGTTAAAATATTATGTTTGCTGTTGAAGAAAAAAATCCAGAATACTTAATGTTGTTGTTTTAGTTAAATAAAACTATTTAAATGTCTGTCTGGTGATGTTCTCCTCCTAATACAACATGGCAAGAAAACCCTCCAAATATTAATGATTAACCTGTTGAATTGGAGATAGTTCACCTCCCAATCACTTCATAAATATCTGCTTTGATTACCTTTGGTAAATGAAATAACCAAACAATCATTCATTTTCTGATATAGCTGTAAAACGAATCTGAAAAGTTTTCAAAATAAATCATGGTTTAAAAATGTATAGTGTTTACCTTCTAAAAATGAAACCCACATCTATCTCTGAGTTGTGCAGAATATGTATTAAGGTTATAACAAGCAACAAGAATTCACTTTTATGTAGAAAACCATGATTAAATCGAGTCTTTCTGACTAGTAATTTAAATCATGATTTAAATCAATTTTATTTAAATCAAATCCACCCTGTCCAGGACACAACTGACTTCCTCCAGAAATTCTGCAACATTAATAACTTTCCACAGAACACCATCCCCACTACCATTCATGTCACCTCCCTATACAACAACAGCCCTCATAGTGACTGCATTGTTTCCCGCCACAACTATCTACAAGACAATGGACACCCCTCAGAAAGCACCTCAAACAGTGCGCCAGACTCATCCATTTCATCCTCACCCATAACCATTTTACATTCAACAACAAGCACTTTGTCCAAACCATGGGAACAGCCATCGGTACTAGGATGGCTCCCCAATACGCCATGCTTTTCATGGGCCACCTTGAGGAAGAATGCATCTCCTGGACAAATGCACCACGAAACCCGAAATACATCAATGATATTTTCATGCTCTGGACAGAACATCTAAACTCCCTCATAGATTTCTACCACAACTTCAACAACCACCATGCGTCCATTAAACTCTCTCTGGAACACTCCCACACTAGCCTCAACTTCCTGGACACCACAGTCAGCTTCAACAATGCAACCCTACAGATAACCATATACAAGAAACCCATAGATCACCACACCCCACAGATCTGGTAACCACCCCAAACATATCAAGAAATCTTTTAGCTACAGCCAGGCACTCAGATATCACAGAATATGCTTGGAGAACAAAGTCACGGATATACACCTTAACACACTTAAAATCGCCTTCACCAAACAAGAAGACTCCATCATGAGAAGATCGCATCATGGAATGCGCCACCCACATACCCAGAGAGAACCTTCAATACAGAAATAAAACCCCTTCTGACCACACACCCCTAGTGGTCACCTACCACTCCACACTGGAACCCAGAAGGGGTATCATTAAACAATTACAACCCATACTCAATGGGGACCCCATCCTGAAATAAATCTTTCCTGAACCCCCTATTCTGGCCTTCAAACAACCCCCCAACCTCGCCAAGCTCATTATCATAAGCAAGCTCCCCACAGACCAGGACCCACCAACTCAAAGCCACAGCAAACCCTGTCAGAACAACAGACGCAAAACCGGCAGATGTAGCTCTACTGCTGCGATTATCATTTCCCACAACACACCTTTCAAGATCCATAGGTCTTACCTATCCATGCCTGTCACAACATGTGGTGTACCTCAGCTAGTCACAGATTGTCCCAAACAAAAACAACTGGGTGCATGAAGCCAGACAATTACTGCGCTCTTGAATGAACTCACACAGACAAAAACACCCTATCACCCATGGGCCAACACTTCTCACAAAACAACCACTGTATCACTCTCAGTACTCATTCACCAAGGAAACCTGCACAACAGCTTCAAAAGACGAGCCTGGGAGCTTAAATTCATAACTAAACACTAAAAATCGTAGACTCAACAGACACACTGGATTCATGGCTTATTACAACAATCAGATATCCGCCCACTAACAACTGCCTTTTTCATTTCTTATGTTTCTCCTCTCTGTTCCTTTCTTCCCTGTGCCTGGAGGGGTGTTTACGGGCCACTTCTCCTTGAATGGTCCCTTGAAATATGTACTAACTACTTATGCTAAACAATGTGTTCTTCTATCTTGTAGTTAGCTGTGGCACGCTCAATACATTTCCCATACAGGAAGAACTCGGTGTAGCTGGAAAGCTTGTCTCTCTCACCAACAGAAGTTGGTCCAATAAAATACATTACCTCGCCCACCTTGTCTCTCTGCTATCCTGGGACCAACACGGCTACACCACCACTGAATACCACAGCACCGTGCATTCATACGTTCATAGATTCCAAGGTCAGAAAGGACCACTGTGATCATCTAGTCTGATCTCCTGCATGACCCAGGCCAGAGACCTGCCCCCAAAGAATTCGCAGAGATCTTTTAGAAACACATCCAATCTTGATTTAAAATTTCCAGTGATGGAGAATTCACCACAACCCTTGGTCAGTTGTTCCGATTGTTAGTTACTCTCATGATTATAAATGTACGCCTTATTTCCAGTCTGAATTCGTCTAGCTTCAACTTCCAGCAATTGAATCGTGTTAGACCTTCCTCTGCTAGATTGAACAGTCCATTATTAAATATTTGTTCCCCATGTAGGTACTTATAGCCTGGGATTAGGTCACCCCTTAACCTTCTCTTTGTTAAGCTAAACAGGTTGAACTCCCTGAGTCAGGTTTTAAATCCTTTAATTATTCTTATGGCTCTTCTCTGAACACTCTCCAATTGATCAACATCCTTCTTGAACTGTGGACACCAGAACCAGATACAGGATTCCAGCAGCGGTCGCACCAATGCCAAATACAGAGTAAAATAACCTCTCTGCGAGATTCCCCTGTTTATGGATCCCAGGATTGCAATAGCTCTTTTGGCCACAACGTCGCTCAGGGAGCTCATGTTCAACTGATTATCCATCATGACACTCAAATCCTTTTCAGAGTCCCTATTTCCCGGGATAGAGTCCCCCATGCAATAAGTATGGTCTACATTCTTTGTTCCCAGATGTGTACATTTACATTTAGCTGTATTAAAACGCATATTGTTTGCTTGCAACTTGTTTACCAAGAGATCTACATCGCTCTGTATCAGTGACCTGTCCTCTTCATTATTTACCACTCCTCCAGTATTTGTGTCATCTGCAAACTTTATCAGTGATGATTTTATGTTTTCTTCCAGGTCATTGATACAGATGTTAAATAGTCTAGGTCCAAGAACCAATCCCTGCAGAACCCCATTGGAAACAGACCCATTCAATGGCAATTAGTTATATACATTTATATTTTGAGACCTACTAGTTAGCCAGTTTTTAATCCATTTAATGGATGGCATGTTCATTTTATATTGTTCTAGTTTTTTAATCAAAATGTTGTGCAGCACCAAGTCAGTGTCTTACAGAGTCTAAGGATATTACATCAACACTATTATCTTTTTCAACCAAACTTGTATTCTCATAAAAAAAGCTATCCAGTTAGTTTGACAGGATCTATTTTCCATAAGCCCATGTTGATTTGCATGAATTACTTTTAGTTCTTTACTAATCAAGTCCCATATCAGCTGCTCTATTATCTTGTCTGGGATTGATGTCAGGCTGACAGGCTTATAATTAGCCTGTTCATCCCATTTACCCTCTTTAAATATTGGCACAACCTTAACTTTCTTCCAGTCTTCTGGAGCTTGCCCAGTGCTCCAAGACATTTGAAAATCAACAGTAATGGTCCAGGCCATTGCTGCTCCCGCGGGGTGAAGGACAAAGGAAGGTGAGTTGCTCCAGTGGATCAAACATTCCACCAGGGGGTGCCAGGCAGCCCAAGCCTTACTGGAGCAGCAAAGGGCCACAGGCTGCTCTCAGAAGTGCCATGCGTTTCTGGCTCAGGGCATCACAAACACCAACCTCCTGCCCCCGGGGCTGCTGCAGGCAAAGCAGAGGAGGGCGGTGCACAGACAGGCTGAAGCTGACATCAGCAGTTGCCCCGTGTGACACCCACTCGGTGCCTGTAGGCATGGCTGTGTCCTGCCTCCATTAATCCCTCCTGCAGGTTCAGCAGGATACCAGAGTCTCCCTCATGTTGTGTGCATGGCTGTTCCAAGCTGCTGCATGCTGCCCCGAGGTGGGTGCATGTCCCTGGGACCCCTGGTATGCTAGATATGCTCTGTAGCAGCGTCGGTGCCTTGCCCCCTGCAGGGAGAGACTCCTGAGACTGGCTTCGCCCCAGGAAGCGGACGGGGCCATGCACAGAGTTCTCTTTGCAGGGAAGCGACTGGACAGAAGGGGAAGCGGATTTCCTGCTGAGAATGTTTTCCTGTCAGTGTGATTAGCACAGGGATGGCCGGGGGGGGAAGAGCATGAGAACCCTGCCCAGCGGTCTCTGGGCCCAGTGAGCCCAAGTCACTGGCTATGCCTCTGACCCCGGCGGCCCAGACCCAGGGGAGATTCATTGCTTGCTTTGCTTCCACTAGCCTGGGTGGCCCCCAGACAGTAGAACTTCAGTAAGAACAGTCAGCTCCCAAAGTGCTGTGCAATCCACAGGATTTGTGTACAAAACCCACCGCCCTGAGACACCGAGTGCTCAGGAGTCAGGAGCTGCAGGCAAGGGGAAAGCTCAGCCCCAGATCTGCTTCCTGCACTTGTGCCTTAAAACATTGCCTCTTTTACAGCAGGAGAAATTGTTCATTAATCTGTTGTGCCAGTCAGAATCTCCCCGTCACCCTTAGGCCCAGTAAGGCCCAGCCCAGCCCAAGCAGACCTGCAAGGGTTCTTCGGTCTCAAGGAGATCTACAAAACAAGCCAAGTTTGAATCAAGTCAGTGGTGCAGCTGGAGAGGGCTAGAGGCAGGTGAGAGCATTGTATGCCATTGGTTTGATCGATTAAAAAGGAGGCGGGGCCGACAGGGCTCAGTGGTCCCACCTGCACCCTCAGGTCAGAGCAGGGATGGGAGCAACAGCCAGGGTACTCACATGCCACTGAATCCCAGTGCCCCCATGGGTTGGTGGCAAGCTCCCCCTTGATCCTCACTTGTCGGAGCCAGCAGAGTTGTCCAGGACTCTAGTCCTACCCCATGCATGGCTGGGGCTGGAGAGAGGGAACTTGGAAAGTGGCACCTGCTGGCACCAAGAACAGTGCCGTCATCTGCCACCTTGGGGACCCTCTGCCAGAGGCCCCATCCTAACAGCATGCACCCAGGCCCCTCTGCCAGGCAGGCCAATGCCCCTCTTCAACCACTGCCAGGCCCCTCTGCACCCGCTGTGGACACACCCAGGCTCCTCTGATAGGCAGGCCAATGCCCCTCTGCACGTGCTGCCGGGCTCCTCTGCCACGTACGCCCAGGTCCCTCTGCCAGGCATGCACACCCCCATCCTGCATCCTCTGCCAGATAAACCCAGACCTGTCTGCACCCGTGCCATGTGTGCAGATCACAGCCTCTCTGCAAATGTGGCCACTGACCTGGCACAACCCAGCACATATCTCCAAGGCAGCTGGGGACCACCCCCTGCTCTCAGCATGGGGCTGCCCCACGGCTCCTGGGCTATCACATCTCTGTGTGCTCACTGCGGGGGGAGACAGGGGCTCTGCACTGACAGGAACGGGGGGGTATGAGCACTGCCACACTCAGCACACTCCTCTGGGTGGGCTTGTGTCACCTGCCTTACATCCCAGCTTGGCCAAGGCCTGCGGTGGCTGCTGGCTGCCCTGATCCCAGTCCGATTGCTCAGAGACAGCCGAAACAGAGCCCAATGCCCTGAGCATGGGAGACCCATCCCCCATGGCGAGCCCCAGTGGCTCAGGGTCTGCACTGGCCCCCTGTGCTCTGGGAGTGGTTGGATCCACAGCCAGACTTTGTGGCCAGTCTCTGTCTCCCAGAACCCTGATTTTAGGGGGCGCTAGAGGCTGACACGTGTATCTGAGGGTCTCCTACCCCTCTCCCAGCCTGGTCCAAGGATGCCGAGTCTCTCAGCTGGGAGCTGGTCCCTGCCACTCTCTTCCTGCTCTGCGTGGGCTGAGCTCTGCAGGGCAGAGGCATGGTGCCCGCTGTTGTGGGAGGGCTCCTGGCTCATTGTCACTGCAGGAAGCCCAGCACCGGGCTGCCATGCATGGCTCCCCTAATGACCACCCAGCCTGTTTACAACCGCTGCACCACTGGCGCATTAAGCAATAGGCCCTGCCCCACCGGGATGCTCACAGCTGCAAGAAGGGTCACACGAGGCCACCTGGAAATGACCTGGTCTGCACCCTGCCCATTCCAGAGTGGGAGGGAAAGGGTGTTGTGCCTACCCACAATGCACCGGGCCCGGGCACAGAGCTGGCCTTAGGGGGCTTGAGGGGGAACAGGACAGTCTCTAAGGACCCTTCTTTTGCCCTCAGGTCTTCACCACGCACCTCCACACAATGTACCCTGCACACACACACACACACACACGACAGGCTTGTCCTGAAATACATGCACATGGAAATGCACACACACATCCCCATTCACACAGAGGTATAATCACACGCAGAGACATGTATACAGACACACAGGTATACACACTCATTCACACAGAGGTATACACACACAGATACACACACATGCAAATCGTGGACACAGATACACACACATGCAAATCGTGGATGTATGTGTGTTTGTGTAAGTGTCTCCCACAAATGAGCCCCTTCAGCACGGCTCTGCTCACTAAGACCTTGTCTACCCTAGGACTGGCTGCTGTGGGATGCCCAAGGGATGCAGGGCTCCTGACAGCAGCACCGGGGCAGCTGGGGCTGGATGCCACGTGCTGGCCTCACTTCCCCATGTAGCCCACAAGGGCTAGGAGGCAAGGGGGAAAGGAAGCCAAAGCTGCATTAGCAAGCCAGGGCTGCAAACACAACAGTGAGGGATGCTTGGGAGCCCTTGGGAGCCCCCTACAACCCGCGCACAGCCCACGGCAGCAGGACCTGGACAATTCCCCTCCCATTCCATGTCAGACCGCTTAGCTGAGAGTAAAGCCGGGCATTTAATGAGTCACTGGCTGCCTGGGAGCCTGCTCCACTGCTGAGTTAACCAGGGCACTGTCATCTTAATGGCACAGACACCCAAGTGAGCAATAAACAAAACAAACCAAAGCCACGCTCACTGCGCTGCCCTGCCAGCCTGGGTCATGGGCCAGGAGAGAGCAGGGCGAGCCCAGGGCCAGCCGATGCAGAAAGCAAGCCCCACCTTTCAGTTGTGGAGCAGCAGAATGTAAATGATGTGCACACTTGAACTCTGAGCTAAATCCAAATGCTAGGCCAGGCTCACCATCTCCAGAACAAAAGCCCACATCGACTACTCCCCTGCACTCTGGTTCCTGATCAGTTCAGCAGCATGGCCATCTCTCATGATCTTATCAGATGGCTCGCAGGATTTGGTATTTAATGAAAGCCACAGCTCTGGGAGTCCTGTGATTAGGTGAGAATTTCAGTTGCACTAAGAAGGGTACGTTCCTAGCCCTCTGGCTGTACAGAACCCCATTCGGGTCTGACAGTGGAGGGCCAATACAAAAACCCAGCCTTGATTATTGTTAAAATCTCCTGACTTTTAAGCAAATCTTGGGAGCTGGGGGCCCTGACTCGTGATTTTTGCACACTTGGGGTTGGCAGTTCTGAGCCCATCTCCAAGCAATACTTAGCAGTTCCCAAGCCAGCCCTCCTGCCATGTGGCGGGAGCCTACAGGGGCCAGACGCGGGCAGACTGGCCTGGGTAATGGAGAGCAGGTGCTTTTGGTAAAATAGGAAGTGCCAGGAAACTGCTCAAAACCACAGCACCCGTGGAAACCTGAAACTCCTGTATTTATTCCCCCACCCCCTCCCCTTGTTATGTTCCACTGTCATGAGCCCCAGCACCTTTGGGAGCCAGCTCCCTCCCCAGGGACTGTCCTGACTCTTCCCCAGCCTAGAGGTATCAGGCTTTCCGAAACCCCATCCAACATGGAGTGTCCTCATGGTAGAGCAGAGGCGGGCTGCAGTGAAGAGAAAGGGAACACTGTCCAGGGGCTGCTGGACACAGACACACCTGCGGGGCTCACTGGCTGTCCAACTCCCAGCCTGCACTAGCCGGGATGCAGCAGTCCTGGGTGCGCCTGCTTCCTGTCCTACCAGCCCACCCACACCTTGCTGAGCAGGAGCAAGGAGTCTGGAAAACTATCCAAGAAGCCTGTTCCAGAGGTACTGATCCTGTGAGTGCTGAGCACCCTTGGCTCCTACTGATGTCAATGGGAGTTGGGGGCGCTCAGACCCCTGTTGGAGAGGTATCAAACATCACAGGATCAGGCCTGCCTATTTGCAGAGTCTGGTTCAGCGCCTGACCTGGGTCCTTCTCCAAACCTAGGACCTGGCCCTGCACCGCTCCTAGCCAGTGTCCCAGGGGCAGCAGCGGGAGGTTTGGGTGCACACAGAAGGCAGGATCAGGCCCTGGGTCACTCAGCGCCAGCGCAGGAAACCCCTCCCCGGCAGAAAGCAGAGCTCCTACCACTAACCCTTCCCCTGAAACACACTACTCAACCGTGGCAGCCAGCGAACTCTGCAGTGAGCCACATGGGCAGCCAAGCTCACACGAGATACTGACTGTGAGGGTGCGGTGCTGGTAGGGGCCATGAGAACAGTGCCCACAGGGGACAGAGCAAGTCCCCACCTCACTGCCAAGGACTTTGTAGTAGCCCTAGAAGGATGGAGGCCTGACACAGCAGGGAGATGGGAACACCCCAAGTGGCCTCTAAAGCAAGCCTGAAGGAGGACAGATGGTCTCATCTTTCCCTGTGTGGTCTCGGCAGACACAGCCAGGCCCAGTCACTAACCCAGCCCACTCCAGCTCCCACCCTGCTGGTATTTTCCAAACTCCCTGACCCAAAAACAATGAGTTCAGATGTGGCCACCTGACTGCAAGCAGAATTAGGCAGCCTACTGCGTTGTGCTGCCTGCAGGGAGCCCTTCCCTGCCCCACATGCCTGACCCTAATTAGTGCCAATGGCAATAGGGAAGAGAGCCCGCCAGTCCTATTGACAGACTGACAGCGCACCCTCTGCAGGCCTCAGAGTGAGGTGCAGAGTTACAGCCTCACTCCAATGAGGTGATCATGTCACTATCCCCACGGATGAAAGGCAGCCACCTCTGGGGTGGAACGCAACAGCTGGGTAAGGGCACACCCCCTGGGATGGTTCTGGAGAGGAAAGCAATTCCACATGTGTCTGCTGTGGGGCAGAACTCACTTGTGGGAGGCAGTTCCAGAGAATGGCTACTGGTGCTATAGTATGGCCCAGGCCCTGCTCCCGCAGGCCGGGCACCCTTGGGGAGGCAGACTGGCTTTTGGGCAATGAGATGGATAAAACCCAATTGGCCCAATCCTGCTCTGTCAGTGCCAGCCCCCCTTACCCCTCTGCTCGTGGGTGGGTCAGCCCCATGCGGACTGGGGTGCACCCAAACTCCAGGGCTGGCCCTGTTTCTACAATGGATGAACCCCAACCCTGGAACCCTTGGGTTCCCCAGTCTCAGAATCCCCTCCTCCACATTCCCCCTATTAATTTGCTTCACCCAGAGCCCCACCCTGTAGCGACCATCCTCTGACCCGACTAGTCTAGACAGGGCACGGTTCCTTCACAGCCTGGCCACCCTGTTCCTACAGTGGCCAGAGGGGGTCGCTGGAAAGCAACATGAGGAACCTCCTCCTCTGAGCACCCAGTGCTTCCCTGACCCATTTGCTGGGAGAGAGAGTGGCACCTTGAGCTGCCAGAGCCAGAGACACCTAAGAGACAAGGACACACCCAGAGACAGGGACAAACACACACAAAGAGGGAGACACAGAGACAGGGACACACCCAGAAACAGATGCACAGAACCACACACCGATACAGGTGCACGCGCTCACCCTGACACACAGACCCACAGGTTGCACTGATACGTATGGTTCATCCTCCCGCAGTGGCCCCAAAGCATCTGACATCACTAACACCTGCCTCAGCTCCCACTGGAGTTGGGGGTGAAAGGGGGGCTGGTCTGACACTGGGAACAAGTGCAAGCCTATCATGGGTCATTTCTGTTACATACACAGGTGCTTCAGCTGGGCTCTATCCCTGCTCCCTGGGGGCACAGGACCCACAGCAGGGTGGGAGCATGTCCTCAAAGCACTGCCACATCAGCACTGGGCACAGTGGACATGAGAATCAGCATCAGAAGCTCTGTGCTCCAGAGACCATCCAGGCCTCCCTGGCCATTCCTCCCCTTGTCCCCACCAGGCTGCCCCTGCCTTCCCACCTCACCGGGGGTTTTGCTGAGCCATGGAGTTTGTACAAAACTTGGGATCAAAAAGCAACATGCCATCTTCTGCGCCTAGCTACTGCCACAATTCATGTTCCCATGACGACGGCACCTAGCAGACGACTTTTTATTCTTTAAATAATTTGACTCGTTTCCATATCAACAGAGAGATGGATGCACATGTAGGGGTGTGTGTGTGTGCATGCATGTGTGCACATGTGAGTGTGTGTGCATGTATACATGTGCATGTGTCAATATGCATGTGTGTGCGTGCATGTGTGTGTAAAAAAAACACAGAGCAGAATGGTCTTTCCCCAGCCGGGACGTGTCCATGTGTGACAAAATGGGACTGTTCTTAATGTTTCCTCTGAATACTGTGTGGGTGCCTCAGTTTCTGGCCAACACTCTGTCTCCTGGCAACTAATGGCCGGGGCCCTTCCTCCCTGCAAGGGGATGCTAAAGGTGTGGGAGAACAAAGAGATCAGGTGACCTCCTGGCCCAGGAAAGGAACTCAGCAGAGAAGGAGGGGCTGGAGGGGGTTCAGTTTAGAGCTGGCTGGGGATGGGAAATGAGGGCAGATCGGGTTGTTTGGCTTGCTAGGCCTCAGAATGGACCCAGCTGAGGGGTCCCGTTCTCTGTACCTACAAGCTCTGTTTTAGACCGTGTTCCTGTCATCTAATAAACCTCTGTTTTACTGGCTAGCTGAGAGTCATGTCTGACTGCGAAGTGTGGGTGCAGAACCCTCTGGCTTCCCCAGGACCCCACCTGGGCGGACTTGCTGTGGGAAGCGCACAGAGGGGCATATGCTGAATGCTCCAAGGTCAGACTCAGGAAGGTGAAGCCGTGTGAGCTTCTTGCTCTGAGGACAGTCTGCTCCAAGGGAGAGGAGGCTCCCCAAAGTCCTGACTGGCTTTGTGGGGAGCAGTTCCAGAGCATCGCCCAGGGACTCTGTGACACCATGAGACCCGCGCGGGGGAGCGAGTGCTCTTGCCCCGCACAGCAGAGTTGGGCGACCCGGATTTCATGTCACGAGTGTTTGGCCAGGGGCAGCGTGGGAAAGGCAGAACATGCTCTGTATAGTTCAATATGGGCCCCCTGCATTTCTGCCAGGAACGTGGTTTCTCACAGAACACGTAGAGACCTTCTGCCTCACACAGTGAGCTACTGGCTCTGGGCAGCATGAGAGGCTGCCCTCTCGGCACTGTGGCGAGAGGACAAGATGCGCGGTGGCACCAACCAACAGGAAATCCTTTCCGCTCATGTGGCAGATGGCTGGTGTGCGTGTGGGGGGAGGAGCAGGGCTGAGCCTCTGCCTGAGATGGCTCCTAGGACTGTGTCAAGGCATCCACAGAGCATTGCGCTAGGGTCAGAACCACCCCTGGCAAGGGTGTAGCTCTGCAAACATCCGCTTGGGGCAAAACCAGAGCTGCCTGCTGACGATTGGAAACTGCTGACACATCTGTGACCAAATCCCATTAACTTGCTCCTGCTCCCCAGCGCCTGCTCCTGCACTCCCTGCCCGCCTCCCCCCCACCCCAGCGCCCACTCCTGCGCTTCCCTGGTGCCTGTGCCAGCACTCCCTGCCAGCCCCCCAGCGCCTGCTCCTGCACGCCCGCCTGCCAGTGCCCTCTCCTGCACTCCCGCCCGTCCCCCTGGAGCCCACTCCTGCACTCCGCGCCTGCCCCCAGGCGCCCATTCCTGCACGCCCGCCCCCCTGGCGCCCACTCCTGCACTCCCCGCCTGACCCCCAGTGCCTGCTCCTGCACTCCCTGCCTGCCCCCCAGTGCCCGCTCCTGCCCGCCAGCACCTGCTCCTGCCCACCTGCCTGCATCTGCACACCCGCCCGTCCCCCTGGCGCCTGCTCCTGTACTCCCTGCCTGCCCCGCAGCGCGCGCTCCTTCACACCCACCTGCCCCCGTGGCACCCGCTCCTGCACTCCCCACCTGCCCCCCGGCACCTGCTCCTACACGCCCACCTGCAAGCGCCTGCTCCTGCACTCCCGCCTGCCAGCATCCGCTACTGCATACCCACCCGCCCCCCGGTGCTCGCTCCTGCACTCCCTGCCCGCCCCCCCCCCAGCGCCAGCTCCTACACTCCCTGTTTGCCCCCCGGTGCCCGTTCCTACACTAACTACCCGACCCCCGGCGCCCACTCCTGCACTCCCTGCCCACCCCCTGGTGCCAGCTCCTGTACTACCCGCACACCCTCCAGAGCCCGCTCCTGCACTCCCCGCCCGCCTGCTCTCCTAGTACCCGCTTCTGCACTCCCCACCTGCCTGCCTCCCGGCACCCGCTCCTGCACTCTCCACCCACTCTCCGTTGCCACCTCTTGTACTGCCTGCCTGCCAGCCCTCCGGCGCCCGCTCCTGCACTCCCCGCCCGTCCGCCCCCAGGCGCCAGCACCTGTACTCCCCGCCTGCCTGCTCCTGCACTCCCTGCCTGCCCCCAAGGGCCCGCTCCTGTCCTGCCCGCCCACCCTCCAGTGCCCACTCCTGCATTCCCCACCCATCCCCTGGTGTGCTCTCTTGCACTCCCTGCTGCCCGGCCCCAGCACCCACTCCTGTACTGCCCCCCCACAAGTGCTCGCTCCTGCACTAACTACCCGCCCCCCCGGTACCCACTCCTGCACTCCCCATCCACCCACCCACCCCCCGGCACCTGCTCTTCCATTCCCCTGGCACCCGCTCCTGCACTAACTACCCGCTCCCTGACGCCTGCTCCTGCACTCCCCACCCATCCCCCAGCGCCCGCTCCTGCACTCCCCGCCCGCCCACCCCCTGGCGCCCACTCCTGCACTCATCGCTCATCCCCTGGCATCCTTTCCTGCACTCCCCACCTGCCCCCCCAGCACCCGGTCCTCTACTGCCCCTTGACCCTCTGGCTCCCACTCCTGCACTCCCCGCCCGCCCACCCCCTGGCGCCCACTCCTGCACTAACTACCTGTCTCCCTGGCGCCCGCTCCTGCACTCATCGCTCATCCCCTGGCATCCTTTCCTGCACCCCCCACCTTCCCCCCCCAGCACCCGGTCCTCTACTGCCCCTTGACCCTCTGGCTCCCGCTCCTGCACTCCCCGCCCACCACCCCCGGCGCCCGCTCCTGCACTCCCCGCCCGCCCACCCCCTGACGCCCGCTGCTGCACTAACTACCTGCTCCCTGGTGCCTGCTCCTGCACTCCCCACCCGCCTGTCCCCCGGCGCTTGCTCCTGCACTCCCCACCCGTCCCCCCGGCACCCACTCCTGTACTGCCCCCCACCCTCCGGCGCCCGCTCCTGCACTAACTACCCACCCCAACGCTCGCTCCTGCACTCCCCACCCATCCCCCAGCACCTGCTCCTGCACTCGCTGCCCCCCGACACCCGCTCCTGCACTCCCTGCCCACTCCCAGCACCCGCTCCTGCACTGCCCGCCCACCCCCCTGGCGCCCACTCCTGCACTCCCCACCCTCCCCCAGCGCCCGCTTCTGCACTAACTACCCACCCCCTGGTGCCTGCTCCTGCACTCCCCGACCGCCCCCCACTGCCTGCTCCTGCACTTCCCATCTGACCCACAGTACCTGATCTTGCATCCCCTACCCAGTGGGAGAGCTGGTGCCCACAGAATGCAGGGGCTGGTGCCAGGGATCAGTAAGTTTCTGTGAAAGTACTTGGTAGGCATGTTCCTTCTTTGGTCAGTGCCAGCTGGTGGAGTCCCACCTTGGGAACTGAACCATCTCAGGATGAGGGCGAGGAGACTCATGGAGCATCACCCACAGGTTTGTGAGGAGCGGTGTGTGTCTGCGCAGTGCTGCTCCCAGTGACGGAGTGAAGCAGCAGTAGGGCTGCCACATTCTCCCACTGGGCCAGCAGCATGGCTAGGCGCCGGGCGTGTGTGAGGCTGCTGCACTGTAGAGGGGGATCAAACCCTTTGCGAGGCAGGTTGCGGTCCACAGGCAGGCAAACAGCGGCTCCTGGTGGGTCGGGGGAAAGGGCTGCAGGTACTTCGTGAGTTGATGCACTATAGCCCCATGGCATGCCAGCTGGTGCATGCGCAGCACTAACATGGCCCTGGCCGTGCTTGCACTAGCCCTGCACTGGCATGTGTATGTGCTCCCTGCCTCTGCTGGATAGATCACACCTGGGCACGTGTCTCTACTGGTCAGCGAGTGCTCCAGCAGCACGTCAGGAGTGTGGGCCCAGCTGCCCTGCTTGCTAGTTTAATCATATAGCTACCATCACTCTAAATGCCACCAGCTCCAGCTTTCACAGGTTTTCCAGCAGCAGTCATACTGAGCACTGCCTGCTCAGATAAATCTCTGCAACCAGCCCCTCTAGGGGGTCTCTGGGTGGCTCTGCTGCTTTACCCGCACTGTAGGGCTCCACCCAAATCATCCCTTGTGGTTCAGGTCACATGGGAAACGCTGTCTGCCATGACTGGTTTGCTTCAGCATCACAACAGAAACCCCACCCTCTAGGAGCCCGAAGAGTGGGGTTGATTCTAGCAAGTGGAACACAGAATGGGGTGGAGTCCAGGGTTGCAGCCCTGGCACCTGTGGCAGCTTCGAGAGGGGTGGTGGTAGAGTCTGCAGCAGTGATGCAGCAGCATCGAATGCTATCCTGGAGACAGAGAGCCCATGGCTCTGCCTCTCCTCCCAGTCGGCACAAACTAGCCGAAGCCTGGCTCCCTGCAATCTGAACACGGAGGGAAGCGTTGTCTTACATTCCCCCAGTGACACAGTATTACTTACAGAGTTTTCTCCAGCAAATCTAGGCAAGCAGGGTTTGCCAAAGAAACGCTCCTTGGACAGAGGTAGCAGGGAGCATGCTGAGGTCGAGGCAGGGGGCTGGGAGCTCACATGGAACAAGGGGAGAGCAGTGGCAGACTGGCAGTACATTTCTGGCCCAGGGCACCCCCCAGGCTGGCAACGCCCAGTCATTCTGCGCTAAGCTCTCTGCAGCTAGGCACACTGATGACCCAGGCTGAGCACAGGGAGCCCAAATCAGTGACACTGGCCTATGGGCCGGAAACCGGCATTTACCAGTGACCAAACACAGGACCGCATTCCAGAAACGAACCCCTCATTGGCCGAGAGCAGCAGCCTGGCACTGCTTGAACCCTCAGAGCTCCCTGCCAGCTAGCAGGGGTACCCACCTCCCATGCCCTCTTGGAATTCTGGTACCTTCAAACACCTAGACACAAGCAAGGCAGCTGCAGCCACCACAGCTGGGATGTGCAAGCAACTACCCTCCGCCACAGGGAGCAGGGTGTGAGAGTGCTAGGCGTATTGCTTACGTGTCTACTGGCCCCGATCCCGCTTGGTCCTGGACTCCCTGCAAGCCCTAGCCGCTCCGGGCGACTCTGGAGCAGGGGCGGCAAGTGCTCCAGGACAGTGGGCTCCCTCCAGCCCCACCCTCAGCCTGGCCCAACCGACTGATTCTGGTCATGTGTGAAAACCGCAGCACTGAGCCACAGCCCTTCTTGTGCAAGGAGAAGGGGGAAGTGGGGCACTGCACAGGATGCAGGGAGGCATCCGACAGCTGCACTGTTAGCAAAACAGGCTAGCAACTGTCTCCTCAGCCCCACCCTGCTGACCCCATCCTCGGAAGCAAGACAGGGCTCAGGGCTGCCTCCCTCTGTGGAGGCAGCTCCCGTCCATTCCTCTGCTTGGATTCGGACAGCCCCCCTTGCTCTGCAGGGTGTGACAATTAGAAGGGGCAATGCAGCTGGAGATAAGGCATTAGGCACTGAAACACTACAGCCAGCAGCCATTTCCTATTTCCTACCTCCAAAGGGTGTATCCAACACGGGAGAATTCAAATACAGATCGCAGTCTGGAATTGAGCACAGAATTAAAAGTTAACAGTAACTGAGGGCTTGGCTACACTTGCAAGTTAGAGTGTACTAACGCCGCCCAGTGCACGATAACTCACTCCCCGTCCACACTGGCAAGGCACGTAGAGCGCTCTGACTCTGCGGCTACAGCACTGCTGGTACTCCACCTCGGTGAGTTGAATAACATTTGCTCCCCCTTCCCCCCCGCAGGAGCGCCGTGGCGCAGCGTGGACACCTTGGTCCTATAGAGCGCTCTGACCAGCCTCCAGAAGTGTCCCACAATGCCTGTGCTAGCCACTCTGGTCATCACTGTGAACTCTACTGCCCTGCCCTCAGATGACCAACTGTCAGACTCGCCCTTTAAATTCTCTGGGAATTTTGAAAAATCCCTTCCTATTTGCTCAGCCAGGCGTGGAGTGCTCTCAGCGAATCTTTCCAGCTGACCATGCCTCCACGCGCCAGGCAATCCCCAGTATGGAGCAATGGCAAGGTGCTGGGCCTCATCAGTGTTTGGGGGGAGGAAGCTGTCCAGTTCCAGCTGCACTCCAGCCGTAGGAAATACGATACCTTCGGGTAGAGGGCCATGACCAGGATGCACTGCAGTGCAGGATTAAAGTGAAGCAGCTGTGGAATGCCTACCACAAAGCCCGTGAGGCAAACTGCTGCTCCGGTGCTGCCCCCGCGACCTGCCATTTCTACAAAGAGCTGGACACGATACTTGGGGGCGACCCCACCTCCACTCTGGGGACCACCATGGACACTTCAGAGTCCAGTCCCACAAGGCAGGAGGAGGAGGAGGAGGAACAAAGCGGGAGCGAGGGTGCTGAGGTGGAGGAAGACACCCCGGAATCCCTAGATGCATGCAGCCAGGAGCTGTTCTCAAGCCAGGAGGAAGGTAGCCAGTCACGGTGGCTGGTGCTTGGGGAAGGACAAATACCAGAGGCAGTTTCTGGTAAGCAGCTTTTATTTTGGAAAGGAAGTTATTTGGTGCGGGCTCTTGGGGCGAGGAGAGTTAGGGCTGCATGCATGCCTAGATGCGGAATAGGGCATTGATGTGCTCTCTCACATCACGGTAATCGGCCTCAGTGATCTCTTCAAAGGTCTCATCCAGAACTTGGGCAATGCGCTTGCGCATGTTTCTTGGGAGAGCCACTGTGGTTCTTGTCCCAGTCAGGCTAAGTTGTCCACACCACTGTGCTGTGAGGGGCAAGGGGACCATTGCTGCACACAAGCAAGCTGCATATGGGCCAGGGTGGAAGGCCGTGAAACAATCAGTCACGCTTACTCACCATTTTGGGCTCCCGTGGGTTATGTGCGCTCACTTTGGGATGGGCAAATTATGCTATTGTGTAGACTGTGCTTGCCCTTAAGTATGGGGGAATCATTGCTCTGTCTGGTGTGAACAATGCTGCATCAGTTAAGTGTTGCATTTTGCCTTTACAGATGCAACCTTGAGATCTCAGCCGTTCGTGTTATCACCATCCGAAAGACCCCAAAGAATCAGAAAGAGGCCATGTAGAAGCAAGGATGACATGTTGCATGAAGTAATGCAGCATTCAAGTAATGAAAATCAAAAAGTGCAGGAGTGGCGGGAGAGCAAAAGGAGGGTCAGCCTGCAGAATGCAGATTGCCCGCACCAAAGCCCGGAGTGGCTGCTAAGCATCATGGAATGCCAAGTGGACTCGAGACAGGTGCTCGTAGCAATGCAGGCGGAGCACCACCGCGCTCATGCCCCCCCCCCAGCCTTTGTCTCAAAACTCTTTCCCTTGTGCCCCCATGTCACCTCCAACCCACTTTCCCCAACATCCGGGTTCTTACTGCCACCAGCTGCCTCCAACACCTGTAGCTTCACCACCCAGCCCTAAAAACTATGACCCTTACCCACTGCACTCAACCCCCATCACCATGCATTATAGCCTTCCTGAAGTGCAGTACTCATTGCACAGCACTCCAGACAGGAAGGCTGAGTATGATAACAGGACATAAGCAAATCTGTGATTGTACCATTCCCCACCCCCTTGCCCTTTCTGTTTCCCAAACAGTTGTGTTTCTTTTCAATAAATGAATTTTCCTTTTCAATAAATGGATTTTTTGGCTTTGAAAACATTTTTTATTATTGCATAAAGTAAAAGATACCTTAGCCCAGGAAAGAAACAGGCACTGCAAGTCAGTGTAGCCAACACAGATTCCTACTAATATTGGAACCACTGCACTTCACTCCTGTGCAGGGCACCAGACATTACTGGTGGCTTTCAGCCTCAAATTGCTCCCTCAAAGCATCTCTAATACTTGCAGCCCCGCGCTGGGCCCCTCTAATAGCCCTGCTCTCTGGCTGTTCAAATTCAGCCTCCAGGTGTTGAACCTCCGAGTTCCATGCCTGAGTGAATCTTTCACCCTTCCCTTCACAAATGTTATGGAGGGTGCAGCACGCGGATATAACGGTGAGGATGCTGTCATTGGCTAGGTCCAGCTTCCCATACAGACAGCACCAGCGGCCCTTTAAACGGCCAAAAGCACACTCCACAGTCATTCTGCACCGCTGTCAAGGCTCCCTGTGTAGGGTTTCATGAGCCATGGCATTAAAGGGTAAGCGGGGTCTCCAAGGATCACAATGGGCATTTCGACTTCCCCTACGGTGATCTTCTGGTCTGGGAAAAAAGTCCCGGCTTGCAGCTTCCTGAACAGGCCAGTGTTCTGAAAGATGCGTGCATCATGCACCTTTCTGGGCCAGCCTGCGTTAATGTCAATGAAACGCCCATGGGGATCCACAAGTGCCTAGAGAACAATCAAGAAAGACCCCTTCCAATTAACATACTCGGAGGCTAGGTGGGCTGGTGCCAGAATTGGAATATGCGTGCCATCTATCGCCCCTCCACAGTTAGGGAAACCCATTTGTGCAAAACCAGCCACAATGTCATGCCTGTTACCCAGAGTCACGGTTCTTCTGAGCAGGATGCGATTAATGGCCCTGCAAACTTGCATCAACACAATTCCAACGGTTGACTTTCCCACTCCAAACTGGTTAGCAACCGATCGGTAGCTGTCTGGAGTTGCCAGCTTCCAGATTGCAATAGCCACCCGCTTCTCCACCGGCAGGGCAGCTCTCAATCTCATGTCCTTCCGCTGCTGGGTGGGGAAGAGCTCCTCACACAGTCCCATGAAAGTGGCTTTTCCCATGCGAAAGTTCTGCAGCCACTGCTCGTCATCCCAGACTTGCATGACAATGTGATCCCACCTCTCAGTGCTTGTTTCCCGAGCCCAAATGTGACGTTCCACGGTGGTGAGCATGTCCGTGAATGCAACAAGCAAACTTGTGTCATATGCGTTACTCAAGTCGATATCATTGTCGGAGCTCTCACTCTCACTTTGGATCATCAGGAATAACTCAACTGCCAAATGTGGCGTGCTGGTGAGACTCATCTGCATACGCCTCAGCAGTTCAGGCTCCATTCCCGCAGACCGAAGGGGAAGACAGAGCGCGCACTACAAAAAACATTGAAAGATGGCGCCAAATGTGGATGGAAGCAAAGGGAATGCTGGGATGTGAACTGATGCATCATGGGGTGTTGGGACAGGACCCAGAATGCCCCACACTCCACGCCCCCTTCCCATAAGCCACAGCGCCAGAATGAGAAGAGGTGCTCTGTGGGATAGCTGCCCATAATGCACCGCTCCCAATGCTGCTGCAAGTGCTGCAAATGTGGCCACGCCAGTGCACTTGCAGCTGTCAGTGTGGACAGACTGCAGCGCTTTCCCTATTGCGCTCTCCGAAGGCTGGTTTAACTCACAGCGCTCTACATCTGCAAGTGTAGCCATGCAAGTGACCATGATGTGATCACATTTAGAATGTGCAAACAGAATAAATTCCAGACTAGTGATATATATACTCAGTGCTTTAAAAGGGCAATTTCACAAAGCTGAAAACAATTATGAGACAAGTCAACTGCAAGGAAAAAGTTAATCATAAAAATGTGAATGATAATTGGGAATTGTTTAAGAATACTTTACTATACGTCCAAAAAGCCACAATCCCATAATTGAGGAAGTTTTCCATATTGGTTAAAAAATCCATCTGGTTTAGACAGAAAGTGAAAACAGCCATAGAAACTATATATAAACAAATGGAAGAAAGGGAAAATTGATAGTAAGGAGGGCTTTTTTTAAAGTATATTAGGAACAAAAAGAATCCTAACAATGGAAATGGCAGAATTATCAGTAATAATGCAGAAAAGACAGAAGTGTTCAATAAATATCTCTGTTCTGTATTTGGGAATAAAAACAGATGATTTAGTCATTGATGATAAACACCCTTTCCACTGCACTAATATCTCTGCAGGGTGTTAAATAGCAGATACTAAAGTTAGATATTTGTAAATGGGCAGGTCCAAAAAACTTGCATCCAAGAGTTTTAAAAGAGCTGGCTGATGAGCTCACTTGACTGTTAACATTGATTTTCATTAAGTCTCAGAACACTAATGAAGTTCCAGAAGACTGGAAGAAAGCAAATGTTGTACCAATATTTAAAAAAAGTAAAGGGGATGACCAGGGTAATTATAGGTCTGTCAATCAATCCCAGGCAAGATAATAGAGTAGCTGATATGAGACTCAATTAATAAACAAATAAAGGAGGGCAATATAATTAATGCCAATCAAAATGGATTTATGGAAAACAGATCCTTTCAAACTAACTTGATTTTTTTTTTCAACGAGAATACATGTTTGGTTGATAAAGGAAATGGTGTTGATGTAATATACCTAGACCTCTGTAAGGCATTTGACTTGGTACCACAAGACATTTTGATTAAAAAACTAGAATATAAAATTACCATGACACACCTTAAATGGATTAAAAGTTGGCTAATTGACAGGTCTCCAAATGTAACTGTAAACAGGGAATCATCATCAGAGGCTGTATTTCCAGTGGGGTCATGCAGGAATCAGTTCTAGGCCCTAAACTTTCAAACATTTTTATCAACGACCTGGAAGAAACATAAAATCATCACTGATGAAGCTTGCAGATGACACAAAAATTGGGAGAGCGGTAAATAACAAAGATGACAGGTCACTGATACAGAGCAATCTGGATAACTTGGTAAGCTAGGCACAAGCAACAAAGAACACTGGCAGGCAAATGTCCTGACCCAGATGGAATTGCATCCCGTGGACAGCGCTTCTTGCAGTAAGTGACTGGGGAGCAGTAAAACGAAGGGGGATTGACGGGGACCAGGCATGCTGAAGATTCAGAAAGAGATGGTTTCAGAGGGCGATTAACCCTTGGGAGTGTGTGACCAGAGAGAAGGCTCTCGCAGTAACAGGGTCCCCCGGGGGATCACAGCGAGCGGTCCCAGGGGCGGAGGAGTCTGCCACTTGACCCTGGCAGAGAGGTGGTGATCTCAAGGACTGGCATGCTAGGGGTCTCCCTGGAAACCATGGGGAGCGGTGAGCACCCAGGCCTGCGAGTGGCCAGCAGGAAGAGGTATGCCAAGCGGCTTAAGGGTGACCTGGTGGAGCTGTGCAAGCAGAGGGGGCTGCGCAGTGGGAGGCTCACCAAAGACCAGCTAATTGCCCAGCTGGAGGAGGGAGATCGCTTGAATGAACTGATCCCTGTCTCTGAGGGAAGCAGCCTGGGAAATGCAGCACAGGCACCAGTGTCTGTCCCCGCTGAGAGTGGTCAGCCGGCGGCTGAGGGCTTCCCGAGACCCCTTCTGCCTATGCCTAGGGGAAGGGCGGGAAGGAGCCCAGTGAATACCGAGGGCACCGTGACACTCCCGGCCAGCAGGGAATCCTCTCGGCGAAGCTCGCCAGCCAGCAGGGGATCGTCCCGTCGACGCTCGGCATCTGTGGAGCGGAAGCGGCTGGAATGGGAGACAGAGCTAAAACTGAGAGAGCTGGAGGATCGTGAGAGACAGAGGGAACATGACCGGGAGGAGAAAGAGAGACAGCGACATCATGAGCTGGAACTGGCGAGGCTGAGGAGCAGCGGGCCCCCGGCTGCGGTGAGTGAGGAGGGGCCCAGGACTGCGCGAAGCTTTGATATGTTCGTCCTGGCCCAGCGTAAGGACGGGGAGGACATGGATGACTTCCTGGATGCCTTTGAGACAGCCTGCGAGCTGCACCAGGTAGATCCTGCGGACAGGCTCCGGGTTCTCACCCCCTGGACCCCAAAGCCGTGGCATTGTACCGCCAACTGGAAGAGGCAGAGAAAGGGGACTACGAACTATTCAAAAAAGGCCATGCTGCGCGAGTTTGGGCTGACTCCTGAGATGTACCGGGAAAGGTTCCGGGGTCAGGATAAAACCCCTGAGGTCTCATATCTGCAACTAGCCGTCTGCATGGAGGGATACGCCAGCAAATGGGCCGATGGGGCCCAGATGAACGGGGACCTGGTTAAACTGCTGGTACTGGAGCAACTGTATGAGCGGTGCCCATCCAACCTGATGCTGTGGTTGAGGGACCAAAAGCCAGAGAACCCGCGACATGCAGGGCGGCTGGCCGATGAGTTTGTGAAGAGCTGGTCGGGGGGTGGCAGGGAGGAGTCCCAAAGAAACAGGCCTGCCGTGATGCAGAAAGAGAGTGATCCTGGGACCTCTCATAAGGAAAACGTGGAGAACCCCCTCCCAAGGGGGACATCCAGCATCAGGACCAACCGACCAGCTCGAGGGGACCAATGGGACATGGGCTGCTATCACTGTGGTCAAAGAGGCCACATACAGACCCAGTGCCCCAGGCTCAGGTACAGACCAAGCAAACTGGACCCACAGAGGGTTAATTGGGTAGCGGCGCAGCTGGACGAGGGGCAGGCTTCCCAGGCAAGGGGGGCTGGCAGCTTATCAACTGTTCAGGAGGGAGGAGGGCCCCAAGCCACCTCCTCCGCAGAGCTGGATGCTCCGAACATCAGGTTTTCCGTTTACAGGGTGGGCGCAGGGCTGTCCCTGCGGAGCGAGTGCCTTGTTCCTCTGGAGGTGGATGGGAGGAAAGTCTATGGATACTGGGACACGGGCGCTGAGGTAACGCTGGCCTGGCCCGAGGTGGTAGCTCCAGATCAGGTGATGCCCAACACCTATCTGACCTTGATGGGGGTGGGACCCCATTCAAGGTGCCCGTGGCAAGAGTACACTTGAAATGGGGGGACAAGGAGGGCCCCAAGAAAGTGGG
Source organism: Mauremys mutica (assembly GCF_020497125.1). Taxonomy (NCBI): domain Eukaryota; kingdom Metazoa; phylum Chordata; order Testudines; family Geoemydidae; genus Mauremys; species Mauremys mutica. The sequence goes on from NC_059080.1 coordinate 42,843,237, forward strand.
GGTGCACCCCTATTTACCCACTGAGGTGTTAATGGGGGGGGACATGGAGAACTGGCCAAGCAACCCCCAGGGTGCCCGGGTTGTGACCCGTAGCTCAAACCTGCACGGGACACTGCGCCCTGACCTCGGGAAGGGTACCTTGCCCAAGGAGCAGAACCCTATCCTGGTGGGGAGGAAGTGCCCAGAGACACAGCTCAAGGAGGCTGCAGCTTCAGACCCAGCCGGTGAGAGAGAGCAGGTCCCCATCCCTGCCCCAGCTGCTGAGTTCCAGGCCGAGTTGCAGAAAGATCCCTCCTTGAGGAAGATAAGGGACCTGGCCAACATCAGTGTGGTACCGACCATGGGGGGAGGTGTCCGGAAAAGGTTCCTGTGGGAGAAGGGGTTCCTGTACCGAGAATGGGCTCCCCCAGGGAACATGGAGTCGGGGGGGATCAGGAGGCAGCTGGTGGTACCCCGGAAGTATCGCCGCCAGCTGCTGTGCCGGGCCCATGACATCTCCCTCTCAGGGCACCAGGGAACCTGGTGTACCCAGCAGAGGCTGCTACCAAACTTTTACTGGCCTAGGGTGTTTACTAATGTCCAGCAGTACTGCCGATCCTGTGACCCCTGCCAGAGGGTGAGGAAGGCCCAGGACAAGGGGAAAATGGCTGTAGGACCCTTGCCCAGCACAGAGGAGCCTTTCCAAAGGGGAGCCAGGGTCAAAAGGGGGGCTCTGAACCAAGAGAGCCCGAATCACAGCCCCTCAGCCTGGAACGTGGGGAGAAGACCCTAGCCCAGCTTGAACCCCAGGGGTATTGGGTGGGGAAAGGACATGAGTCGCATAAGCCTTCCCACCTGCAGACTACAGGTGCCATTGAGCAACCGCAACCTAAAGGGAGGCAGGAAACTGGAAGGGCCTGGTGTAACTCTTCCCCCATGGGGGGGGTGGGATGCTGGGGAATCCATGGGAATGTAGGTAGTTCGATCTTCCCCAGGTCACTGGCTGAAGTGACCTCGCTCAGTTTGGTCTCGAAGGGGGGAAGAGGTGTGATGAAGTGGGACTGGTTTTAATGTTCCCTCTGAATACTGTGTGGAGGCCTCAGCTCTGGCCGACCCTCTGTTGCCTAGCAACTAATGGCCAGGCCCTTCCTCCCTGCAAGGGGATGCTAAAGGTGTTGGAGACAGGGAGATCAGGTGACCTCCTGGCCCGGGAAAGAGACAAAGGCCAGAGAGGAGGGGCTGGAGGGGGTTTGGTAGTTTTTGGAAGCTGGCTGGAAAATGGAGGGGAGCCCCGAGGAGGCTCGGGCCTCCCAGCGGGGCTGTGGCCTCCCTGGGGCCCCAGATGGACCTAACTAAGGGGGGTCTTGTTATCTGTACTGGCAAGACCTGTTTTGGACTGTGTTCCTGTCATCTAAATAAACCTCTGTTTTACTGGCTGGCTAAGAGTCACGTCTGACTGCAAGGTGGGGGTGCAGGACCCTCTGGCTTCCCCAGGACCCCGACTGGGTGGACTCGCTGTGGGAAGCACACGGAGGGGCACATGCTGAATGCTACATGTGAGCTTCCTGCCCTAAAGATAGTCTGCCCAAGGGAGAGGAGGCTTTCCAAAGTCCTGAGTGGATTTGTGGGGAGCAGTTCCAGAGCATCGCCCGGGGACTCCGTGACACAGGGATATTGGGGCCTCCACTGACAGCTCCAGGAGCGTGTTGAACCAATGCTGGCGGGCCCATGCCAGGGTGATGAGAATGATCAATGCCCTATCCCTGTGCACCTTGAACAGTACCTTGTGTATTAGGGGGATAGGGGGAAAAGTGTATTTTAGTTCCCCTCCCCTCCGGATTGCAAATGCGTCGGCTATTGAGCCCGGGCTGTGACCCTGGAACGAGCAGAAACGTGGGCACTGGGTGTTGTCCTTGGTAGTGAACAGGTCCACCCGGGGAAACCTCACCTCTGGAAGAGCAAAAGCACGATGTCCGTTTTGAGCGTCCACTTGTGCATGCAGTAGGACCTGCTGAGGTGGTCCACCAGCTCGTTCTGCTCCCCCGGGAGATACACCGCCTCGAGGTGAATGGCATGGGCTATGCAGAAGTTCCAGAGAAAGAGAGCTTTGTGGCAAAGCAGGGAGGAACGGGCTCCGCCCTGCTTGTTTATATAAAACGTGGCGGTCGTGTTGTCTGTCAGAACTGTCACGCTGTGACCACTCAGAGTGGCGTGAAAGGTCTGGCATGCTAAACGAACTGCCCTGAGCTCCTTCACGTTGATATGGAGCGATTGCTCCCTCCCCGACCACAAGCCTTGATGGATCTGGTGGATGACCTGGTACGCTGTCCTCGAGCGCATCTTCAAAAGCCTGGCTTAGAGCCCGGCTGAGATTTATGTTGGCCTTGGTTCTGGCCAGGCCTATTGGAATTGTTGTTATTATAGCGCCACTTCCTATTGTCTCCTCCCTGCCTGCAGTAAGGCTCCTGCCGAGGATGAGGCTGGTACTGGCACTGACGAGGGGGTTGCAGCTTAAAGGGCTTCCTCTGAGTCACCGGGGTTTGCATACCCAGTGACTTGAGTGTGGCTCTAGAGTCTTTAAGGCTATGTAGCTTCGAATCAGTTTGGTCCGAGAAAAGTCCGGACCCTTCGAATGGGAGGTCCTGGATCGAATTCTGGACCTCAGGCGGTAAACCTGACTCCTGAAGCCACGCTGAGCGCTGTATGACCACACCTGAAGCTATTGTCCTGGCCGCCGCATCCGCCGAGTCCAGGGACACTTGGAGGGAGGTTTTCGCTACGGCCCTGCCGTCCTCCATTAGGGCCGTGAACTCCTGTTGGGAGCCCTGCGGGAGGTTGTCCTTAAACTTCCCCACCACCGCCCAGGAGTTGAAGTTATGCCTGTTGAGGATGGCCTGTTGGTTAGCAATCCTCAACTGGAGGCCCCCTGATGAATACACCTTCCTGCCGAACAGGTCCAGGCGTTTTGCTTCCTTGGCCTTGGGAGCTGGGGCTTGTTGCCCATGGTGCTCTTTCTCATTCACCACCGAGACTACCAGTGAACATGGGCTTGGGTGACAGAACAAGAAGTCGTAACCTTTTGATGGGGCAAAGTACTTGCGCTCCACACCTTTGGCTGTTGGTACGCTGGATGCTGGAGTCTGCCATATAGTCGTGTAATTAGACTGAATGGTCTTAATGAGCGGGAGTGCTATTCTGGAAGGACCTTCTGGGCTCAGAATGTCCACCATGGGGTCTTCCTGCTCCACCATCTCCTCGGCTTGCAACCCCAAGTTACGGGCCACCTTACGAAGCAGTTAGTGGTGGGCCTTATGGTCTAATGGCGGAGGTCCTGACACCGCCATGCCTGCCACTGCTTCATCCGGGGATGACAAAGAGGTTAGCAGCTGCTCGGCTTCCTCTTGCTGGTCCCCCGGTCCTTCTCCCCCAGGGAAGGGGTTTCCGGCTCAAGCTGGGGCCGGTGGTCCTGGGACGGCACCAGGTATGGTACCGGGCTTTCCTGTCTCTTGCTTGGCGAGGCTGCAGGCTGCTTGGACACCTTACAGGGGAGCGTCGGTGCGGGGACCGAGATCTCTGTACCGAATAGCTGGCCCTAGAGGGAGCACCGTGACGCTGGTGTAGGCCCACGGGGTCCAGAAGGGCCAGTGTCCTGGTGGTCCCCATTGTGGTAGCCAGCCAGTTTGTTGTTCCCTGCTGTCCAGGGCCCGTTGTGGGTAGTTGTATCAGCCTGAGTCGGCGCCGGACTCCGGTGACGCTGAGTGCGAGGGCCATGGCAGTGCCGTTGTTCCCTGCAGGAGGCTTATGATCGGCTTCTGGCTGACCAGGACCGGTACTGCTGCTCTCTGGACTGGGACCGGTGCCGGTGTTCCCGAGACCAGGACCGGTGCCTTCTGGGCACCTTCGGCAACTCCCGGCTCGAGTCCTGCTGGTGCCGGTCTTTGGCGGGGCACCGGGGAACGCCATATGTCCTGCACTGACCCCGTGCATTGATTCATCTCTGGTACCGAGACTTCCGTCTGAGTCAAGGGTACCTGGGAGTCCTCAGACTCAGAGCTCGACCGGGACCAGCACCGGGAGCAGTGCTGGGACGGTGACCTCGAATGGCTCACTATTGCCGGCTTTCCCCTCAACGGCACCCTGGGTCGTGGTGCCGTAGGCTTCTCCCTGGCTGGGAGGGGGCTCATTGTGGACAATCCGATGAGGTCTTTTGCAGCCTCAAAGGTGTCAGGCGTAGAGGGCTGATTTATCATGCCCTTGAGCCCTGCGTCCGCACTGAGCTCACTCATAGCTGGACTCGGTGGGACTTGAGGAGCCGGTGCCACCAGTGCTAGGTGCAGCATCCTTTCCACTCTCCCGTGTCCCGGGCCTGAGATGGCGCCTGTCTCTTTTGCGGAGAGCATCCGCGCCCCTCCTTTGGCTTTGCCTTGGGCCATATCGGGGAGGATGAGCGGTGCTGGGGCCTATTTTGTCATTCTGAGGCTGACGGCTTATGATGCTTGGCTGGTACCGGGTGTCTTGATGACTCCGGGGTGCTCCGCACCGAGGAGGCTGAGGACGGTGTCGGGCATTCCAGGCCCAGTGGCTGCAGCACGGCCTCTATCAACAGCTGCCTTAAACGAAAGTCTCTCTCTTTCTTTGTTCTCGGCTTAAAGACCTTACAAATCTTGCACCTCTCTGTTTGGTGAGCTTCCCCCAGGCAACTGAGACAGGAGTCGTGGGGGTCACTAACGGCCATAGGCTTGCAGCACGTGGTGCAAGCCTTAAATCCGTGGCCCGGGACAGGTGCCGGAGCCCTCCAAGCACCTAATCTAGTAAGAGTTCAGCAACAATGAAAACGCTAACTAACTGATAACTGACTAATAACAGCTATGCGACACTAAGGCTAAGGGAATTGCTTCTCTTAGGAGAGCAAGAGGTTGTTCCAACGCGGTCACGGATGGTAAGAAGGAACTGGAGGGGGTCGGGCCAGCGGGGGTATATATGCACGGCGCAGTGGCGCCACTCTGGTGGGGGTCCCGCCATCCCGACAGGAGCCGCTACGGGAAAAAGTTTCCAACGTTCGTGCACGCGATGCACGCACACCTAATGTAGAATGGACGTGAACAAGCACTCGAAGAAGAATATGTATTTTACTGTGGCTAAATGTAAATGTACACCTTTAGGAACAAGGTATGTCGGCCATATTTCCAGGATGGGGGACTCTATCCTGGTAAGCAGTGACTCTGAAAAAGATTTGGGAGTCGTGGTGGATAATCAGCTGAACATAAGCTCCCAATATGATTCTGTGGCCAAAGGAGCCAATGAGATCCTGGGATGCATAAACAGGGGAATCTCAAGTAGGAGCAGAGAGGTGATTTTACCTCTGCATTTGGCACTGGTGCAATCACTGCTGGAATCCTGTGTCCAGTTCTGGTGTCCATAATTCAAGAAAGAGGGTGATCAATTGGAGAGAGGTCAGAGAAGAGACTTGAGAATGATTAAAGGATTAGAAAACCTGCCTTAGAGAGATAAACTGCATAGATAGAGCTCCTGGAGTCTAATAAAGAGAAGGTTAAGGGGTGACTTGATTACAGTCTAAGTACCTACATGGGGAACGAATATTTAATAGTGGGCTCTTCAGCCTAGCAGAGGAAGGTCTAACATGATCCAGTGACTGGAAGTTGAAACTAGACAAATTCAGTCTGGAAATAAAGCAAACATTTTAACCATTAGAATAATTAGCCACTGGATCAATTTACCAGAGGTCACAGTGATAGATTCTCCATCCCTAACCATTTTTAAATCCAGACTGGCTGTTTGTCTAAACCAGTGGTCCCCAACCTTTTCATCTGGCGGGCGCCAGACAAAGGACCACTGCGGCGGTGGAGCACCTGCCGAAATGCCGCCGAATTTCGGTGGCGACGCCTCTTGATGACACTGCTTGCTGATGGAAAGCGGCATCATCAAGAGGCGTCCCCGCTGAAATTCGAGGGCGACGCCTCTCGATGACATCACTTGTTGGCGACAAGCGTCGTCATTGAGAGGCGTCCCCGCCGAAATGCCGCTGAAATTCGACGGCATTTCAGCAGGTGCTCTCCCGGGGGCCAGGATGCGGGCGCATTAAGATGCCCCCGCGGGCGCCATGGCGCCTGCGGGCACCGCGTTGGGGACCCCTGGTCTAAACGATCTGCCCTAGGCATTATTTCAGGGAAGTTCTCCGACCTGAGATGTCGGACTAGATGATCACAATGGTCCCTTCTAGCCTCGGAATGGATGAAGCTCAGGCCTGACTGAGCCTAACAGTGGTGAGGGATGAGAGCCCCTGAGACGGAGGCTGAGCCTGACCCCACGGAGTGCAGGAGAGGGAGCACTGGCAATAGTATCCTTTGGCAGGTCAGGGAATCCCCATGTCCGGCAGAGACAGGCCAAGAGCAGAGCCCCATCCCGCTGAAAGAGTCTCCATGCTTCTTGGAAACTTCGGCAGCCTCCATCCCGTCCCTTCCAGGCCATTCTCCCTGCTTGGCTCTGTGCTGCCCAGCTCCCACCAGGGCCTGCGGAGAGGGTAGAGAGCTTGCCCCACTCCATGGAGAGATCCCATCAGCTGTGTTCAGAGCCCAGCGAGAGGGTGAGGGGAAAGCTGAGCTTGCTACAGAGAGTGGAACTCAGCGGCTAGCTCTGCTGTCTCTCCATGGGCCAGCCTCCCGGGAGCTGCACTCTCTCCACCCGGCTTAATCATTGCTAGTCAGTAATAAAACACCTTCCCAGTGCTGCCTAACTGTTAACAAATCAATCACACAGATGGGGGGGCCAATGCCAGGGCACATCTCCCCCGCAGCGCAGGGTTTGTTCAAATCCAACTTCCCCAAACCCCAGCTCCCACAAATCTCTGTCTGCCGTCACTACTGTCCCCTTGCAAGTTGCAAACCTTCTCAATACCCAGACAAACCCCTGCCTGTCGGGATCCTGGGCAAAGTGGGGCAGAACTGAGGGCAGGAACTGAAGCCAGGGGACAGAGCACTATCAGGTCAAGCCGGAGTCAGAATCAGGAGTCTGGCTGAGGGGCAATTGCAGGTCACAGGGCCCCTGTTGGGGCTTCCGGGGTCTCATGGGAGCCAGGCTCCAAGTCAGAGCTGAGGTTCAGAGGCAGAGAGCTCAGCAATAGAAAAGCAGGGCAATCACAACAGATAGCTAGGAATCAACACTGTTACCTGGGCGTTTCCTGGCATACCCCAAGGAGTTAAAACAGGGACAAGGAGCCAATCAGGGATCGCTAAGACCACTTGAGATGGAGCTTGCTGTGGCATGTAACCCTTTTGCACTGGGGTCCCAGGGAGAAATCCGGTAACAGCAGATGCCAGGTGGCAGTGGGGGCTGTCAAACAGCCCTGTGGGCCTGGGTTCAAGTCCTGTTGATCCTTACAAAGCCTGCAGGCCTGGGCTTGTGCCTGAGAGCAAAACAGCAGTGGGACCAAGGAGTCTAGTTTCACCATCCAAACTGAGAGGAGCATGCGGGGGAGAGGAGATGGGAGCGCTCAAACTCACTTCCCTCACCGCAAGTGTTATTAACCCAGGAGAGGAAACAGAGTGAGTCAGTGCAGATGGGTGTGAGCATTACGGAGCTGTAATCTGCAGCTGTCCCTTTCTCTTCATCCAGCGAGCCGCCAGGGGTCACACGTTCTAGCCTGCTGTCTCCAGCCAGAGCTGCAGCTTTCCATCGGTTCTGAGGCAGCAGGGCAGAGCTGCCCTCCTCGCAGGGTGTATGACAGGCTCAGGGGTTACCCACATTGCCTGGGAACATGGATGCGGCGAGATCTTTCATTCTTAACTGAGTGGCAGAAGCTCCCCCAACACTTGGCACCAAGGAGCCCCCTTCTCCCCACACCACAGCCCCATCAGCCACCCCGGCCAGCCCCGAAGGCTCATCAGGCCATTTAGCTCCTGTTCCCTCAGCAGGGCCAGGCTCTTCTCCAGTTTGCAGTCCAAGAGCAACTTTGCAGCACTACCTCAAGTTCTGCGTTCCCATGGAAAGCCAGTGGGAACCTGTGCAGTAAAGGAGCCATTTCCTGCCCAGGAGCTGGGCAGGGCTTAGACCTGGGGCTGGGCTGCCCAGTCACTCCAAGGTTGTCTGATCCTCAGATAGCACTATCAGGCACAGTGCACCAGGTGGCTGGGGGAGCTGCATGGGAAGGGAGGCTGCATGGGAACCCAGATGCCGTGAGCAGCAGCAGACCCAGCAGAGGAAGGGGGTCAGCCCATTCACCCATGCTCTGCAGATTGGACCAGCAAATAGGACCCATGGCAGGACTAACAGCTGAGCGTCTGTGTGCTAGAATGCCAGAGCAGGGGCTGTTTCCCAGGCTTGCATGCTGTGGCTCTGTGTCCTCCCCTGAGGCTGGAACAGGTTTCCATACAGCCCATCCAATCCTGTCGGGTGTTTCCATAAGAGTGGCAGCCTCTCTGCTGGCTGCAGCTGACTCCCCACAGGCTGGCAATAAATAGGGCATTTCTTGTGTTAGTAGGAGGGAGGTTCATACCTCAAAGGTGTCCCTGGAAGCTGTCTCCCCCAGCTTTTCCAGTTCAACTGTCTCCAGCTGGTGACCCCAGTGGCCCCTCACATGGAGCCCAAGTGTCTCCGTTACAGCAGTGGATATAGTAGGAGCAGGCTGCAGCTGCCCTGTCTTGCCTGCCGAAGAGCAACCCCAGAGATGACAGTCGCAGCAGGTGAGATCCAGCCATTGTTGCTTAGCTCAAGGGGGCACATTGCATGCTAGAGCCTGTGCTCAGACGGAGTCACATTGAGAAAGTGGAAGAGTACCCTGGATTGATGTGCTGATGCTGGCTACAAGCCCCCAGATACACGGCAGCCCTGCTCACAGACCCTCCCCTATGCTCCGCTCCGATGGCAACCCAGAGCGGCTGTGGATTCCACCTGTCAGCCCAGCCTGGGCCCAGGAGCTGGAAAGCACTGGCGGAGATGGAGAGTTCTGTTAACCCCAGCTGGGCAGTGGTGACAGTTGCCCTGACCCTGGTTGACCACCCTAGCTAGGCCGATAGAGTCTGTGTGGCTGAAGAGGCCCTGAATCCCCTGTTATGACTGGGTGAGATCACTGCAGGGCCTTGTCAGGTCAGAGCTGTGGCTGGCCCAGAGAGAGAGCTTTATTCCCCACCCAGGCTGCCACCACAACTGCAAAGCACAGGGATACAAAAACCAGGTGCACAAGGCAGTGAGAAACCCCCAAACCTTCCACAGTGGGTGGCCCCCTGGCTGTACGGCTCCCCCTCCCATAACTCTGCCCTCCCAGCTGAAGTGGCCCTTCCGCACAGCATCCCTCCAGGGGCAGCGCAGGCTGTAGGTGCAGGCAGCGCAGGCTGCAGGTGCAGCCAGCTCAGAGGTGATGGAGACTGACTACGAACAACCCACCCAACAGGCCCGCGCGAAACTGAATCGTCTCTAGTGTGTCAGCCTCCTCACACAAACCATTTCACATCCCCCACTACAAAACACACTGCCCAGCATGGCCATGTCCCACCACACCCTCCTGTGCTCTGGGGCTGCAGTGAGTCAGGTACCAGAGCAATGCTCCCACTCTGGCACTGGCTCCAGCTGGGACAATCTCTGTGCCTCAGTGTCCCCATCTCCCAGGGACAGCTGAGACTCAGTGCCCTAATGTTTGCAAAGCACGCTGAGTGTGGGGGGAGAGGAGGAGGTTAATAGTGAGCCTTTCTGCCAGGAAAGCGACTGGCTGCTTTACAAAGGGGACATCATCAGACCTGCCAGCAGGGAGGAAGTCCCTGGGTGCTGCTAGTGTCACAAAGAAGAGCTGGGCTTGCTCGGGTGTGAGCACAGGCTGGCAGGACCAACCCTCCCCAGGCCCAGGAACAAATGCTGATTGACCAAGACAGTTTGCTTTTAAATTAGCGCCAGCCTGACAGCTCTTACAGGGGAGGCTTTTAGCTGGAGGTCTTGTTCAGTGCCTGGCCACTCCCTCCCCCAACCCCCAGCAGAGGAATATGGGGTGCAAAGAATAACCCAGGCCCTTCCCTCACCTGAGGCTCCACAAGTGCCTTACAAACTTTTTAGTCCTTTGTCAAGTTTCACTATCTGAATGCTACCCAGGGGAAACTGAGGCATAGACTGATGGCAGAACTAGGCCAAAGTGTCAGAGGGAGCCAGCCCAGACTCCTCATTCCCAGTCCCCTGCTCTGACCCTACCCACCTCACTGAAAGGCCACTCCTCCTCATCTTCATCGGCAGGCAATACAAAGTTCAGCAGCAGCACAGGCTACAGTGGCCTATGCCATGGGGCCTCCTCCTCCCTCCCAAGGTTGAGGGTGGGTGGGAAAGGGGTGGCTTGGACAAGGGCCTGGGCCTCAGGGACAGTGAAAGATATCACAGCTTGTGTGTTTCAAACCCCCACTTACATTTCTCCCTCCCAGCCCCAGGCAGCTCAGTGACATTTGTTTTGCACCTATACTGGTTTCCACATTAGTACAAGTTACACCCACTTTCATCACCATTTGTACCAGGGATGGACTTGGCTCCACATGGAAGATGTCTCCAGAGACAACCTAAAATGTTCATACAAGGGGGTCTCTGCACGCACACACGCAGCTAAGGATAAAGCCATGCTAGAGGTACCAACCACAAACATAGACTCAGGGGATCTTGCAGTGATGTCGCTATCATTAAATGGGTTACCAGGCTAACAGTCCAGCATGCACTGCTTTGTTTAATAGGTACTGGCATGACAGGTGTCACCAGATGGTGCTGCTATAGATAGTCTTCCAAGCTCTTTATCGCATTGTGCAAGCAAATGTTCAGTCTTTGGAAGATGCACTTGTGACGAAGTGGGAATGTTCTTGATGTGTTATTTGAATACTGAGTGGGGAGTATTGACCTGAGAAGGTTGCAGGGGAGTTTTGCTTGGACTGCCTTTGGGGAAGGGAGGATACCTGAGCATATAACATGAGAACCCAGGAGGGGGGTTGGAGGCCAGGTAACACCTCTGCCTGGGAAACTGGACAAAGGACACAAAGGCTGGGGGAGGAGCCGGGGGGAGGTTGAGTGAGAGGCTGGAGGGAGTTTCAGTTTTGGAGCTGGCTGGGAAATGGAGAGGGGCGCCCTGATGGGGCTTGGGCTTCCCAACGGGGCTGTGGCCTCCCTGGGGCCCCCAGATGGACCTAACTAATGGGGGTCCTCTTGTCTGTACCAGCAAGACCTGTTTTGGACTGTGTTCCTGTCGTCTAAATAAACCTGTTTTACTGGCTGGTTGAGAGTCATGGTGAATCGCAGGGAGCCGGGAGTGCAGGGCCTTGACTCCCCCACACTCAGTGACAGCACTGTACTGTGGTTTGTGAGGCTTTGGGCAGGGGGAGCTGTGTTGGCAACAGGTGCGTGTGCTCTCTGCCTTGGGTTGTGATTAGTGTCAATCCTTGAGGAGGTGTTGGTGCCTGGGGGCTAGGCACTGGTGCTGGGCTGAGATTCCTGGGAGAAGGGCATGCCCTGAAGGCTGGGTGACCATCTCATTCCTGGACTGGTGTATGTGTGTATGCCCCCCCTGGCCGCTGAGGGTTCCCCTGGGAATCACACTCACAGGTCCTTCCAAGCCTTTCCCTAGTACCTGGGCATCACCAGTTCATAGAGAAAAGCCCAGCAGAGTTCTTGAGCGTCATTTTAATTCTGAGTAATGTTAATATTTGGTGGCGTCACTCTATAATGGTTGCCCATATCTCAATCTGAATTCAAGCAATGGAAACAAAAGGCACCAAAATGGCAAGCCTTTACGCTCACCCCTACCTGCCATTCGCTCCCACTGGGCATGCCAAGGCAATAACAGGCCTTCTCCTCCTCCGGTATGCCCCACTGATTTCAGCTTCCTTCAGCAAAAGCGAGAAGAGAAGCAGCCCCAGCACTCTGTCAGCGGAGCTGGACTACATTCGCTGAGGTACAAACGCACGCTGGGCAGTGCCCAGTGGGAGAGCAGCAGAAAATAGGAACCAACAGGATTTGGAAGGGATTGCATAGAACGCTTCTCATCTGAAGCCTGGCTCATGCTGAACTCACACACAGGCTGGTGCAGCTGCCCCACTGAAATGTGCCAGGTTAACAGCCCTGGATACTGAAGATCGTATCATAATGCACATGCACAAAGGGGCCAAAGGCTGTAGGGCAACCTTCATTTTGGCATTTCCTACGTTTTCAGTGCTTGGCTTTGCAACCTTAAAAATATTCTTTAACGTAAGTGTTTTGGATGCAATTTCCAACATTTTTTTTAACCCCCAAACTGTCATTCTGTGAACCATACAGACAGGGTGAGGATCTTTAGATCCATGACTTGAGCTAAGGGAGTGACAGGTAGCAGGAGAAGGCTGGGACCTGCCACTAGAAAGAGATGAGAGACACACTGCTGTGGGGTTTCACTGCTAGTTGCTGACAGCAGAGGACTGGCGAGACTCAGAAATGTTACATTCCATTCCAGACTGGGTAGGGAAGTGCAGTCTGGTGGTTACAGACCCTTTTGCCCCTGCACATCAGGCTCTCCCTCTGCTCCTGTCCCTTCACTGCTGCTCTCCCCACTAGCTCATGCCCAACTCCTGCCCCATGCTCCTACCTGTCCCGTCTCCTTCTCCCTGACTCTTGTCCCATCACCAACCTATCCTTCCTTTCTTCCCCTACTCCTATCCTTTCCCCACCCCCAGATCCTGCGCCACCTCTCCCCAACCCTTGTTCCAACCCCTATCCCAGCTTCTGCCCCTCTCTGCTCCCCCCGCACTCCTTCACCTAACCCCTCTCCTCTTCAGGCTCCTATTCCCCCGTCCCCTTTATCTTTTCCCCTACATTCCTCGCCCCTTCGCATCCCCATCAAAGCTGTTTCCTCCCCCTCCTCCAGGCTGCCTGGGTGCCAGTCGGGGGGTCTCAGAGCACAGGAGACAGACTCCCTACTCTTAGTTCAACAGTCCAGGACAGCAACTGCAGAGTAGTCCCACTCAGCCCCTGTATCCCCAGGCTGGAGCATGCTCTGGTCTGATCTGGGGATGAAGCAGGCCTGCACAGTCTGATCAGCACTAGGAGCTGGGAGGGGCTAGAGCATGCTCAGCACAGGTAGACTCTTGGGAGAATTTAGCTACCAAACTCTTAACAAATTTCTACTGAGCATGTGAAAATTGAGATTTTTCAAAGGCTTGACTTAGTTTGGGCATTTTCCCAAGGTGATAGTTAATGCACATCTCTGACACAAAGGAAACTTCTCCACCAAATTTCAAGCCCCCCTGCTCAACAGCATGGAGGTGCTAGACATTCCCCATGAAAGTTGGAAGAATGATTTTAGCATGGGCAAAACAACATATTTCCCCCTAATCTCAGTCTCAGAAATGGCTGCACTGTTTGAGCTGAAACTCAGCCACCCTAAGTCAAACCCCTGGCATGGGACATTTCAGCCTGCCTGGTTAAAGTCTTGCAAAGGTATAAGCAACTGAAAACAGGAGCTTAGAAAGTGTCAGGCAGCAACCAGTTGGACAACCAGGAGCAAAGACGGTTACTCACCGTAGTAACTGTTGTTCTTCGAGATGTGTTGCTCCTATCCATTCCAGTTAGGTGTGCGCGCCGCACGTGCACGGCTCTCCGGAACATTTTTACCCTAGCAACTCCGGCGGGCCGGCTGGGCGCCCCCTGGAGTGGCGCCGCTATGGCGCCTGTTATATACCCCAGCCGGCCCGTCCGCTCCTCAGTTCCTTCTTGCCGGCTACTCCGACAGTGGGGAAGGAGGGCGGGTCTGGAATGGATAGGAGCAACACATCTCGAAGAACAACAGTTACTACGGTGAGTAACCGTCTTTTCTTCTTCGAGTGATTGCTCCTATGCATTCCAGTTAGGTGATTCCCAAGCCTTACCTAGGCGGAGGGGTCGGAGTGAGACATGGCAGAGTGCAAGACTGCGGAGCCGAAGGCTGCATCGTCTCTTGATTGCTGCACCAACGCGTAGTGGGAGGCGAAGGTGTGGACCGAAGACCAGGTGGCCGCTCTACAGATGTCCTGGATGGGGACATGGGCCAGGAAGGCGGCCGACGAGGCGTGCACTCTCGTCGAGTGAGCAGTGAGGCGGCATGGTGGCACGCGAGCAAGCTCGTAGCATGTCCGAATACATGCCGTTACCCAGGAGGAAATCCACTGGGAGGAGACCGGCTCGCCCTTCATGCGGTCGGCGACTGCTACAAACAGCTGGGTTGAACGCCGGAAGGGCTTCGTCCGCTCGATGTAAAAGGCAAGGGCCCTGCGGACGTCCAGGGTGTGAAGCTGTTGCTCCCGAGGGGAGGCGTGCGGCTTCGGGAAGAAGACCGGGAGGAAGATCTCCTGGTTGAGGTGGAAGGCCGACACCACCTTAGGGAGGAAGGCCGGGTGTGGTCGAAGCTGCACCTTGTCTCCGTGGAAGACGGTGTATGGTGGACCAACCGTTAGAGCACGGAGCTCAGAGACTCGTCTCGCTGATGTAATTGCGACGAGGAAGGCCGTCTTCCAGGAGAGGTAGAGCAGAGAGCACGTGGCTAGAGGCTCGAAGGGCGGTCCCATAAGCTTGGCCAGAACGAGGTTCAAATCCCAGGTCGGGGCAGGACGCCGCACGGGCGGGTACAAGTGGTCCAGGCCTTTAAGGAAGCGGGAAACCATCTGGTTGGAGAAGACGGACCGACCTCCCGTAGGTGGACGAAAGGCGGATACTGCTGCCAGGTGCACCCTCAAGGAGGCGACCGCCAGACCTTGCTCCTTAAGGTACCAGAGGTAGTCCAGGATGGTAGGGACAGGGACTACGAAGGGATTGAGGCCTCATTGGTCACACCAGAGCGCGAACCGCTTCCACTTCGCAAGGTAGGTGGAGCGAGTGGAAGGCTTTCTACTCTCTAGCAGGACTTGCTGTACCGCCGCCGAACAGTCCCTCTCCGTGGGGGTCAACCACGCAGGTACCAAGCTGTAAGATGGAGGGACTGCAGGTTCGGATGGTGGAGTCTGCCGAAGTCCTGCGTGATGAGGTCCGGCCACAACGGAAGGGGGATGGGATCCCGAACGGAGAGCTCGAGCAGCAGGGAGTACCAGTGCTGCCTTGGCCAGGCCGGAGCGACGAGTATGACGTGGGCTCTGTCCCTCCGAAGCTTCTGTAGCACCCGGTGTACGAGCGGGAACGGAGGGAAGGCATAGATGAGGTGATCCTTCCAGGAGTAAAGGAAGGCGTCCGACAGGGAGCCTGGCGAGTGGCCCCAGAACGAGCAAAACAGGTGGCACTTCCTGTTCTCCTTGGAGGCAAATAGGTCTATTTGGGGAAACCCCCACCTCTGGAAGATTGTGTGCACGACATCTGGACGGAGGGACCACTCGTGGGAGAGGAACGACCTGCTGAGATGGTCGGCCAGCGTGTTCTGCACTCCCGGAAGAAAGGACGCTTCCAGGTGAATTGAGTGGGTCATGCAGAAGTCCCACAGGAGCAGCGCTTCCTTGCAGAGGAGGGAGGAATGGGCTCCGCCCTGCTTGTTCACGTAGAACATCGCTGTCGTGTTGTCCGTGAACACTGTCACGCAGCGGCCCTGCAGGCGGGTGCGGAAGGTGTGACACGCCAAACGGATCGCTCGCAGCTCGCGGATGTTGATGTGCAGAGCGAGCTCTTGGGGTGACCAAAGACCTTGGGTGTGAAGGTCGCCCAGGTGAGCCCCCCAGCCGAGCGCTGAGGCATCCGTGGTCAGAGTGGCGGATGGGCGAGGAGGGTGGAACGGGACTCCCGCACACACGACGTCTGGGTCTAGCCACCAGCTGAGGGACTCGAGGGTTGGCTTGGTGACCGTGACCACCATGTCGACCGGGTCTCGATGCGGGCGGTACACCGACACTAGCCAGGACTGGAACGGGCGAATGTGGAGCCGCGCGTATGCGGTGACATACGTACAGGATGCCATGTGGCCCAGGAGGCGGAGGCAGGATCGCACCGTCGTGGTAGGAAAGGTGACGAGGTCTCGAATGATGGAGACCAGTGTCTGGTGCCGAGAGCGTGGTAGGCAGGCCCTGGCCAACTTGGAGTCGAGAACCGCTCCAATGAACTCCACCCGCTGCGACGGAATTAAGGAGGACTTCTCGGCATTGATGAGAAGACCGAGCCGTTGAAATAGAGACAGGATTTCCGTCATCTGGTCCGTAACCAGCCGCCGAGACGTTCCGCGAACCAGCCAGTCGTCGAGATACGGGTAGACGTGTATCTGACGACGGCGGAGGGCTGCGGCAACCACTGCCATGCACTTGGTAAACACCCTCGGTGCGGTGGATAGGCCGAATGGCAACACTGCGAACTGGTAGTGTGCGTTGTTCACCACGAAACGTAGGTAGCGTCAATGGGGAGGGTAGATTGCGACATGGAAGTACGCGTCCTTCATGTCGAGGGCGGCAAACCAGTCTCCCGGATCCAGAGAGGGAATGATGGTCCCCAGGGTGACCATGCGAAACTTGGGCTTGAGCAGATATTTGTTCAGCTCTCGAAGGTCCAGGATAGGACGTAGCCCTCCTTTCGCTTTGGGGATGAGAAAATAACGGGAATAGAATCCCCTGCCCCGCCTGTCTTGAGGCACTGCCTCTATGGCACCCGCGCTCAACAGAGTCTGGACCTCTTGTAAGAGGAGTTGCTCGTGAGAGGGGTCCCTGAAGAGGGACAGGGAGGGTGGGTGGGAAGGGGGGGGGGCGAAACAAACTGAAGGCAGTATCCCGACTGGACTGTTTGAAGCACCCAGTTGTCCGATGTTATTTGGGACCACGCCGAAAAGAAATGGGAAAGGCGGTTGTAAAACAAAAGGGTAGGATCCGGTAGGGAGAGTGATGGGCCGTCCTCGGGCGTCCCATCAAAAGGCCTGTTTGGACCCTGGAGGGGCTTTGGAAGGAGCCTGGGCCTGGTTGCGTCTGTTGCCGGATGGTCAACGGCAATTTTGGCCAGGTCGCCTGCTGTTGTAGGGACGGTACCGTGGCTGAGTGAAAGGCCGGGAGGGTTGCTGGCGGAAGGACCTGCGCTGTGTTGCCGGTGTATGCATCCCGAGAGTGCGGATGGCTATGCGACCGTCCTTCAGGGTCTGAATCCGGGAATCAGTTTTTTCCGAGAACAGACCCTGAGTATCAAAAGGCAGGTCCTGCAGTGTGTACTGCACCTCCGGTGGTAGGGTGGAGGACTGCAGCCAGGAGATGCGCCTCATAGTCACTCCTGAGGCCAGGGTCCTTGCTCCCGAGTCTGCGGAGTCAAGAGCGGCCTGGATGGAGGACCTGGAAGATTTTTTCCCTTCGTCCAACAGCGCCGAGAACTCCTGGCGGGAGGCTGTTGGGAGCAGTTCTGTAAACTTCGCCAGGGACACCATGATGTCATAGGCGTACCTGGCGAGGAGAGCCATCTGATTGGCGATCCGAAGTTGCAGACCGCCAGCAGAGTAGACCTTGCGGCCCAACAGATCCATCCACCTCGCCTCCTTAGACTTCGGCGCTGGGGCGGGCTGACCATGCCTCTCCCTGTCGTTGACCGACTGTACGACCAACGAGTCTGGGGCCGGGTGAGTATACAGATACTCATATCCCGTGGGGGGGACGGAGTACTTTCGCTCGACCCCGCGGGCAGTAGGAGGGACGGACGCCGGTGACTGCCAGATTGTCGTGGCGTTCTTTTGGATCGTACGGATGAACAGTAAGGCCACCCGTACTGGAGCCTCCGCGCCAATGACGTTCGTCACTGGGTCCTCGTCCTCCTGGACCTCCGCCACGGGGAGATCGATGGCCTTTGCCACGCGGCGAAGCAGGTCTTGGTGGGCCCTCAAGTCTATTGGTGGAGGATCTGTGGCAGATGCTCTGGCCACCGCCTCGTCAGGTGACGACGACGAGGATAAGCCCTGGACTACAGCCTCCGTAGATGGATCCTCTAACGGTTGGTCGGCTGGCTCGGGCTGAGGATGCCTCTGAGGGTCAGGCGGTATCGAAACCGAACCCGGTGGCGAAGGGGGCGGTCTACTTATGGTGGTCTCTGGTACCCTGCGCTCGGAGGCAGGGGCCCTTGGAGGGAAAGGCACCCCCTGAGTCTCGTATTGGGCCCAGGGGACCCAGAAGCCCCACTGCTGTGCACCCTGAGGCTGGCCATGCGGAGCAGGCGGAAGGTGCCCGTTGCTGCCTGCCCCGGAAGCGACCAACGCGGGGCGAGATGGCCATGGGGGTGCAGAGGCGCTGATGGACTGTGCCGTCGAAAGCGGTAGCCTGTCCCCGGACGGTGCCGAGGATCGGTGCCGGTCATCACGGTACCGGGATGGTGACCGAGACCAACGTCCGCCGCGGTGCCGGGAGCTCGACCGGTGCCGGGAGCTCGACCGGGATCTGGATCGGCGGTGCCGGGAGCGGCTGCGAGAGTCACGGTGCCGGGATCGGTACCGGGAAGCGAACCTCCGGCGGTGCCGACGCGAAGGCGATCGGGACCTGGAGCGACGCTGGGAGTGCGACCGGTACCGCGATGTTGACCGGTACCGGGACTGCGACCGGCGTCGAGACGGCGACCGGTACCGCGATGGTGAGCGGTGCCGGGATCTTAAGCGGCGGGGCGGTGACCTTCGTCGGGACCGGGAACGAGATCGGGACCGGGAGCGCCGTCTGTGCCGACCGTCCGGAGAAGGGGGTCGGATCATCGCCGGCTTTCCCGCCGATACAACAGCCCGCACCAGCGGTGCCGGGGGCCGGAGGCTCGGTGCCTCTGTGAGCTCTATGAGCTCCCGCGCCGTTGAGAAAGTCTCAGGCGTGGATGGCAGCTGCAGCTCAACCGCGGTCGGCGCCGGGGAGCATAGCGGTGCCGGACTCGACGGCCCTTGCGGCGCCGGAGGCAACGGCACGGTGCACGTCCTGTGCACGGCCACAGCCGGTACCGTAGGTGGTGGTATTGGCTGGGCTTCTTGACCCTGAGTGTGGGTCTTTGCAGCTGCCTTCGCCGGCTTACGCTTCCTGGATGGCGATAGGGAGCGGTGCCGGGTCGCCGGTGCCGCTGGCTGAGGTCGAGGAGCCTCGGTGCCGGAGCGGCTCGGGGCCGCCGGTGCGCTACGCGCCGATGACGCCCTTGGTGCCGGCGCGGTCGGTGCCGGGGGCTGGAGCGATGCCTCCATCAGGAGCTGCTTCAGTCGAATGTCCCGCTCCTTACGCGTCCGGGGCTTAAATGCCGAACAGATAGGGCACTTATCTGTCCTGTGACTCTCCCCGAGGCAACGGAGACAGGAGTCGTGCGGATCCCCGACCGGCATATGCCGCTGGCAAGATGCGCAGGGCTTAAAGCCCGGTGCCTTGGGCATGAGCCCGCACCGGTAGAGGAAAAGGGGGGAAAACCCCCTTATCCTTATCCTAAAACTATCTAACTAACTGAACGAACTATCTACACTAAGTAATGAAACAACTATGTACAGAAAAAGTAGCAAGAGCTAGGGTTGTGGAGGACAGAGAGCACTCCACAGTTCCAACTGGCCGTCACGGGCGGTAAGAAGGAACTGAGGAGCGGATGGGCCGGCTGGGGTATATAACAGGCGCCATAGCGGCGCCACTCCAGGGGGCGCCCAGCCGGCCCGCCGGAGTTGCTAGGGTAAAAATGTTCCGGAGAGCCGTGCACGCGCGGCACGCACACCTAACTGGAATGCATAGGAGCAATCACTCGAAGAAGAACCGATAATTCCATGGCAAAATCACTGCATGCTGCAGCACTCCAATGCAGTGGGCTGGAACTTCTGCACCGGCTTCACTTCAATTAAACAATGGAGCTTCTGACGCAATTCAATGACAATAATTAATACAATCCAGACAGTGGGCGCTGTGCTATTTAATCTACGGTTCAGTTCAATGGATTTTACATGGGTCCCACATTTCCACTGTTCACTATGCAGCTGATTTTTTTCCTTGCAGGAGATAACTGCATTGGTGAGGCTGCCGTGGGAGGAGTGAATGGTTTTGGCAGCTGAGTAAGGGACATTTGTGGCACTTAGCAGGTGGGAGACAAATTGGGATTATGAGATAAGCATATTAGTTGTTTCTGCTAAAATTTTCATCAATAGTTAAGGTTAGTATTTACAGCATCGTTAGGGTTCAGAATTAACATATACTTGAGAAGAATGGGGTTATTCACCCCTCTCAAGCTGCAGATTCATGAAGGTGACATGATAGCAGTTACACTCAGTTAACAGATCCCAGAAATCAATGCTGACCTTGTTCTCTGATTTAGCTTTCCCTCACTAACTCCTTTGCACCCCCCACCCTGCAGAGGCTCATCCCACTGTTTCCTCTCGAGCCTGGGAAGGGGGAGAGACCATTATTTTGATCTGTAAACACAAACTTGTATTTTTCAGTGTCTCCTTTGTGCTAGACGCACAACATTTTTTTCAATGAAAGCTTTGATTCAGCTCAGGAGTGGAGGGACATGGAGTCTGTCTTTATCCATGGGCCAGGGACAGCTTCCACCCTACCCGTGAGCCTCAGCTAGAACTTCGGTATCCGCGGCCTGGTGAGTCCTTGGTCTGTCTGCTGACACAGGGCCACCGAGTGCCTCCTCCATTGACCCCTAAACTATCTCCAGCAATCCCTAACTGGCTGTACTAGCCTGCGCCCTGGCCCCCTGAGCATTCCCAATGCTCCAAGCCATCCGGGTCTCCAATGGCAGGTGCCCTACGTTCAGGCTCCACTGGGCTGGCCTGAAACCTGCACCAGCTCAGCCTTCCTTCCCAGAGCCCTGGAAGGAGCAATGGATGCCTGGAGGCTCCCCTGCTCCCCAGTACTCGGGAGCGGTCACCATGGCAATGAGAGCACTGTCACTTTCTCAGGGACAGAACAGCCATAAAAGGTGAAAACAGCGACAGCCAAAGAGGCGCTGCCAGTCAAGGAGCTGGGAGCCTGCTGGGATACAGTTCTAGAGACCACACAGCACAGTGCAGCTGGGTACGGCCCCAAGCAGGCCAGCTGGGCGACTGCCCAGGGGAGGCGCAGTGCGGGGTATGGAGAGTGGGAGAGGAGATTATCATAAAGGAGACAATAAAGATTGATTTCTTTAACAGGAAGAGGGGTCTAGTGGTTAGAGCCGGGGGAGCTGGGAGTCAGGACTCCTGGGTTCTATCCCTAGCTCTGGGAGAGGAGTGGGGTCTCGTGGTTAGAGCTGGAATGAGTGAATCAGGAGGCCCAAATTCTATCTGCAGCTTCACCACTGACTCCCTGGGTGATCTTGGGGGAGTCCCTTGCCCACTCAGTGCCCCAGTTTCTCCACCTGTAACATGGTGTTTGTGATTCCATCCTACCTCATGGAGTCAGGAGAATTAATTCATTCCTGTCTGGAAGTCAGGAAATCGGAACAGACCAGGTCAGGTTTCCATCCTGGGGGTGCTTCACATGAGGCAGCTCTTTTAACGGACCCAGATCCTGCTCAGGTCTCAAAATTGTCCATTCTGTAGAGCTCCAGACACTCCATGGTCACCATTACAGAGAGGAAATCTGGTTGTCCTCCTCGTCAAATGCGGTATTTTTATAAAATGTAACACCTGGCAAAGTTCATGGGCCTGTGTGGACTGTGGCAAAGCCCCACCATCCTCACTGGGCCCCTGGCTGCCTGCTGTGAGCACTTCTTCCACCACTCTCTGCTCAGCAGTTGGATTAGGGAGCACAGCACTGGCCTGACTCAGAGCACTGCCTTCTGACATTGTCCAAACCTCTCCTGCAGCTCCGCTCCCCCTGCTCCCTGGGGGGAGGGGAAGGAGGTGAAGTCATGCACTTTCTCACACCCACCCTCCTGAATCTGGAGAGCAGAGGAAATGGGACTCCAGATTCTGTTCACATGCCAGGCCGGGTGATTCTTCTCTCTGCCTGCCCTGCAACCTGGGCTGCTGGACCCTGCACCCACCCCAGTAAGAAACTGGAAGCCAACACGAGGAAACCAGTATTTTACTTCTAGGCATTTGAATTGTGCTCCAAACGGTACCATCCTCGTGCTTCACAAACATTAGTCCTCAATGAGCCCTGTAATGTCCCAGCGCATGCTGTATTTTACAGGTGGGGAAACTGAGGCATGAGACGGTGCTAGGACCTGCCGAAGGCCACAAACAAATCAGTATCAGAGCCAGTATCAGAGTACTTTAACCACAATGCCATCCTCTCTGGGTGCTTACACAGCATAGTGTAGGAAAGAACTCAGCACACCCCTGCCTGCTTCCACCACTGACACCCCCGCTTGGCAGAAAATAGCTGTAAGCTGACCCCACTTTCAGGGATCCGTATGTAGATAAGCAGCCCGGCATACTTTGGGAACTGGAGGCTCTCCCCAGCCCAGGTGTTTCCACCACAGATTGGCCCAGCAAAACCCCAGCTCCAGAGACCTCCCATGTTTGACCTTCAGCCCAGACTTTACCAATGACCCTTATCTCTATAAATGAGCCAGAGCTAGGGTGGCCAACCCTCCCAGTTTCGCCAGGAGTCTCCTGGAATCGGGCTCTATCTCCCGGAGGTTAATGAAGCCAAACCGGGAGATTTTAAGCCACTAAATGTCTGGCAGCGCAGCGGGGCTAAGGCAGGCTCCCTGACTGCCCTGGCCCCACTCCCGTAAGCAGCTGGCTTGTCTCTGTGGCCCCTGGGGGGGGGGAGGTGATAGGGGGTCTCCATGCGCTGTCCTCCCCCCAAGCGTTGACTCCACAGCTTCCATTGGCCGGCAACTGCAGCGTGCAGAGCCTCCCTGGCCCCTCTCCGAGGGGCCACAGGGATATGCCAGCTGCTTCTGGGAGTGGCATGGGGCCAAGGCAGGCAGGCAGGGAGCCTGCCTTAGCCCTGCTGCACCGCCGACCGGGAGCTGACCAAGGTATGCACCTCCCAGCCGGAGCCTGCACCCTGCACCCCCTCCTGCACTCCAACCCCCTGACATTGCCCTGAGCCCCTTCCCAGAGCCAGCACCCCAAACCCCCTTCCACACCCCAATCTCCTGCCACAGCCCTGAGCCCCCTCCTGCATGCAAACTCCCTCCCAGAGCCCGCACTCCCACCCGCACCCCGACCTCCTGCCCCAGCCTGGTGAAAGTGAGTGAGGGTGGGGGAGCGTGAGCGACGGAGGGAGGGGGGATGGAGTGAATAGGGCGGGGACTCAGAAAAGGGGCAGGGGCTGGGGCAAGGGTATTTGGGTTTGTATGATTAGACATTTGGCAACCTTAGCCAGACCTCACCCCTAGATCTGAACAACTTTCAACCAGAAGCCTCATGCTGTAGGACAGAAGCCAGCCACAACCGGTTTGGCCATAGGCAAATTAGTGCACCTTAGCCCATAACAGGAGTGATGTGCAGTGAGGATGTGCTGCTGGGTGGGGAGCAGGCAACATTGGTGGCTGTATGGTCACTGCCCCTTTAAGGGGAGTGTTGTAGGTAGAGTATGAAGCACTTAGCAGCTCGAGCTGGTAGGGGGCTGAGCCTAGGCAGGGAGTGGGCTGGGTGCAGCTTGGGAACACCCCTCCCTCTACTTACGCTAACAAGTTGGGCATTAATTTGCCTGTTGCTCAGATCCCGTTAAGAGTCCCTGTAGCTAACTGAAATGCCACAGTTGGCTTATCTGAGTCTGGAGCCACAGAAGCAGACCCTGACTGGGGTGAACTGCCATTGATCCACTGACGTCAGCACATCCCCATGGCTTCACCCCATCTGAGCAGCTGGCCGAGTCAGCCAATGGCATAGGATTATGCCCAGCATGTCTTGTGCTCTTGCTGTGTGAAATGGAAGTGGCATGCATCCTGACCTAGTACTGCAGCCATTAATCAAACTACCTCATTCAGCCCCTTCAAGGGAGCAATGGCCAAAAGCTACGAGGAAGGGGCCTGATTCTGTTCCACGTCCAGCCAGAACCGGAATAGCCAGGTGCAGGGCTGCTGATGGCACCGCAGCTCACAAGTACCAGGCAAGACCAAGTTGCACACTGGGTATTACCAGTGCTGGGATGGGGCAGTTCTGTGCCGCTCTCATTCCGAGTGCAAAGGGAGGTTGTGTATGCAGGGAGCTCCCACTTCTTTGTGCCCTGGTTTCTCATCCTCTCCTGTCCCCTGGGCAGGTACCAGGTGCTGCAATCCCCCAAGACGGTAAAATCAAATCGAGCCACTCATCTCCTGTACCCTCTCCTCCTACTCCCGGGTCCACAGACCCAAGGCTTGAAGGATCATTAGGAAATGAAAAGAACAAGATCTGTGCCCTTTTAACTCCTGGAGGCTTTAGGCCTGACTGTTTTTCAACCTGATTTTACATAAGAAAAACCAGGTCTTTGCTGAAGGACCCTGTGGACAACCAGAGAGCTGCAGGATCTCACTGAGCACTGCAGAGGGGGAGTAGTTTTATTCAGGCTGCTTCAAGCTGTTTGTTTTATTATTAGCAGGTTTGTTGCCTACAACTCCTCCCTTGGGAGAAAAGCTCTTCAGGACAGATTCCACCCTACAGCCCTTGGACAGCAAGGAAAGCACCACTTCAGACCCCTGATCCTCCAAGGACAGCTCCAGCAGAAACAGGCAAGGCAGGACAGGTCACCCTCGTATCTCCAGCGCCAAGCAGCCCCCTTTTCCGTGCACAGGGAAGGCACCTGTCCCACTGCAGCCAGTCCCTTGTAAGGGATACGGAACAACTCTTTGGGGGTAGGGGGATAACATGTCCTCCCAGGCTTAGCTTCACTTGATTGCTTTGTATAAAAACCAGTTCATTGGGAAACTGGTGCAACTCTGCACAGAGACCAGGCCTCAGTTGCTTGTAGCACGTAATAAAAAGACAGCTGTTGTGTTTCTAACTCACCGCATCATGCTTTCATGGTCACACAGCACAGAGCGACTCAGGCTGTCCCAGCCAGGCCTCTCTGTCCTAGGTCTGGGTTTATTATTGCGGGGAGGAGGCTCTTCCTAGATCTCCCCTTTGCACCCCCTCCTCAGTGGCCAGCAATGCTGTCTGTGTCTCAAGTGCACAGAGAAGACAGAAGAGTCTCTCCCATGCACAGAATCCCCAAATAGCTTCGTGTAGAGCAGTGGTTCTCTAACTTTTGTACTGGTGACCCCTTTCACACAGCAAGTCTCTGAGTGTGACCCCCCCCTTATAAATAAATATATTAAAAAGTGTTTTTCAACACCATTATAAATGCTGGAGGCGAAGTGGGGTTTGGGGTGGAGGTTGACAGCTCATGGCCCCCAATGTAATAACCTCGTGACCCCCAACCCCCAGTTTGAGAACCTCTGGTGTAGAGGAAAGTGGAAGCATGCTGGTGGGGAGGGAGCAGCCAAAAGGGCTGCTTGTCAACCTGTCCATAGAGGGCGGACAGGGGAAGGAGAGGACGTGGGAGCTGCCCACAGGCTGCACTTCCCAGTTCCCAAGCGGCACGTACCCCACCATGCCAGTACCCCACCAAACCAGCCAGTAGTGAAAGCCTGGCTTCTCCTGTCATGATGGAATGGGGGAGGATGACAGATGTGTCGGGCATGGGCCACACGCCAGCCTCATGGCCTAGCGGCAGCACAGGCCCTGTACTGCCATGCTGGAGACCAGGCTCATGGGCAGGGACTTGGGTGAGGGGCTGGGTGTATGGCATGGAGCCCAGGCTGGAGTCACTGTTCAGGATCCCAGTGCCCTGTGGGATGGGAGGTCTCAGTGCAGATCCTAGATGGCAGGTGTCCATGGCACAAAACCACCACTGGCTGTTTTGTCAGTCTTGGCAGAGGCTGGACTCCCCTCTCCCCCTAGAGATGCCTCCAGTCATGGCTGAGGTGCACTGGCAGGGCAGTGTGCGGGCACGATGGGGGTGCACCCCCATCACTGGACAGCTGCTCTGGTGGGCAGCACTGTATCTGCCCTGCCACGAAGGAAGGGTCCCCCAAAGAAGGGCTGCGACCACAGTCACTGCTGAGCTCTGCCCTTGCAGAGATGCTGGCTGTGGCTGACTGGGGGACCTGCAGCCCCTGGACTGCTAATACGCTGCAGGGAACCCGAGACTCCAGGAAGATGGTGCTTCCCCGCGAACCTTGCTACTGTCACGGCAATGCAGGTTCTTCTGTCCCCAAGGGCAGCATAAAGAAGTTGTGTGTTAGAGGAATGAGGCTGGGCAATCGGACCAAGGGATGCGACACGTGGGATCAGAAAGAGCTTGGGAGGGCAGGGCAGACACCTGACCCCGCACGCAGCTGCTGCAATAACATTGATCCCCAAGTCTATAGCAAAGGGCTCTGCCTGAATGTCCTGCCTCCCTCCCCTCCCCAGCCCTGCAGCTGCCTCTGGGGGATGCAATGGCTGTCACCAGCACGCAGCACCTCTGCCCAGCAGTGCAGGACAGGAAGAGACTGCCATTACCCAACAGAAAGGGAAGTGGGGCCTGTGGGGAAGAGCACGCAGAGTTAGCACCCAGCTGTAAGGACAATCGGCTGGAAGCCATTAGCAATGCCCAGCACTCAGTCATCCAGAGCACCCAGGGCAGATGCTCTATTGCCTGCACCTTCCCAACACCCCCTCCCCACCCCAAATAACACAGCCCTGCACTCCCACCCCAGCCCAGGAGGAGAGCCAGGACATAGGGGCTGCAAACCCTGTGCTCTGGGATCCCAGCATTTACCTCCCACGGGCCAGGCAGCCAGCCAGTGCCTCAGACACATACACCAGTCTGGCAAGTGAGACGACACCCAGCCTAGAACACCCCACTCACAATGCACACACACCTTTCCAACTGGCCATCACACAAGCACCCCTGCCACTGGTGATCTCAGAAACTCCTTACTCAGCCCTTGCACTCCCCAGTGAAGGTCCCACATACCCAGCAGGAACGCACCTGCCTTTCAGTGATATTTGGGTCTCTTTCATGGAGCCATATTCTCCCTTTTCTTCAGTTTATTGTGTAAGCTGTTTCAGGGCAGAAGCCCGGAGTCCCAAGAACCTCCTGGCTCACGTGCCCTCAATGCCAATAGCGCCACCCTCCTCTCAGCAGCAAGGAGGCACATTCCCATAGCTATAAAGAGCTTCCTTCTCTTGCCTCCCAGCTCTGGATCCTCCCAACATGATGTCAGCTCTGACTCCCACTCCATCCCCTCTCACTGCTCCATATCTCCCTCCATTCCATAACCCCCTCCTCCTCGTGCCCCATAGACCATGGGTCACAGCGCAGACCATGGGTCTGTGCTCCTATTCATCTGGACACAGGAGTCCCTGAGTCAGTCACTGTTGCTCTCCTGGTCACGGTGCTGCCCTGTACTTTACTGCACATCCACACAGTACTGACAGTGCAGTGGCACAAGCCATGAGTGCAGGAGGGAGCCAGTCCCTGATTCAGAGCTCTCAGACCCCCACCCGTGAGCCTGCTGTAGCGCTAGCAGATGAGTGGAAATGCATGCTCGGCAGGGCTCCATGCCATTTTCACAGCTGCCAGCAGAGTAATTACATCCCAAGGGGCTGGGAAACACAAGCAAGCACTTGAAGGAGAAGGAAAAACCTCATGCTCCTGGCCAGGTTCAGCAAGCAGCACTGAGCTACAACCCTGGGGCATGGGGGCAGCACTAGAAAGCAGGGCAAGGACTACAGCAGTGCTGGCCTGCACAGCCAAGCACCAGCCCCATCACCTGGCTGAGGAGGATAGTTCCACAGGGCCGGAGGGCAGCACAGCTGGAGAACCCTGCACCATCCATCAGTGCAAGCCCTGGGCGCCAAATACATCCCCAAGGCACAATGGACAACCCAGGGGTTGCACCTCAGCAGCTGCATGAAGCACTATTTGCTACTCCATGCCCACTGATCTCTCAGCTCCTGCACAGATCAGACCCCTGGCCCATCCAGCCCAGTAGCCAGCTCCGACAATTCCCGATCAGATTGCTGACACAGCTGGACTGGAAACCTGCCTCCTGCCAAGTGACCAGACTTCCATGTGGTCTAGCCCTGGTCAGACTCCCAGCCTATCTGCCCTGGACCCCACCAGCTGCCACAGTCAGACCGGACCCCTGGTCCATCCGCCCTGCACCCCACCAGCTGCCATGTCAGACCGTATCCCTGGTCTACATAGCCCAACGTTCTGTCTCTGGCCTTTGTACCAGAACATGAAGGAGCCCACAGAATCCAGAGCAGCTGGACCCTAAATATGAACCCTCATTTAGCTGGAACATCCAAAATCCTGAGTGTCCACAGCACAGTGCTACCCACAGTAACTAAAGCTAACTAGCCAGACCAACTGCCCATTGACAGGGCAATGCTGGAGCTGAATGGACCTGGCTGGGCTCTGGTGGGTTCAACCATCCCATTTCTAGCTCTGGTTCTAAGCAGCCTGTATTATGCCCCGCCCCACCAACCATCTGGCCCTGAGATTTTCCCATTGCATATGCAGGAAAGCTGCTCCCAGAGCCCCTGCCAGTTCCCAGCCAGACAGGACACTCTCCAAGTGGTGCTTCGCTGCACTTGCTTGCTGCTCACACCACATCCTGGCTCTGTCCCTGCCCGCTAGGATCAGTGGGGCAGAATGAACACAAGTTATGGTGTGTCAGCATGGCCACAGCCCCCAGTGCAGAGGCCACTCTGGAGACAGCAGCCCATTGGAGAGATGGAGGTGAGCCAGGCTGAGGGCAGGTGGCTTCCCCACCCTGGCTGCCAGTGAAGCGAGGGCTGCTCATGGAGTCTGGGCATGATTAGAGGGGCAGCAGGAAGCAGAGGTAGTTTGTACTCTGGGTGTGTGACTCACTCACTGCACCTGGATCCAGGACTCTCCCCACTTCCCCTGAGAGAAGAACACCCAAGGCAATGGGCCATTATTACTGTCTACTCGGTAGCTCCGCAGTGTCCCCAGGAGTGGGGGCTTCCAGTCTCATTTACCTGTTGCCCTGCAGTGGGGTGATGTGCTGTGTGTGCAGCTGCGGACCTGGATGTTCATGCTTGGCTCCAAAGCTGCCTCTGGCATCATGTTCACCTCCCAGCTACTCACCACCAGGTGCAGCCCTCAGCACACAGAGCACCATCCTGCCCAGGATTCCAGCCCAGTTCTGAGTACCCCCCAGAACAGCTTTATAGAGAGGGGCTGGTTTGTGCACACCAATGCCCCCCTTGCCCTGCCAAGGGAACCCCTGGATTAGGACCCAGTGACATGCCACAAACCCCAAAAGCTGTTGGCAAAGGCAGGGAGACAGCTGCCTCCCTGTGCTGCATCCCCCACACCAGTGGTCAGAACCAGCCTGATGGCTTCGAAACTGCCTCCAATATGCAGGCCAGGTTCAGTGATTTCTGCCCTGGGCCCAGTCCAGACAGGGGGACGCCCCACCAGATTCAGAGTCTACTCCAGAATCCTTGGAGGAGCCCCAAGTCCATGCTGCCCCACTGGAGAGCAAGATGCCCCTGTATGTGCCATGTCCAGTGCCAAGCTCATCACTGGCACCTAACCAAACCATCCCCAACACTCCAGGGTTCTCTGGTGCCCTGCCCATACTCCTCACCAAACGCCGAGCTGGCCTCCACCCCAGTGGCATGGGGCTCACCGCGATGCCATCCTACCTGCCCTATGCCGGGAAAGGACCAGCAACTCAGACCAGTCCATGGTCGCACGACAGCTGCCCATGACTCCACATAAAGTGCTGACCCCCTGCGGCAGAGCAGGGATTATAGGAACATCCGACCAAGCACGACAGAAGAGTCTGCACCAGAGACCCCTGGCCACACCCCACGACTCGGGTCAACTCTGCTTCCAAACAGTGCCTTTGCTCCAGCCAGGCACGGAGAGGAGGGGAGGTCTCCCAGCTGTCCCCGGCAGCCAAGGCTCCTCTGGCTGGGGGTCCCCACGATTCCGCTCACAGGCTGGAGGGCATTTGCCTCTGGTGCCCACTGGGTCCTGTGTCATAAACACCTCGAGGGGTGAACTTCCTCTGTCTCCCCGCCCTGCTCCAGCGACAGAGGGAGGAAATGGCCAGGAACCGGCTGTTGGAGTCAGTTCCCTGCAGCCCATTGTCCTGGCCCCATCCCCTCTTCCTTCCCAAGTGCACAGGAGGCTGGGGGAGGGGCCTTGCTTTGCAGTCTCTCCCTCCCTCCCCCAGCCCTTCCTCCTCAGACACATCTGGACCCTGCTTTGGGTTGTTATCTCCGGGCAGAGAAACCCCTCCCAGGGTCCCTAGCTGGAGCCAGCCCCTGCGAGAGGCTGAGCCTGACCACAGTCCTACTCTGATAGCCAGATGCCCAGCCACTGGGAATCAGGGAAGCTCCACCCACAGCACAGAGCTGCCCCTCACCTGTTCCCCTGCCACAGCCACATCAAACCTCCCATCCGAAGCAGCACTAAGGAGCTGGCCCAGCCCGCAGCAGAGGATCAGGGATGCAGCCTGCTCTGCTTACCCCAGGGCTGCCCCCGGGGCCAGTGCCCACAGGACAAGGAGCATGCCCCTGAGATCCCCTGCGCCATGGACAGCACCACCCCGCTGCAGCACTTCCCTAGCAATGTCAGCAGAGGGGTTCACATGTCAAACAGTACCGTGCCCCAGGACATGGTTCCCATGTTGCAGATGGGGAAACCGAGGCACTGAGGGGAAGGGACCTGCACAAGGCCACACAGGCAGAACTGGGACTAGAACCCAGGACTCCTCACACCCCTACTTGTGCCTCAGTCAGGAGCCCCCCTTTCCCTCCTCTGTCCTATGGCTCCAAGCTCGCCTGAGGCTCTGCAGCGAAGAGATGCTCTCAGGTAGGGCGATCAGACGTCCCGATATTATCGGGACAGTCCTGATTTTAACACATTTGTCTCGCATCCCAACTGCACATCAGTCAGGATGCCCTTTGTCCTGATATTGGGGACCGCTCACCATCACCGCCAAAGTCCAGGGGCTGGCATGACGGCGCTTCCTGGGGCAGCTCCCGGCAGCGCGTCCGCCCGTCGGCAGGAGCCTGCAGTGCTGGCGGCCCCTAGGCACAGAGGCAGAGGGGGTCTCCGCGTGCTGCACCGGCTCCCTCCTGCCCAATCAGAGCTGCAGGGGCGGGGCTTGCAGGTGCCAGCAGCGAGCCCTCTCCCTCCCCTACCCCCCGACCCTAGGAGCCAGAGGGACCTGCTGGATGCTTCCTGGGACCCGCCCCAGTTAAGCGCCACCAGGATTCCCCACCTCACCCCCCGGCTGGTCGCTCTGGCTCTTAGGGTCGGAGCCCCGTGCACGATGCACAGTGCCAAAGAGCGCCGCCCCGGGTCCCGCCACCCCAGGAAGTGCAGTGAGCCAGCATGGCTGCGAGCTGGGGAAGAAGCCCACCCTGAAGCGGCGGTGCAGCACCACTGGGGGAACCGCTGCCACCTGGCTCTGGGTGGCTGGAGGGGGCCCCAGCACCACCCAGCCCTGCAGACCACGTAGCTCCGCTCCCCACTCACCACGCAGACAGCTCCCTGCGGCACGCAGGCTCCGTTCAGTGCTGGGCACTGCACACGCCAGCAGGGTAAATAGCTCCCTGGCCCCTGCCATGCCGCCCCCACGCAGCCACCCCACCCAGGCTGCTGCCCGCCAGCAGCCATGTCCCAACAAGGGCATTTGGCCGGGGACTGCAGCCTTCAGCAGCTGGAGGCGGGGAGGGCACCGAGGAGTCTGTGGCAGAGAGCAGGAGTGGGTGGTGCCGCGATGTGGGGCAGTTTCCCATGTGCACCCCCCCACCCCAACTATCTCCCTAAGCATGGGTGGGGTGGTTATAAAGCCAGGTGGGAGAGTCAGTGGCCACTTTGGGTGAGTCTGCACCACAGTTTAAGTGCAGGGTTAGTGGGACTTGAGTCAGCTGAGCTGTGTTAGGGAGCCCTGGGCTTAGAGTGACCAAAGGTCCCAATATTAGAGGCTTTGTCTTATATAGGCAATTCCCCTCCCCTACTTCCCCGCACCAAAAAAAAAAAAAAAAAGTGTCCCGATATTTTACACTTGCTATCTGGTCACGCTACTCTCAGAAGACTGGAGCAGGACTCTTGCATGGAGGGGCAACTCCCTGCAACTCAGGCACCAGGCTCTGGGTGCTGTCTTATGCGGCAGGAGTTTGGTTGGGGATACAGGAAATGCTTTACCCCCTCCTTGAGTCTAGGTCAAAGTTCCACAGAGTAACTGTTACCCTCCCCCTCCCAGCTGCTGGGAAATGCTTCCTGACCTGTGGCTCTCCCCCAAGGAACCCATTGCCAGCTCACAGAGCCACAGGTTAATGCCAACCCTTGGAACTGGAGACCTCCCAGTGTCCCAAAATGCTCCTGCTGACTCCCAGGGCCATTTGTCTGCACCCAGCTGCCACAGCGATGGTGCCCTAGGGGCTGGGTGCTGAGCACCCTCAATCCCAAAAGTCAGTGGGAGAGGAGGCTGCTCAGCACTGTGTGTGCGGGGGAAGGGGTGGGGAGCAGCAGTCAGGTGTCTATGTGACTGGCACATAGACATACGTGACTCCAATGTGGGGAGTCACATTGCAGCTCAACCACCCCTTCCCTTCCGAGGGGTTCAGCCCCCTTGGCCACCCCAGTTTGTCCCACCCTATCTGCACATGCCTGACCTCCTGCGGGCTGTCCATGGCGCAGGAGGGAGCAGGGAGCACCACAGCGCTCGCTTGGCCAGGCTGGCTCAGGGCTCCTGCTCCGTGAGTTATTGGCCTGCAGAGCATGAGGCAGCCCCTAGAGCAGGGGTGGCCAACCTGAGCCTGAGAAGGAGCCAGAATTTACTAATTTGCCAAAGAGCCACAGTAATACATCAGCAGCCCCCCAGCAGCTCCCACCACCCTGCTCCCAGAGCCTCCCACTCACCCGCAGCCCCTTCGATCAGTGCCTCCCGCTCCCTCCCCCACCTCCGGCATGCAGGGGGCTCTGGGGAGGAGGAGCGAGGGCACAGCAGGTCAGGGGAGAGGGTGGAGTTGGGGTAGGGCCTGTGGCAGAGCCTGGGGCTGAGCAGTGAGCGCGCGCACACACACACACACACACACACACACACACGCACGCACACACGCACACGCCTGTAGCTACCAGCCCCAGAGTCGGTGCCTATACAAGGAGCCGCATATTAACTTCTGAAGAGCTGCATGTGGCTCCAGAGCCACAGCTTGGCCACCCCTGCCCTAGAGAGATGCAGGCACCACCTTCGACCCTTCGACCTCCATGCAGCTCTGGAGTTGGGAAGTTCAGAGACCTGCCAAAGCGTTAGGCCTCTGCCTGGAGCATGCTGCTGGGGGGTTGATACCTGTCGAACCCTTAGCACAGCTGGTGCTGGCGACTTGCCCACTTGGGAGAACCCCAGGGCCTCTGCCAGCCAGGCTGTCCCTCCACGCAGGGTGGCAGTCCCAGCCCCCCTCCAGTCACTCCAAAGGCATGCTGCAAACGCAGGGCCATGACCCAAATGGCCCTGTCCTAGGTGTAATCCAGCCAAGGGAGGAAGCGGTTGGAGAAGCGTGCAGCTCTCAGAGGAGAAAGACCCAGAGCTCCGTGGGGCAGTGAACCAAGCCCTCGCTCTTCATTAGCCCCACATCACATGGCCCATTTGCCACCCCCCAGACAGCCAGACAGGGTGTTCAGCTGGCTCCCTACCAGCAGCACCCAGCCTGCAGGCCCCTCACCCCAGAGTGACTGCATTGCAAGGGGCACTGAGCACTGGGGAGGGAGCCAGACTACCAGCCCTGGAGAAGGAAGGCCTGTGAATCCCTAGCGCAGGGACAGCACAGGCAGGGCACACTCTGCCTCCCTCCATGGCTTTTCTGCTGAGGAATCACACCTGGGGAAGTAGGAGTCCCGGCTCTGGAGCTTGTTCAGTCCTTGGTCTCTCTGTTGATGCTACCCCCAAAGAACCTGATTAGTGCCGGCATGAGGTATGGCTGGAGACTGCTCCAGCGCAGCTCCCACAGAGCTCAGAACAGCCCTCCAGTGGAAGCCAGCCAGTCACTCTAGGCCAGGCCCAGGGCAGTGAGAGGCCCAGAGCCCATTCCCAACCTCTCTTTGCACTTTCGCCTCCTACAGCCCCTCAACTTGGGGTGGGGGTGGGGGTATCAGGAACGAGCCTGGAGTCTTCTTGCTGGAAGAGCTGGGGAACCCCAGCTCACCTCCCAGCAAAACAAACAGCTACATCCAACAGCAGCTAGGGCTGGGTCCAAGCCCTGGGCCAGGATCTGAGCTCCAGCTGTGGCTCATTAGTAGAGAAGAGACCGAATCCAAACACACAGCTCAAAAGCCTCCCTTGGAGGGGTGCTGAGTTGGGTCAGGATTCCAGCTTGCTGCAGCCAGACAGAGTCAGACCTGGGGTTTGGTTGCACCCAGTAAAAAGGTTCCCCTTCCCCTCCCCCCACTTTCATTTGGGGTAATCTGCTTCCCGCTCTGCTCTGTGCAGTGAGAAGAGAGGGGCATGGACCTTGACAGCTCTGTATCTGTCAATCACTTTCATAGCAGAGATGTAGAGGATGGGCATGGAGCACATCACTCACATGTGACTGAGATCCAGAGGGACTGATAAATGGGTGTAGGTTAAGCGATGCAGATTCAGATCCTTTCACGGGGCACGTGTACTTTTTAGTGTCATTTCCCTTTAAAAGTGAGACAACAGCCAGTTGGGAGGGGGTGCAGGAAGGGTGACACACACACTGTGCTCTCAATCACTTTTCTGGAAACTTTGTATTTGTTCTTTCTTGGCTACTAGACATCCCCGCCAGGCAGAGTGTGCATGCTTAGCTGTTTGTGTGTACAGGCAATACAAGCTTGGAGGACCCACAGCTAGGTGGGGACATGGGAACAGGCTGCACATGCTGGAAGGTGCGAGCCGGAGAATTAGAGAGAAATTATTTGGGGTGGGTCAGGAGGGTGGAACTAAAAGGAAATTTAGGCCAAATATTGGAGAAGTCCTACCCGGCCGAGGGGCAGTCTTTCCAGGAGCTTCAATGCTTGGGACAGTTCAAACTAGGCTGGACAATGCAGTTCCCTGGTATAGTCAGGGATCCTCCTGCACTGGCAGGGTCAGGAACCAAATGGGCCTTTTCCTTTGCTAATTTCAGTGGTGCCCCCATGCAGGGCTGACTCCTGCTTCCAGTCCTGCCAACACCACCAGCTCCTGCTGCCTGGGATGACGCTCCCATTTCATAACTTGGGCAGTGAGTGCCTAGTCCCTGATTGCCTCGGGCTGGGTGCTTGGTCCCAGCGGGCACAGAACAGGGAGCCGCCTTCTCATGGGGCTTTTTGCTACCAAGTAGCAAAAAAACCAGAAGTAGTTTTGAACTCTGACCAACTCCTCTATCTTTAGGCTGCCCAAAACCTGCCCTGATCCTGCCACAGCCACAGACCAATCTCCCAGCTGTGAGGCCAACAGGCGACATTTCCAAAAGCACCTAAGTGATTCAGGTGTCTAAGGCCTGTTTCCAAAGAGACTTGGGCACTGCAACACCTACATCTCATTGGCTTTAATGGCGGCTAGGCCTTTCAGTGCCCACGTCACTTCTGAGATTGGGATGTGGATTCTAAGTTACGCAGGTACTTTGAAAATCAAGCCCAGTGCTCCTTTGTTTGTGAGTTTCAGAAAGGAGCCAACTTGGGGGGTGCTGACAGAAACTCCACTGCAACCTGAACCGGGGAGTGGCTGCTACTTCCCCACAACGAGCGGGAGAAGAGGTGCCAGGGCATCACATTTCCCAGAGAGCCGGGATTTAAGGCACCACAGATTCAGCAACCCCCCGGCCACCCAGCCCCAAAGGACATCCTGACTCAGCTAGGGACATAGGTCATCTCATCCACACACAAATTCAGCTCCCATCTCTACGCTGACAGCTCCCAGCCCTACCTCTCTTCTCCAGACCTGGCTCCTTCTGATCAAACTGCCATCACAGCCTGTCTCTGATGGCTCCTCAGGGATATTTAGCTGCCCAATATGGCTGAAACAGCTTTTCATCTCCTCCAAGCCCTCCCCATTCTGTCTTTCTCAATCACCGTGGACAACACCACAACCCTGCCTGTAACATGGGTGTCATCTTTGCCAGGGCCTTTTCTCTAGGTCCTCACATCCACGCCATGTCTAAGCTACACCTTTCCTAGCCATCCGCACAGCTAAAACCCTCGCCCAGGTTCTTATCTTGCATCTCACCCACTGCAACAGCCTTCTCTCCAGCCTTGACCAATGATGCCCACTCATCCCCGTTCAGAACGCTGCTGCAAGGATCCTTCTCCTAGCCTGCAGCTTTGACCACGTCATCCTCTCTCTGCATCCCTCCGTGGGCTACCCCTTCTCCACTGCATCAGACAGGAGCTACTTGTTTTCACTTCCAAGCACCTCCACAGACTATCCCCACACAACCTCTCATCATGACAAGGCTCACCTCCAGCCAAGCCATGAACCCAGCCTCCATCACTCATGGGTTACATGTTCAAACAAGCCCTTTATGCTTTCCCCCCTGCTGTGCCCACATCTGGGAGGAGCTCACTGTAAACATCTGCAGAAGTGATCCCTTCTCTTCCTTCAGATCCCGCCTCCCAGCTTTCCTTTGCCATGATGCCTACTCGAAGCTCTCAGGGGTAGACAACATCTTTCTGTTCTGTTTGCACAGCACCTAGCGTAATGGGGTCCTGCCCCATCACTGGGGCTCCTAGGTGCTACAGTAATACAAAGAAATACCGGTGTAGTGGCTGAGGTGTGGGGAAATACGGGCAGAACCCATTTCCCATGGACGCAAGTTATCCAGGCCATAGTTTACATGTGACCATCACAGCTCAAACAGTTTAGCTAGTAGGATCTGCGCCAGTGTGGGACACGAAGGGGGGCTCTTGTCCTGCAATTCATCTGGACATAGACTAGGGACTGGAACTGGATTCCTTTGCCCACCTGGAATGGATTCTCAGCACAGCCCCTGCTTGCTGCTGACTTAGTGTTTTCTGCCATATCCCCAGCATCCCTCCACAGGTTACAGCAGGCCTGGCACGCCACGTAGCTGCAGGACTGAATCTTCCTTGCTGCTCTTTGTTTGTTTTCTCTGAACCAACTAACATGACAAGCAAAATGTCAAAAATACAGAGAAGGGAAGCGGCTCCCTGGATGCGACCTCTCTGCAGGGCTCACAATGCAGTGCCGGAATTCCATTTCCAACCCTGCACGAGCCGTCGTGCTCCACAGCTGCATGGCTTACCTTTGCAATCAATCTCTTAGAATTGACCGACCCTGCACCCAGGCAGCAAGTGAACACTGCAGCGCGTCCTCAGACAATCAGGCAGAACACACACATCACCTCCCGGGCGCCACCACCTTCTTCGGTCACTTTTTGCACACATTTGCGTGAGCAAAACATTGTCCTCAAGGAAGCCTGTGGAAACTGAAAGCATCAGGCATACTTGCACATGAGGGTGTGTGCATCATTATTCACAATGGCCGTGTTCCCCTGGCCAGCTTAAAAATTCTTAGCAGGCCTGGCAACCCTCAAATTGGGAAGTGGAAACAATACCATGCAACTCTGTGACTAACCTCACCACACAAATATTCAGCAATAGTGGCAGTGAAGAGTTCACAAGCATTCCATGGGCTGAAATAGGTTTGCACAGCCACTTGTGGATTAATCAACACATCCGTGAAACCAAAGCCTGTTTGGGGCTAATCCACAAACAGGGAGAGGGGCTAATTCATCCCACAAACTACTCACTGCAAACAGTCTGGGAGAAAGGCAGCTTTCCCTAATCAGCCCCAGCACACACTAGCAAATCCACAAACAAACAACACGCATGACATCAGCCACAGAACCAGGCCACAAGCTCCAAAACCAATGGCTTCTCACTCAGCCTCTTCCTCTTTGCAGGCCTCCAGCGACTAGAGGGAGACAGATTCTAGCCAGAGCAAGCAGAGCTGAGTCCAGTGGAAGGCAGCGATGCACGTAAATTATTTGATCGGGTTTGGCTCTCGGGCCAATCTCTATTCCAGCCTGTCTGCAGAAGCTGTGCCATCCAGGACCCTGATGCAGGAGAGAAGTTCCAGGTTCGTACAGGAGAAGTGAGAAGGAGAGGGAGCCTCTGCAATACAACAGATCGGTGTGTGGAACCTCAAAGGGATGTTCCTGCAGAGCTGATGCAGAGTCAAGCTGATATAAGGACTCCTGCAGATCCACACAGCATCCCTGGTAACACTAAATCCCTTATAAGAGCTGTCCTTCGGCACTCCCGCTTCACAAAGCACCCTAGGAACCATCCAGGCATCACAGAGGAATTTGTGAAAAACACTAAGAAATTTAAGGAGACTTACATACGCACACCATTCCTGGTGAAGTGGGGAGGAGCTGTGGGTATACTAGGCTATCAGGCCCTGCACCAATCTGTGATGCTTGTTACAGACCTCTCTCTACTGGATACTGGGGACACATGGGGAGGTGGAGAATGGAGAAGGGCAGAGTTAAGGTTACCAGAGGGTCTCAAACAGTGATGTTTGTTTAAGGTGTTACGCTAACTTAGAATGTCCTGGCTTTCCAACTTAGGTTTTTAACCCCAATGCATTCTTGTAAGGCCTATGCTTTACCTTTAGTTAGGATATGTATTTAACAACGTTAGCTCACCTTGTGGAGGCTGTGTCTGAGCATGTATTCCTGGCTAAGCCAGCCATTACTGGGGAATAGCTGTAAACATGAGTGGCAATAGTGCAGGGGTTCTCAAACTGGGGGTCGGGACCCCTCAGGGGGTCACGAGACTATTACATGGGGGGTCATAGAATCATAGAATATCAGCGTTGGAAGGGACCTCAGGAGGTCATCTAGTCCAACCCCCGAGCTGTCAGCCTCCACCCCAAACCCCGCTTTTCCTCCATCATTTATAATGGTGTTAATGTGTTTTTAATTTATAAGGGGGGTGGGGGCTCAGAGGCTTGCTATGTGAAAGGGGTCACTCGTACAAAAGTTTGAGAACCACTGCAATAGTGTAAAGACTCCTTCCTGCATTGCCCTCCGTCCTGGAGTGAGGCACGCACAGAGGAGCTGTCTGCAGAGGCTGTTGTGCACTTCCACTCCCCCCCATAAAGGACTTTAAATGTAAGGGATTAAGCCATGGCTAGATGCAGATGGCCTGCTCAGTTCTACCAGTGTACCTCCACTGACCGCAATGGTACAGTTCCGCCCCACAGTCTATCATTCAGCCGAGCAGCCAGCCCCATGCACTGTCAGGTCAGCAATCCCAGCCTGCTCAGCCAAGACATCTCAAGGCTAGGCAGTGAACTGTGGCCCAGAGCTCCAGCCACAAATGACAGCCTCATGGGCAAAAAACAGCTCTGCTTCACTCACTCACCCATCAGGGCCAGAGACCTGAGGCCTCCACCCATCCCACCGGTCTCCATGGGTCTGTCTCACTTTGGGTGCTCTCAGGACAGTTACGGCCCACCTACACAACAGCTGCAGGTGGGATTCCAAGCGAAAGCTCTGCTTGAGCACTGAAAATAGCAGTGTGGCCGCAGCAGCACAGGTGATTCAGGCTAGCCTCCTAAGTACGTACCCCACGGATCAGGTGGATTGGACTCCGGTGGCTAGTCCAGGCGGCCGCAGCTACGCTGCTGATTTTAGTGCGCTAGCGTGAGCAGAATTAGCACATGCACATGGGTGGCAAGTTTGTAGAAATTGTGGTGGTGCCCAGAACCCGCCCCCCCAAACTCCGCCCCCACCTGCCTAAGGCTCTGGGTGGGGTTTCCGGGGGAGGTATGGGGTGCAGGTCCTGAGCTGGGGATTGGGGTGCAGGCTTTGGGATGGAGTTTGGGTGCAGGCTCTGGGCTGGGGGTGGAGGTGTAGGAAGGGGTGAGGGGTGCAGGCTATGGGAGTTTGGGTGCTGGGTGCAGGCTCCGGGCTGGGGCAGGGCGTGGGTGTGCAGGAGGGGGTGAGGGGTGCAGGCTTTGGGACGGAGTTTGGGTGCAGGCTCTGGGCTTGGGGTGGGGGCGTAGGAAGGGGGAGGCGGTGCACGCTCTGGGAGGGAGTTTGCGGATAGGAGGGAGTGCTGGCCCGGTGCGGGAGGGGGTGGCTGCAGAAATGGCCGTGCCAATGCTCTGAGCCGGTGCGGCAGGGGTGGCTGTGCCGAACTTCTGAGCCGGTGTGGCAGGGGGTAGCTGTGGAAATGGCTGTGCTGAACTTCTGACCCAGTACAGCAGGGGGTGGCCGTGCCGAACTTCTGACCTGGTATGGCAGGGGGAGGAGTGAGGGCTGTGGGGCTGAGGATGAGGGGTTCATGCTGTGGGGGGCTCAGGGCTAGGGCAGAGGGGTGGGGTGAGGGCTGTGGGGCTGAGGATGAGGGGTTCATGCTGTGGGGGGGTCGGGGCTGGGGCAGAGGATTAGGGTACGGGGGGATGAGGTCTCTGGCTGGGGATGAGGGGTTTGGGGCGTTGGGGAGGCTCAGGGCAAGGGCGGAAGGGCAGGGTAAGGGCAGCCTGCCTTGCCATTAGTGAATGGCAGGTGCTAGGACCCTGCGGCAGCAGACAGCAGTTCTGCGGGGAGCCAATCTCCGGCAGCACAGAGCAGTAAGGGGAGAGGCGCGTCAGGCAGGGACGCGGCAAGGACGGGGGGGGGAGAGGGGGGGACACACGCAGGGGGAGGGGTGGCAGGCGGGGGCTGGGACCTGCTCCAGGCAGGGACGGGGCGGGGAGGGGGGGGAGGCCCACGGGGGCCGGGGCCCGATCCAGGCAGGGACGGGGGAGAGACCCAGCTCCAAATATTGCTGGAGCAGAGTCCCCAGCCCTGAATATTCCTGGAGTCCGGGCACCACACATGTATATAACCTGCCGCCCATGCACATGTACATGTGCCTGAGTGGGAGTTACACTTCCAGCTGCACTGCAGACGTGCCCTTAAAGCCCTAGGTCCCCAAGGTGACACATGGTGTGATGAAGTGGGAATGTTCTTGATGTGTTCTTTGAATGCTGAGTGGGGAGTGTTGACCTGGGAAGGTTGCAGTGGAGTTTTGCTGGAACTGTCTGCATTGGGGAAGGGAGGATACCTGAGCATGTAACATGAGAACCCAGGAGGGGGAGTTGGAGGCCAGGTAACACCTCTGCCCCGGAAACTGGACAAAGGACACAAAGGCTGAGGGAGGAGCCAGGGGGAGGCTGAGTGAGATGGCTGGAGAGAGCTGGCTGGGAAATGGAGAGGGGCGCCCTGACAAGGCTTGGGCCTCCCAACGGGGCTGTGGCCTCCCTGGGGCCTCCAGATGGACCTAACTAAAGGGGGTCCTGTTGTCTGTACTGACAAGACCTATTTTGGACTGTGTTCCTGTCGTCTAAATAAACCTCTGTTTTACTGCCTGGCTGAGAGTCATGGTGAATCGTAGGAAGCCAGGGGTGCAGGGCCTTGTCTCCCCCACACTCCGTGACACATGATAACCAGGGTCACTCTGTGCAGCACTGGATTACACAGACACTGCACAAAGGTGCCTGGAGTGTGCAGTCACTGTCCACGCATGCTGTGTCGCTCTGCAATGAGGCCACAGCATATATGCAGGAATGCAGTGTCACGATGCAACCTGAATTGCAACACTGACCTCCTCAGGGGCTGAGGTCAGACACATAGTGC
The DNA here is from genome assembly GCF_020497125.1 of Mauremys mutica. Lineage (NCBI taxonomy): Eukaryota > Metazoa > Chordata > Testudines > Geoemydidae > Mauremys > Mauremys mutica. The sequence continues at coordinate 42,884,665 of NC_059080.1, forward strand.
TGGATGTCACTGCCATTCATTTTGGCCATGAAACAACCTTGGGGACATGTCACCAGCATTTCCCTGCCCTCACACCGGTGGACAGGCGGTCACTGCACAGTACTGGGGGGGGCTGCACGTTACTGAGCGTTCTGGAGCCATGGTTAGTAACTTACACAGACCATATTATTGCGACCAGTTACAACAGAGAGATCGGTTCACTACAGAGCCCCTCCCCTTCAAAGCTTTGGCCCTTCCCTGCCAGTCACTTCCTCTTCATAAAGACATAGGAAATTTCACACTAGGTCAGAATATCAGCACAGCCACCCCCTGCCGCACCGGCTCAGAAGTTCGGCACAGCCACCCCCTGCCATACCAGGTCAGAACATTGGCACAGCCAACCCCTGCCGCACCGGCTCAGAAGTTCGGCACGGCCACCCCCTGCCATACCAGGCCAGAACATTGGCACAGCCACCCCCTGCTGTACTGGGTCAGAAGTTCAGCACAGCCATTTCCACAGCTACCCCCTGCCGCACCAGCTCAGAAGTTCGGCACGGCCACCCCCTGCCATACCAGGTCAGAAGTTCGGCACGGCCACCCCCTGCTGTACTGGGTCAGAAGTTCAGCACAGCCATTTCCACAGCTACCCCCTGCCACACCGGCTCAGAAGTTCGGCACAGCCACCCCTGCCGCACCGGCTCAGAGCATTGGCACGGCCATTTCTGCAGCCACCCCCTCCCGCACCGGGCCAGACAGAACATCAGTGCAGTCCACCCCTGCCATACTGGGTCAGACCACATACTTGCTGTTGTCCACATGGTCAGAACCCAGCCTGCGACAGTATCTGGGGCGGGGGTCGGTTCTGACCTGGGTTCCCCTCAGCCAGCAGGCCTTAGCCCCTTCCATCCCCACCTCTGCTGGAAAGGAGGCAGGTGACTGACAAGCTCTCTGGGGGATAGACGAGTCAGAACCAATGCATATTTGATGAGAACAAAATGCTGTTTAGGGAGAGCACAAGAAGCAAGCACAGCACACAGCACAGGCTGCTTGTGTGAGCACAGGACTTCACTGGATAGGGGAGGCCAGCCAAGACATTTCCTACCCTTAGCCAGGACTTTCCCTGGGTAGTAGTCAGCTGCAGGTCGGACTTCAGCCATGCATCCTGCCCTGCTGCTCCCAAGATGGATCCTCTCTCCTCTGCTTCTAGGGGCTGGCTTAGGGCTTTCCCCACACTGCTGGAAAAACCCCTCCTAGATCAGGAAACATGTCCCCACCCAACCGGTCCATGGAAGCCTCCGCAGCCCTTCCAGCCTATTTGAGACTGGTTGCAGTCCCACTGCTCAGCCTTGTGATTAAGGTGTTGCAATTACTTGATCTGGTTCTGACCTGTCTGAGGCCTGGTCTACACTAGGACTTTAATTCGAATTTAGCAGCGTTAATTCGAACTAACCGCTCAACCGTCCACACCAGGAAGCCATTTAATTCGAACTAGAGGGCTCTTTAGTTCGAATTTGGTACTCCACCCCGGCAGGTGGAGTAACGCTAAATTCGACATGGCTAGTTCGAATTAGGCTAGGTGTGGATGGAAATCGAACTTAGTAGCTCCGGGAGCTATCCCACAGTGCACCACTCTGTTGACGCTCTGGACAGCAGCCCGAGCTTGGATTCTCTGCCCAGCCACAGAGGAAATGACCCGCGAAAATTTGAATTCATTTTCCTGTCTGGGCGGTTTGAATCTGACGTTCTGGTTGCACATCGGGGCGAGCTCCGCAGCACCGGCAGCAATGCAGAGCTCTCCAGCAGAGGAGTTCATGTAATCTCTGAATAGAAAGAGGGACCCGGCATAGACTGACCGGGAACTCTTCGATCTGATCGGTGTGTGGGGCGAGGAGTCTGTGCTTTCGGAGCTGCGCTCCAACGAACGGAATGCAAAGACCTACGAGAAGGTCTCCAAAGCCATGATCCAGACAGAGGATACAGCCGGGATGCAACGCAGCGCCGCGTGAAAATCAAGGACCCCAGACAAGCCTACCAAAAAATCAAAGCGGCCAACGGACGCTACGGAGCCTGCCACCACTGCCCCACCAGTGACCATGGACTCTGATGATGGGACAGTGTCGACGGACAGTTCCTCGACGATGTTCACGGACGGGGAAGATGAGGAAGGGTTTGTGGAGGACGAGGCAGGCGATAGCGCTTACAACGCTGGTTTCCCCGACAGCCAGGATCTATTCATCACCGTCACGGAGATCCCCTACCAACCCTCCCCGGCCAGGAACCTGGATCCTGAATCAGGGGTAGGATCTGTCGGTAAGTGCTTTAACCATGTTAACTTTTATTCTTAATATAACAGGAATCTGAAGTGTGTGAAAAGGAGGTCTCTGTATATATGGTGATAGAACAGAAATCCTCCTGGGAGAACGCCACGAAGCTCTCCTGCCGTTAATCGATAAGCATCAGCAGGAGGTTCCTGGGGAGAGCTGCCTTATTGGGTGCTCCGTGGTAGCACACTTTTCCGCGCGAGGCTTTCACGCGGTATTCAGGGAGCACTGCCTCCCAGAGCACGGCTGCATAGGTCCGTGGTTCGTGCTAGATTTCACGCAGCATGCGCTCTCTATCTCCTTCAGTGCCCGTCCTCACGGTGATCTCGCTCGGAGACTCCTGCATCTAAGTAGGGGAAGAAATGTTATGTTACGCCTGGTCCAAAGTATTTTTAATAAATAAACGGACAGACGGCATAGCACAGACTCAGCACGCAGCTGCGTGACGAGCGTAACGGAAAGCCAAAGAATCAAATGGACGCTCATGGAGGGAGGGGGGAACGAGGACGCAAGGTATCCCACAGTTCCTGCTGTCTCCGAAAAGCATTTGCATTCTTGGCTGATCTCCAAATGCTTCTAGGGTCAAACACAGTGTCCGCGGTGGGTCGGGGCATAGCTCGGCAATTTACGCAGCCCCCCGACCCCCAGAAGTTAAAGGGAAAACAATCCTCTGTTGACTCTTTTACATGTCACCGTATCTGTACTGAATGCTGCAGATAGACGCGATGATGCAGCACTCAACACCAACATCCTTGCTCCCCCCACGCTATGGATGGCTGATGGTACAATAAGATGGAAATCCATCCTCATCATCAGCCTATTGGCACATGGGGCAGTGCAAAAGGACTGGTAACCATAACGACCGTACCAACTTGCTTGGAACAGGTCGGTCAAGGCCGCCTGTTGCTAATTTTTCATGGTAGATGGTGCAGTATGGCTGGTAACCGTCCTCATCATTGCAACAGGGGGCTGAGCTCCATCAGCCCCCACCCTTCATTGTAAAGAAAAGATTCAATTGCCCCTGGACTAGCAGAGGGATGAGTGGCTCCCTCCTCCACACCCCTTAATGTCATC